>NC_063333.1:131785491-131809277 GCF_021869965.1 Rhincodon typus
AAGAAGGGTCCCGATCCGAAAGATCAGCTTTCCTGTTGCTCTGACGCTGCCTGGCCTGCTGTGTTCCTCCAGCTCCACACTGTCTTATCAAATTCAGACACATATTCTCACATGCAGTTCTCCCATCCAGGAGGAAAAAAAGCATTAAGAGAAAATTCAGAGAGAATAGCAGCCAGGAGACATTCACTGAAGCTTCCAACTCTATTGAGACCTCAACAGTTTCTGATGCTGCTCAGAAATCCTGATCTGTGAGATCTAGCCACATCCATTCAAGCTTCATTAATAAAAAAACCCAAGGCCTCCCAAGCTGTTTACTTAAGTGGCCTTCAGTAGCTAGCTTGCCTTACAACCTCTCTCCAAAAAACTAGGACAAAATAACCTCTTAAAGCGACAGCATCGTCACAGGTGCATCTTGTTTGCTGCATTATGGGCTTTTAAAAAATTTTTCTGCTTAGCAACACATGCCCTCATCTTAAAACCATAAGACGATAGAAATAGGATTAGCAGTAGGCCATTCAGCCCCTTGAGCCCGCTTAGGGAGCATTCCCTTAAAGGGAGCATTCGTCATGTGTAGTTTAATTGTTAGATATTCCAGGCTGGGACACTGCTACACATGCCTGCAGTGGACTGGCGATGTTGCTAATGTGTGAATGGGACTTGGTGTGAGTCAGCACAAGGGCAGCAGAGGTTTGAACAACCTCAAGATAATCTTTAGTAAAATGGACGAAGGAAGTAAAAGTGAAATTGTTCAATATGTGCAATTGGGCAAATGTTGATGATAATCTACTAATTTCAATATATTAAGAGATATGGTTATCACCAGTATAATTATAGATGAGATCTGACACTGATTCATTTCCTTTCTGTCACGTTCATTCAAGCTAAACTGCTTGTGGGTCACTTGACCTTGAAGCTCAAGATTAAAAATGAAAATTAATTTCCACTTAAAAGGTATCAGTAGGACCCAAAGTGCTTTATGGCCAATTAAATGTTTTTGAAATGTAGGCATTGTAGGTCTGTAGTAACATCACAAGCAGGCTTCCACAAACACCAAATGACAATGACTTGACAATCTACTTTATTGACATGGTTTTTGGGATGAATATTGGCTCAGATACCAACTGGATCTCTCTTGCTCTTCTCTAAATGTCACCCTGCGATCTTATTGCATTCACCTGAGGAAGCCAATGCAATCTTGATGTAATGAATCCATTCCCATGTCAGCATTTCTGGCAGTGCAGAACCCTTTCAGTACCACATCAGAGCATCAGCCTAGATTTTCTAGAATCCTAGAATCAATTACTTTCTGACCCTGAGGTGTGTGAACTACCCACTCATTCTCTGGGTGCTTTTCGGTCTCCCAGTGAAGAAACAGAGATTGATGAGAATTGGAAACATTCATAAAAAAGTTGAAGAAACAAAACATTATAGAAATGAAAAGTTAACAAAAGGGTTTCAGCTAGAATGAAAAATAAATGAGAACCAAACAAATATGAAGAAAAATCAAATCAGGGGAGGCGGCCTACTGGTATTATCGCTGGATTGTTAATCCAGAGACCCAGATAATGTCCAGGAACCTGGGTTTGAATCCCGCCACAGCGGATGGTCAAATTTGAATTCAATTAAAAAAAACACTGGAATTAAGAATCTAATGATGACCATAAATCCATTGTCAATTGTCAGGAAAAAAACCACCTGATTCACTAATGTCCTTTAGAAAAGGAAACTGCCATCATTACCCGAACTGGCCTACATGTGACACCAGACCCACAGCAATGTGGTTGACTCTGAACTGCCTTGTGGGCAATTGGGAATGGGCAATAAATGCTGCCCAGCCAGTGACGCTCTGATCCTGGGAATGTATAATAAAATGATGAAAGTAAAAACAGCATCAGACATCATCATAGGCAGAATTACAGTCCGTCATAGCTAAATCATCCATGTGTGGGCAATACCATTGATGAACAATTGTCATGAGAGAGGCTGGAAAAGTCTGTCTAATCCACACTCCTTCAGCTTGTTTGATTAAAGAGCTGCTTATTATCTTAGTGCAATGAAGTGTCTATCCCTTTATTTGGAGTATACAGCATAGAACACGGGCAGATTAAAATTTTCTCAAATATGATTTCCACAACATTTTCTCTCATTAATTAGAAATCACTGTATTCAGGCATGGCGCATTGCATTAAACACTCAGCAGCTTCTGAAAAATTGATGAATTCCATTTCAGATTTATTGCTAACATTTCACAGACTGGCAATATTTTATTTTCTGTGTGACCCAGAATTTAACTACATCATGCATCAGCTTCAGGCCAGATTATTCCAACTTTTAACTGGACTGTCAAAAATACTTTGTTTCCTTACTTCTTTTTTCTGCCCTTTTCTCTCCGATGACTGGTACCAAGCTGGAGTGAGAGGAATTTATCAACTGATGAAATCGTGGCACCGTTATTGGATCAGGAACTCAATGAAAGTTCCAGTAGGCCACGCTGAGTCTCCTTATCTCTAACCCAACAGTAAGATCTAACCTGTCAGTTCCTTGACCAGAGAAAGCAGGCAGGATGACAGACTGAAACTGCTTGAGAAAGAATTTCTAATTCAACAGGTTGTGGAGGATGTCAGAAAGGCACATGAATATTCAAGGACGTAGCAACTGCAGGAATGAACAGGACAATTGGAAAGGCAGCTTCCCAGTTCTCGCAGGTACTCCTGCTCTTGGACTTGATGATGCAGCCATCTTCTTCAAACAAGCAGATGCTCATGGAAGTTACAAGGGGTCAGCACCAGAGGTTTTGTCCCTCCCCCCTCTACAATGAAGCAATAGGAACCATTACCTTGGAAGGGGGAGAAAGGTGATTGGAAATAACAATTTTCAGTGCCAAGCCCTGACTTTTCCAGGATTCTACCGTGCTACACCTCTCAGACCAACATGCACTGCAGCTCCACTTACTCCTTCCTTTCTGGGAACCTCCTCATATTCCCACCTGAACATTCCCAGCAGACAACACTCCAACTGAACCTCAACCTTCTTGATCTCTCTTTCACATTCAAACCTCACGTGTCACTGTCCACAAATGTCATCCACCCTTCATCTCCACACAGACCTTTTCCAAAACTCAGCTTGTTTTCCTTGCGTGGGAAGACAGTGTAGAAATACACTGAGAGGTGGAGGACCGTGGGTGGGACGGGGTGGGGGCAGGTATTTGGGACTAGTACGGTGGAGAGTGATGAGAGGATGCTCTGGTCAGTGACAGGCCACAGACAATGCATGCTTGCTGATTGAAGACCGCAGACATCAGCAATTACCTACCATGAAAGCCTGAGCCTCCTGAAGCACTGGTGCTCACTATGTCGAAAAAAGCTGATCCCTCTGCAGAGGCTGAGGAAGGAAAGCAGTGAAATGTTTTGGTTAGAAAAGTTTATGATGCTTCACTAAAATGTAACCTGAATGGAAATGAAGCAGAACTGGACTCTAATTTTGGATGACACTTCCCTGGACTGGTATGGGTTTCCATGCTAACCCATCATGCTCTTTAGTATCAAGGTTGGTGGAAAATGTTTATGCACCTTTAATAATCATTATTTGTGACATGTAATCTGACCCAAGTCCTGGGAGACCGCATGGTTGAGTAATGGATGTAGTTTTGACTTACATTCACCATTAACAAGTTTAACAAAGAAAAGCTGCACTCAAATGTTCTAAATTTTAGACTCCATGTCTATACTTAATGTAGTCAAATTGTTTCTCAGAACTAGATGTGAAAATTCCATTTAAGGCAATCAATTCCAAGTTCAAAGCATCGAATGATGTGCTATTATAAACATCCTTTACTACTATTTTTTAATAAATAAATGTTTAACTAAGCCCCATCATTAAAACCAGTGTTAATATTGGCTGTGTTATGGTCTGTTGGAACTTTACGATGTAAATGAATGCTCAAGCACCCAAACAACCAGCAATGAATTCATTAGGTCCTTTGCGAAATCAAATGTAGAAGAGAGTGATAATGATATAGCTCGATCAAATGGGCACTCTCCCGACATTAAAACCTCTTTTAATGCTGGCACCTACTCATTTATTCATTCTAGTAAATTTACAGATATCCTTATTAAAAGGGGGAGTAGATTGCTTTTGTCCTCCAGCCAAATGTCATTAACTAACAATTAAACAATTTAAGTACTTATAAATTCAGCCAGATGTTTGAGCAGTATTTTGGTCCACATTTCTGTTTTTACCAGCAGTATGTCTAGGAATCCACTGGATTGAAAAACAATAACTTATATTTATATAGTGCCTTTTGTGTACTAAACAGTCTAAGGCACTTCATTGAGCCGTTATTAACAAAGAACCATAAAATTGAATTGAATTGAATTACGTTAATTGTCACATGCTTATAGTGAAAGGTTTACAAGTCACCACCAACGATGCCATCTTAGGTATGAAGGTACCTAGTTACAGAATCTTAGTTACGAAGCATAAAAATAAGAAAAACAAAGTTAAAATGTCAAACATTACAGTCCTTTTTACTAAAAAGTCAAAAAACAAAAATACACAGTTAACAGTTCAACTCCACATCCATAAGTGCCTGGCCATACTGGGCTCACACTCCTCACACAGGTTCGATCTCCCCCACTTCAGGCTCAACCTTGTCCCAAAATATAAGGCGATGATGCCTGACCTGCTGAGTATTTCTGGCATTTTCTGGCCTTGCTGAAGAAGTTGTCAGGAGATGTAATGAGAAACTTGGTCTGTAAGGTAGGTGTTGAGAAGTGTGTTAGTTAGGGAGAGAGGCACAGAGGCTCAGGGAGAGAACTCCAAAACATAAGGTTTATAAGTGTAGCTTTGGCCATTGATGGTAATGCATTAAAATCAGGAAAGTGCAAGAAGTCAGTTTTGAAGGAGCACTGATATCTTGGTGTGTTACAGAGCTCAAGGTGGGTGCAGAGACAGGGAAGAGCCAGGCCAAGATGGGGCTAGATGAGAATTTAAAATTGAGACATTGTTAGAATAGGAGCCAATGTAGGTTTTTGAACACATGGACAATGAATGAATGGGGGAGGCTGCACTGTCCCTGAAAAACTAATTCATTTTGGTTGATCACAAGCCCATTTTTTAGCCTTCCCACCAATTCACTTAGTGTCTCACAATACACATTACACAACCTCAAAAGGGGCATGACTAGGAAGTCTGTTTGATTGATCACAATTTATTCATTCAGAACAGCCCTAACTCTCCTTCCCAAGAGCAGTATAATAACTTATTTTGGCAGAAAATCACTTAAAATAGAATTCTTAAACAGAATGAACAAGACAGAGGTGGCCCTGTCTAGGGCAGATATATTCCATTCAAACCTCTTACCAATTATTCTATCTTCCACCCCATCTGCATATACCTCCACCCACTTCCCTATTTATGTGCATCAAGTTTCCCCTTAAATATCTGTGTTATTTGCATTCCTCTCCCACAGATGACAGGGAATCCCCCATGCTCACCATCCCTGTTTTAAAAAACTCCTTAATTCTTTAGTTTTGCATTAGTAGTAATCTTGTATTTATACCCTTGTATTCTGACCAATGCCTGGTAGCAATTTCTCCACGTATGTGGGATTGAACTATTTCATCATTTAAAGATCTTTGGCAGTTTTCCAGAGAGTAGTGCTCTAGCCTGTTTCTTTCTATTCAATCTGTAGTTTCTATTTGCTATAACGGTTTAATAATCCCTCGCGTTGAATAGAGCGATCTAAATTTCTCATTGCCAATTGGTAAGACAGTATTGGGGTGGATGGATTGGTGGATGACAGATCAATCCTTATATCATCTATTCAGTAACAAGATACTCATTGAGCAGTACCTCTTGTGCACAGAGGAACACAATTCAGTTCCACCACCAAAGGTCCTCCCTGTGTTAAGAAATGGTGGGAGAGTGGCGTTGCTTCTGTCTGAGAGGCCTCAAACAATTCAAGTGTAAACAGGCAATTAGGTGGTCAGCTGAAATCACTCTATCTTCATTTCTGTAACCTCTTTCACTCCTATAAATCCTAATCCACCATCATTGGCCCTAGTTTCAGCTTTCTTTCTTTTCATGGAATGTCAGCATCACAGAAAAGGCCAACATTCATTGCTCATTCCTAATTGACCTTGAGAAGGCAGTAGTGAGCTGCCTTCTTGAACCACCATAATCCATGTGGATTAGACACTTCCACAGCATTGTTAGGCAGGGACTTTTCAGACTTTAACCATGCAATTCTGAAGGAATGATAAGATAGTTCCAAACCAGGACAGTATGTGGTTTGGAAGGGTGATGGTGGTGTTCCTTTGAATTTTTTCCCCTTGTCCTTCTATATGAAAGAAGTCAAAGATTTGAAAGGCGCTATTGCAGGAGCTTGGGTGAGACACTGCAGTGCACCCATTAGATGGTACACACTGCTGCCACTGTATGTTGGTAGTGGAGGAAGTGATGTTTACCTGGAATATTAATTAAGTGGGAGGTTTTGTCTTGCTTATTGTTGATTTTCCTGAGTGTTGCATTCATACAAGAATGGATTATTTTATCATGCCTGATTTATGTAGATGGGGATTTGAATTTGGGAAGTCTGAAGGTTACCTTCTTGACACAGCGTTTCTGCTTTTGTAGACACAATATTTATATGGCAAGTCCTGTTATGTGTCTGGTTAATAGTATTTTTATATATGTCTGCTGTTTCTGGCACGCTCTCCTGCACTCTTCATTCAACTCGGAGAGGTATCCCCAGTTGGTAAAACAAAGAACAGTACAGCACAGGAACAGGGCCTTCGGCCCTCTAAGCCTAAGCTGACACATGATGCCTTTCTAAACTAAAACATTTTGCCTCTACGTGGTCCGTATTCCCCTATTCCCTGCCTATTTGTATATCTGTCAAGATGCCTCTTAAACTATTGCATCCGCCTCTACCAACTCCTCTGGCAGTGCATTCCAGGCACTTACCACCCTCTGTGTAAAAAAAACTTACCTCTCACATCTCATTTAAGCTTATCTCTTTTACCTTAAACCTATGTCTCCTAATAATTGATATTTCTACCCTGGGAAAAAGACCCCAACTATCCATGCCTCTCATAGTTTTGTAAACTTCTATCAGGTCACCCCCTCGTCATTCTACATTCAAGGGAAAACAAATCAAGTTTTTCCAATCCCTCCTTATAGCCAATACCCTCCTGTATAGGATGGGCTGAAGGACTAAAAGTTAATGATGATATTCGGCAGCTGCATGAGAAGATGGATTGTATAGGTGGACTGAATGGCTAAAATTGTTGATGATACTCGACAAGCTGCATGACCTTGGATGAGTCCTGTGAACATTCCCGTACGTGCTGCAGACAGCACAATTAAAAAACTTGTTTTCTGTACGAGCTGGCAGTTTCATTAATTATATCTGCTTTCTTTGTGCTAGCTGTTTGTCACACTGTATGTGAGAGAGAGAGAGAGAGAGAATTTCGTCCCAAGGCTGCTGGATTTCAGCTCGGCTCAGAATCACGAACAGTGCCAGGAACGAACCTAAGCCTCCAGACCAACCTTCGATTGAGGGGACACCAACAGGCAAAAGAACATGAGACTCGTTGCTTTTTCTAAAAAGGCGTGAGATTCGTTGCTTTTTTTTCCTCTTTTCTGTTTATTATTACCATTATTATGATTTATTATTGCCATTGTAACCACTGTTCTAAATTAATAAACATTCATATTTAAGCAGATTGCTGCGGTCAAGCCTTCTCTTAATTATATTTACCCAAATCTACCAAGAAAGGCTTGGATACACGCTGTGATCCAAGACACCTCCAAAACAGGCAACATCCTGGTAAACCTTCTGGTAGTGTGGAGACCAGGACTGTATACAATATACAAATGTGGCCTTACTAACGTTTTATACAGTTGTGACACGACTTGCTAACTTTCATACTCTAAGACTCGACTGATGAAAGCAAGCATGCCCTATACCTTCTTTACCACCTCATCCATATATGTTGTCACTTTCAGAACACAATGGATATGTATTCCTAAATTCATTTATATGTTCATGCTTCTAAGGATTCTGCCATTTACTGCATACTTCCCTCCTGTATTAGACCTTCCAAAATACAGTACCTTGCATTTTTCCGCATTAAATTCCATCTGCCATTTCTCTGCCCAAAAGTCCACCCTATCTATTTCCTGAAGTATCCTCCTCACTATCCACAGCTCCCCCACCAAACCTTTGTGTCATCTGCAAAAGTACTGATTAGGCCACCTATATTCTCCTCCAAATCATTTATATAGATTAGAAACAACAGGCGTCCCATTACTGATCCCTGCGGAGCGCCACTGGTCACAGATATCAAGTCAGAAAAACACCCTTCCATTGCTACTCTCTATGTAATCTTTCATGGAGCACATTTACTGCCCATACCCAGGGCAACATGCCATATGAATACTAATGATAACCGAGGGGGTAAAAGAGACAGGGGTCCTGCTGAGATAAAGGAATTAGTTGTTGTGGATACCTTGTCATGCATAGAGTACTGAAATTGTGGTGAGTGTTGGTGCCGAATATGACAGAATGAGATCTTAATTCTGTGCTACCCTATTCTTCCATGTCCAAGGCAGTTCTGTATCCATCTTGTCAGCTCATCGCAGATCCCATGTGACTTCACCTTCTGTATCAGCCTGCAATGATGGTAATTTTAGAGTGAGAGAGCTATGCTAGTTTTGAGCTGAACTGTTCTGAATCCATCTCATTTAGCAGGTTGATAGTGCCACACAACAAGAGTTTGAAAGATGGTTCCAAAGAATCCTTGTTCAGTTGCTGCAATGAATTTTGTAGTATAGGTCTTCAGCTCTGGAATTCCTTCTATAAATCCGTCCATCTTTCTGCTGTGCAATCCTCTTGTAAGACAGTGCCACCTCTTTGACCAAGCATCCAGTTCACTGTCTTTTTTTTGATAATTGGCTTGGGGATATATTTCTACATTAAAGGCATTTTAAACATACAATTTGCTTTTCTTCCATTTCTCCTTTTTCCAATTGAATAAGCAACCTCATCATGCTTGATACCTCTCTACAATGTTAAGATAGAGATTTCATTTTGATCAGGAATGTTGATGGTTACTGCGTTTCTTCACATATTTTAAAGAGCTATAAAACTAAGTGGGACGAAATTAATCTTGCGGTACGCTCCATGCAAGATCAGCAATGAATCAGCCTGGAAACTAATATACATTACCACAAATGACAGAACAAGTTGAACATTTTGGCCGTTTCCAAAATCACCCTGATGGCCAAACATTTCACCCGCGGGCTGCTTTATGCAAGGAATTTAGTTCTCCTACCATTCACAAAGTTATGACATTAAAGACTGCAAACATGATCTGGTTAGATCTGTATGAGTGTATTCATAAGGCATAATCATATAAAAATAGTTGGAAGAAGAATCAAGGGACAAAGATTCCTCTCACTGGATCACCAACCAGTCCGGTCTTCTGTAAATTGGACAATATTATCATTTTTAGGTTACTCTGCACAGTCACTCCATTTTATAAATGTGCAGCAGTAAGCAAAGCCAGACTCAACAACATACTTTAGTTTCTGTTCATTCTAATTATATGAGCCTACAAACACTGAGAACTATTCATTCCATTTGTAATCATGATCCATAAAATATCGCCAGTGAACTTAATCAAATAGGGTAGCACGGAATTAAGATCTCATTCTGTCATATTCGGCACCAACACTCACCACAATTTCAGTACCCTATGCATGACAAGGTATCCACAACAACTAATTCCTTTATCTCAGCAGGACCCCAGTCTGTTTCTTCCCCTCGGTTATCATTAGTATTCATGTGGCATGTTGCCCAGGGTATGAGCAGTAAATGTGCTCCATGAAAGATTACATCCCTTGTAGGAGCTTTTATCTACAAGACTCTCAGCCAGATTACAGCGCTGAAGCACGCAGGATGCTTGTATAACTGCCCAGATGGGAAGAGAAGCATTCTGTATTTATGAAGCTGAAAATTTAGTTATGTCTAGGATAATGTATTTGAATCACATGCTGCTGATACGTAGAATCCCTACAGTGTGGAAGCAGGCCCTTCAGCCCATCGAGTCCATGCCAACCCTCTGAAGAGCATCTCACCCAGACCCACCCCTCCATCCTATCTCCATAACCCTGCATTTACCAGGACCAATCTACCTAAGGTACGCAAATTTGGACTCAGAGAGGAAGTCAGAACACCCAAAGGAAACCCACACAGACACAGGGAGAATGTACAAACTCTACACAGTTGCCTGAGGCTTGAATCAAGCCCAGGTCCCTGGTGCTGTAAGGCAGCAGTGCTAACGACTGAGCCACCGTGCCACCCGATACATGGATGGTGCTTTGTTTGGTCTCATTTATGTCATTGCTAAATATGCTATAGTGGCACAATACTGAGACGTTGCCCTTTTCTGCACCCCATTTCTGGAGCTAAATATTTTAGAGAAAGATTGGTCATGTACTACGGAACATGAAAGCAAGAACGCCAATATTGCTTTATGTATAATGTGCGTATAAATTCAGGAGAAACATCTTGACTAGGAGTGGTTAGAAAGTAGAATTCACTTACCACATGCAATAGTTGAGGAGGTGAATGTAGAACCATTCAAGGAGAAGCTGGATACATATTTTTTTTTATAGAACCCCTACAGTGTGGAAACAGGCCCTTCGGCCCAACAAGTCCACACTGACCCTCAGAGCATCCCACCCAGACCCAGCCCCCTATAACCCACCTAATCTACACATCCCTGAACACTACAGCCAATTTAGCATGGCCAATCCACCTAACCTGCACATCCTTGGATTGTGGGAGGAAACTGGAGCACCCGGAGAAAGCCCATTCAGACACAGGGAGAATGGGCAAACTCCACACAAACAGTTGCCTGAGGGTGGAATTGAACTTGGGTCCCTGATGCTGTAAGGCTGCAGTGCTAACCATTGAGCTACCGTGCTGCCCCATGCTGGGGGATGAAAGGATGGAAGGATACACTGTTTGAGCTGGAGACAGTCTGGCCAGAAGAGGCTTGTGTGGAGCATTGCCAGTCACTTCCACAGCAGCAATCATGCTAAATGTTTCTGTTTCGTATATGCAGTGTTATTCTATGTGCAATCCCATTTGAATCTAGCCAAGGTAGACAGTAGAATTTGAATTCAGCTAAAATCTGGAAGTAATGGTCTAATGATGTCCACAAAACCATTATCGATTGTTAGAAAAACCCAGCTGGTTCACTAATGTCCTTTAGGAAAGGGAATCTGACAACCTTACCTGACCTGATCTACATGTGACTCCAGACCGAAAGCAATGAGGTTATCTCTCCCCTCTAGGCAATTAGGGATAGACAATAAATGCTGACTTAGCCATCGACAACCACATCCTGTGAATTAACAAAAGAAATGGACGCAAATCCTTTACCTGGAAAGCAAAAGAATCAGTAGTCTCTCCTTTGCTGGTGAATTGAAATGGTACTATCTCCAAAATAATCTTCATGCAGGTAACAAATTCTAATTATTCACACAGAATCAGGCTTGCTAAAGTCACTGCTGTGTTTGGTGTTGTATAGACAATCTTTTCCATTGCTCATCAAGTTAGATGAGCTCTCCATGCTGTTGCTCACTGTTTGCTGCCATCATCCTCTTTTAGCATAGGGTTCCACATGGCCCATTTACTGTAGTGTAGTAGAGGAAAACTACTTGGTAGACAAGTGGCTCTTGTCTCAAAGAAAATATAGTTTATTGAACAATAGCAACTAGGTACAAGCTATACCAATGTGATAAATTTGGGTGGAATTTTTCCAATTTCAGTTCAAGTGTTTGTTGGCTAAGAATCATGGCTCTCAGACCACTATGGTTTGAGTGAATTTTCTCATGCAACCTGCTGCTCTCCACCATTAATTATGCAATGCCAGTGCCCTGTTCATGGAATTGCATGGCAGGAGAAATGGAGATGCCTCCTGCTGCCAGCACCTTGAGGTGTTCATGCCACTTGTACTTGATCTAAAACCAGTCTGCCACACCCAATTCAGACATTGCTCACCACTACAGCAACTCATAGTGTGCTCCTCATACTGTGCTGCTCAAACATTACCTCTCAGCACGTGGCCCAGAAAGAAAAGCTCACATACTGCTTCACAGACTGCAGCCTGGAGGTGCTGGTGGACAGGATTGTGGAGAGGAAGACTGTCCTGTTTCCCATTGCCACAGGATGCCACACCACCAGTCACACCCAGATAGCCTTCCAGGTCAGTGCTGTGGCCCAGATTAAAAGGAATGCCAAACAGTGCATGAAGAATATCAATGATCTGCTGCAGTCTGCAAAGATAAGTACCACTTCAAACTCACAGGGCCACCACTCAATTTAACTCTGCCACTGCACACATATCTCACCAACGCTCATGGACTACAGCTTTCATCAAAGCAAGCATCATTTCCATTGAATGGCCTCAGGTTATGAAAGTTCCTGCCGCTTGTGCTTCCTGCTCACTCACTGAACATCTCACTATCACTCCTGCTCATGTATCACCTAGAAACTGCTCTCCCATCCAATTCCATCTCACTCAATCCTTGCCTTTGTCTCAATTCAGGAATATTGACTCATTCTCTGGCCTGATGTCTCTACAACATCCTATCTAACCTACCTGCAATCCCCAGAATGGTTGCACTTGACCTCCTGCACTGACTGTGGCAAGGACACAGATCCCTGACTCTGTTAGATCAAACATTTGACTGATCATGACCAATCCCTCAGACTGGAATAAGGTGAGCTTCTTAACTGACCATAATTCTTCTCCACCTCATGAAGAAGTGCTCCCTTTTGGCATGGAGACCTGTTGAAACACGTACACCTTGGTTGCCATGTAAGCTGCTGCCACATACTACAAGTGTGACATTCATGTTGCACATTGCCATACAAGAACTGGTCTTTCTCATTGTACAGTGTTCCCCACCATGACCAGATACCAGCCTCTCTCTTTACAGTGTAAAGCAATGCAGATCCCAAAGGTTGGCATTCTGTAACTGAGCACTGAAGACCATGTGCACTTAAAAGTAGTATAAGACACGGAATCTGGTGGCCTCCAAGTGAGTGAGTGCTAAGAGAGCAAGCTAAGAACCGTAAATGCATGCTGTGTAGATCCAGGAGATGAGTATATGACCTGATGTGCAAAATGACTTGGCAGAAGCATTAAAGTCATGGATGTCCCTGAACTTCCAAGGGTTGAAGTAGTATGTGAGTTGGTCAGAGAGCAACATGACGTGCTGAGGTTTGCTTCTGCCCACTTGCATTGATGAAAGGTCAGGAAAGATGGCCACGGAGCATGTAGGGACATTGTGCTGAACACACAGCTGGAACATGGTTAGGACAAACATTCAACAAACTTGAGTCTCCAGGTTCCAATTCTGATTGACATGCCAGGAATGTGTGCTGTCTAATTTCTTAGGGATAAAAAGGAAAATTAGAAGTCACTCACAAACTAGATGAGTTGGGAGAGATACAAATACATGGAAATAAGAGAGTCACCACTTTGTGGCAGGATTCTGAAGTCACCATTTACAGTTCAAGAGGAAAATTTTCAACCCATCCTTAAGATTCTGATAATTTTCACTCTCGTCATCCTTTAAACTCTTCTTGTTACCAATTAGGGACAGGAAATATCCTCCCATTGTCATAGAAACAATGAGGAAGATCTAGATGGTAGGCCTGACTCCTTTGAGATCCTGAGCTGTTTTCTTACCAAGTCTATCTGACATCACCATGGGTGGTGCTTAATGTACACTTCACTATTAACCTTTGCAGACATTTGGCACTAATGGTAAGTAGCATAATGCCTTGATTGAGTGGGAAGGAGCAGTAATTAATTGATGATCGATTGCCAGAGGAACCATGTTCCACAAATGACGCTTTTGTTGATGGAGTCATTAAGTCCATTGAGTCATTGCTGGTTGATTGAACATTTACTCATGAACTTCAGCATGAAGGCTTGGCCCAAAAGACTCCAGTGAAGTGCTCTGGAACATTTTATTAATTTGAAAGCCTTTTATAAGTGTGAACTGTCATTGTTATTGGTACTCACATGAAGATGACTACTCTATAGTTCTCCAGCTTCCTTCCATCTTGTTTGGCAACAACATTTACTGCCCACCAGCTCTTTGACAATATCTCTTCTTGTACTGAAGGTGTATGTGTGAGCATGTTTATATATTATAAATTTATTATTATCTCCTTCGGTACGTATGGATGAGTTTCTTTTTGACTGGAGATTTTAACCTCTTTCAGTCTTGCTAGCTTGTCGATTATTTTCCTTCCATTTTATCCAAATAGTTTTATTTAACATAGCTACTCAATTCTTCAGCCTTTTCTCAGTCATTACCTGTGAGTTTAATTCAGTTGAACTTTAGTGGTCCACTAGCACTAGACATTCTTTCATGCTTCTTTCATTGTTTCTGTGTCTCAGGAACAATTTATTTTATATATATGTATATTACTTGATAATCTGATTTCATAATTTCTCTTCATGTGAGGAAGCCATTCCTTAATTATTTACCTCAACTATCAGAACTCAAGGTTATAATTAACTGGAACATTCTGTTGCTGCAGCAAATAACCACTGTATTGATGCTAGACGTCTATCTTTCCCAGTTGAGTTAAACAATGTCCCAGTTGCTCATAGCTCATTATATTGTTGCAAAATATCAGGATTTGTCAGCAAATTAGTTCAAGACAACACTGTCATGCTCTAAAGCATCAATCACATTAAACCTTTAATTTTGCTTTGCCATGGAAAAATTCTGTTGTAACATTTCACAATTTATAATTGATGCTATGCCATGTTGAAGACAATGGGCTCTGTATGTAAATAAACGTTCACATTGCTACGCTTGTAACTAATATGAACTCCAAATTATAACTTGCATTGCCTGATTACTATACCCGAGACCCTTCACGAACTAAATAAAAACTGAAAGAACTGCAGACGCTGTAAATCAGGAACAAAAACAGAAGTTGCTGGAAAAGCTCAGCAGGTCTGGCAGCATCTGTAAAGAAGAAAATCAGAGTTAATATTTCAGGTCTGGTGACCCTTCCCCAAAACTGGAGTTCCTCAGACCTGCTGAGCTTTTCCAGCAACTTCTGGTTTTGTTCCTTCATGGACTAAAATGTCTTTTTCACAAAAAGACAAATACTGGTCAAAATTCTGCCTTAATCACCTGACCACAGACTGTTACATCACATGGAATAAATTAAACCATCTGCACTGAAATTACTGTTTTAGTTAAAGATATCGAACTAGGCAACTGAGTCAGCATCAAGAAATTAACATTTCCTGTTTCAATTCACGTCGATATGATAACTTGACATTTTGGAAGATGAAAGGCTCAACTGGCAGTAAGCCTGTTTAGAAAAACAAAAGGTCCAGCCTTGGGAATATAAAAATAGACCATATTTCAATAGCTGTTTTAAGTAGAACAGCAGAGAGAAGGTAAATTAATTTGTACAATGAGAGCTAGAAGTCTCTTTGCCTCTCTTTCTGATCCTATTTCTCTCAGCCCCTCTGTAGACAACATATGATGAAAAAGCCAATGGGGGAATCAATTATTCATTGAGAATTTAAAAGTATCTGCAAACTTCACCACTATGGTGAGCAACCGTGGTCTTTTGGTTGTTAAAAAATGTAATGTCTTAAGGACTCTGAGGATTTTCAAGCTGTGTAGCCTTTGCTCTTCCTGTCTGTAACAGATAGTCTCTCCTTTTTAAGAACATAAGAACTAGGAGCAGGAGTAGGCCATCTGGCCCCTCGAGCCTGCACCGCCATTTAATAAGATCATGGCTGATCTTTTTGAGACTCAGCTCCACTTACCCGCCCACTCACCGTAACCCTTAATTCCTTTACTGTTCAAAAATTTATCTAGCCTTGCCTTAAAAACATTCAGTGAGGTAGCTTCAACTGCTTCACTGGGCAGGGAATTTCACAGATTCACAACCCTTTGGGTGATGAAGTTCCTCCTGACCTCAGTCCTATATCTGCTTCCCTTTATTTTGAGGCAATGCCCTCTAGTCCTAGTTTCACCTGCTAGCGGAAACAATCTCCCTGCCTCCACCTTACCTATTCCCTTCATAATCTTATATGTTTCTATAAGATCTCCCCTCATTGTTCTGAATTCCAATGAGTATAATCCCAGTCTACTCAGTCTCTCCTTATAATCCAACCCTCTCAACTCTGGAATCAACCGAGTGAATCTCCTCTGCACCCTCTCCAGTGCTAGTATATCTCTTCTCAAGTAAGGAGACCAAAACCGTGGGAAGAGCGATGTCAGCGTTGGTGGTGGGCGGAGCGGGGTAGGTGGTGGGAGGAGCGGAGTTGGTCGGTCGGTAATAGCAAGCTTGTTAACAGATTCAAGTATGGTGAACAAAATCAGTTTAAACATTTTCTGACCCTTTTCTGATGAAGGGTCTAGGCCCGAAACGTCAGCCTCTCTGCTCCTATGATGCTGCTTGGCCTGCTGTGTTCATCCAACCCTGCACCTTGTTGTCACAGTACTCCAGGTGTGGCCTCACCAGGACCCTATACAGCTGCAGCATAGCCTCCCTGTTTTTAAACTCCATCCCTCTAGCAATGGCAGACAAAATTCCATTTGCCTTTTTAATCACCTGCTGCACCTGCAATCCTACTTTTAGAGATTCATGCACAAGGACACCCAAGTCTCTCTGCACAGCAGCGTGCTGCAATTTTTTACCATTTAAAACATAGTCCATTTTGCTGTTATTCCTACCAAAATGGATGACCTCACACTTATCAACATTGTACTCCATCTGCCAGACCTTTGCCCACTCACTTAGACTATCTATATCCCTCTGCAGACTTTCAGTATCTTCTGCACACTTTGCTCTACCACTCATCTTAGTGTCATCTGCAAATTTTGACATACCACACTTAGTCCCCAGCTCCAAATCATCTATGTAAATTGTAAACAATTGCGGTCCCAACACTGATCCCTGAGGCACACCACTAGCCACTGACCGCCAACCAGAAAAACACCCATTTACCCCTACTCTTTGCTTTCTACTGGTCAACCAATCCTCTATCCATGCCAATACATTACCTGTAATACCGTGCAACTTTATCCTATGTAGCAGCCTTTGGTGTGGCACCTTGTCAAATGCCTTCTGGAAATCCAGACACACCACATCTACAGGTTCCCCATTGTCCACCATGCAAGTAATGTCCTCAAAGAATTCCACCAAATTAGTTAAACTTGACCTACCCTTCATGAACCCATGCTGGGTATTCCCAATGGGACAATTTATATCCAGATGTCTTGCTATTTCTTCCTTAATGATAGATTCAAGCATTTTCCCACTACCGAAGTTAAGCTAACTGGCCTATAGTTACCTGTTTTTTGTCTACTTCCTTTTTTAAACAGTGGCGTCACATTGACTGTTTTCCAATCTGTGGGAACCACGTCAGAGTCCAGTGAATTTTGGTAAATAATTACTAGTGCATTTGCTATTTCCCCCATCACCTCTTTTAGTACCCTGGGATGCAATTCATCAGGGCCAGGAGACTTGTCTACCTTTAGCCCCATTAGCTTGCCCAGCAGTGCCTCCTTAGTAATAATGATAGTTTCTAGGTCCTCACCTGCTATAACCTTCTTGCCATTACTTTTCGGCATGTTATTTGTGTCTTCCACAGTGAAGACCGACACGAAATAACTGTTTAATGTCTCGGCTATTTCCTTCTTCCCAGTTATTAAATTGGCCTTCTCATTCTCTAAAGGACCAATGTTTACCTTCACCACTCTTTTACGATTTACATATTTATAGAAATGTTTGCTGCCTGTTTTTATATTCTGAGCTAGTTTACTCTCATAATCTATCTTACTTTTCTTTATAACTTTTTTTGTGCCTTTCTGTTGGCCTTTAAAGATTTCCCAGTCTACTAGTTTCCCACTACTCTTTGCTTTTTTGCATGTGTTTTTTTTCAATCTGATAATTTCCTTTATTTCCTTAGACATCCATGGCTGGCTTTCTCTTTTCCTACAGTTCTTCCTTATCACTGGAATATACTTCTGCTGAGCACTGTAAAAAATCGTTTTGAAAGTCCTCCACTGTTCCTCAATTAACCCACCATAAAGTTTTTGCTCCCATTCTACCTTAGCTAACTCCTCCCTCATTTCTTCATATTCTCCTTTGTTTAGGCACAGGACATAGGTACTGGATTTAACCTTCTCACGCTCCATCTGTATTTTAAATTCGATCATACTGTGATCGCTCCTTCCGAGAGGATCCCTAACTGTGAGATCATTAATTATTCCTGTCTCATTACACAGGACTAGATCTAGGATAGCTTGCTCCCTCGTAGGTTCCATTACATATTGTTGAAGGAAATTATTGCGGATGCATTCTATGAACCCCTCCTCAAGGCTCCCATGACCGACCTGGTTTGACCAATCGACATGTAGATTAAATTCCCCCATGATAATTGCTGTACCATTTTTACATGCATTAGCTATTTCTATGTTTATTGCCCGTCCCACCACAATGTCATTATTTGGTGGCCTATAGACCACACTTATCAGTGACTTCTTCTCCCTGCTATTCCTAATTTCCACCCAAATGGATTCAACGTTTTGTTCAGTAGAACCTATATCATCTCTCACTACCGCCCTGATATCATCCTTAAAAATCAGAGCAACACCACCTCCCTTACCTTCCTGTCTGTCCTTCCGAACAGTTTGATACCCCTGGATATTTAACTCCCAGTCATGACCATCCTGTAACCATGTCTCTGTAATAGCCACTAAATCATACCCATTTGCCATGATTTGCACCGTCAAACTCATCCACCTTGTTTCAAATGCTCCGAGTATTCAGATAAAATGCCCTTACGCCAGTTTTTGCACCTTCTTTTTGGGTCCTATTACCTCCATTACTAACAGCTCTTGAGTTCTCCTTTCCTTTAACTTTTTTCCTAATTTTCAATGGAGTTGAAGCTTCCTTGTCACCTGCTAACCTGCTGCTTTGCCTTACATTAATTGTTACTGTCCCTGTACGCTCACTTCTCCCTTCCCCCCTACTTACTAGTTTAAAGTCCTATTAACCACCCTATTTACCCTTTTCACCAGAACACTGGACCCGGCCATGTTCAGGTGGAGTCCATCCCAACGGTGTAGATCCCTCCTGTCCCAGAACTGGGACTTATTAAAACTTATTGTGTGTTCATGTGTTTTTGATGTTGCATTTTATTATTTCTTTTCTGAATTAGTAGATCATAAAATTCCCCTTCCTCTGACTCAAGAAAAGATTATAATTGGCTCCTTGATGTTGACTAGTACTGTGCTTCATTTGAAGTGTGATAGGTGCCTGCTAAAAGAATTTCAAATAATTGTTGTGACTGACCATGAAGAATTTAAAAAGAGGGGAGCTGAATTATTACTTACCACTTGGTTGTAACAATGTGGACCAACTTCTACTTTCCCTGGCTTTCCTTCTCCTTCAGTTATAAAGTCGTGGAATTATATAGTTCAGAAACAAGGCCCTTTGGTCCAACTCATCCATGCCAATCATAATCCCAAACTAAACTAGCCCCACTTGTCTGCATTTAGCCCATATTCCTCTAAACTTTTCCTATTCATGTACCTATCCAAATGTCTATTAAATGCTGTAACTGTACCTGTGTCTACCACTTCCTCTGACAGTTCATTCTACATATGAACCACCCTCTGTGTGAAAACGTTGCCCTGCAGATCCCTTTTAAATCTTTCTCCTTTCACCTTAAAAATATGCCAACTATTTTTGAACTCCACCACACTAAGTAAAAGACCTTTGCTATTCAGCTTCTCTATGCCCCTCAAGATTTTATAAACTTCTATAAGGTCACCACTCAACCTTCTATGCTCCAATAAAAAACATCCCAGCCTCTGCTTATAAATCAAACCCTCCAGTCCTGATAACATCCAATAAATCTTCTCTAAGCCCTCTCCAATTTAATAATATCCTTCCTAAAGGAGGACGATCAGACCGGCTCACTGAATTCCAAAAGTGGCCTTACCAACTTCCTGTACAACCTCAGCATGATGTCCCAACTCCTATACTCAATGATCTGAGCAATGAAGGCAAGCATGCTAAATGCCTTCTTAATCACCCTGTCTACCTGTAATGCAACTTTCAATGACCTATGTACCTGAACCCCTAGGTCTCTCCATTTGACAACACTCTAGGGCCCTACCATTAACCGTTTAAGTCCTGCCCTCGATCGTTTTACCAAAATACAATACCTCACATTTATCCAAATTAAACTTTGTCTGTGACTCCTCAGATCATTGGCTCATTTGATCAAGATCCTTTAGTAACCTTAAATAACCTTCCTAACTGTTGACTATACCACCAATTTTGGTGTTATCTACAATCTTACTAATCATTCCCCCTAAATTGTCATCAAAATTGTTTGTATAAATGACAAACAACAGTGAACCCAATACCAATCCCGCTGGTCACCGGCATCCAATCCAAAAAACTACTCTCCACCACCACCCTCTGTCTCCTACCATCAAGACAATTTTGCCTCCAACTGGCAAACTCTCTGAATCCCATGTGATCTAACTTTATGAATCAGTCTAAAATGTGGAACCTTGTCAAAGGCTTTATGGAGAATATTAGAGTTTAGTGATAAAGTGTCGCTTAGGGGAAGAATTGGAGGCAAACAGAAAGGAAAAAGGTGGTAGACCTATAAGAAAAATCTGTCACATCAATAAATCTCCTTAACATAAAGCATTAGGGTTTGGCATATTGACAAAACCCTATTGAAGCAGGGATGTTAAAGAGAAATACAGAAAGAGGCTTACTTTTAGAAAGCACCTCAGTTTCACCACCTCATTGCCTGTAAAGTACTTTACAGGCAATGGAGAACTAATCACCATTGCACTGTTGATAAATGCAGCAGCCAATCTGTACACAGTGAGCTTCAACAAAGGTAATGACATGAATACTAATTAACCTATGTTAGCAATCTTAGTTGCAAGATAAATATTTCTCATCCTCTGTTTCTGCCCTTCTGTTTCTCATTCTTTGTTTCTGCCCCTCTGTTTCTGATCCACTGTTTCTGTTCCTCTGTTTCTCATCCTCTGTGTCTAATGTGCTGTTTCTGCTCCACTGTTTCTGCCCCCCTGTTCCTGCCCCTCTGCTTCTCATCCTCTGTTTCCTCCCTTCCATTTCTGCCCCTCTGCTTCTCTGACCATCTGAGGGAGCAGGTGAATCCTTGCTTATTGGAATCTATTAAATTCCTGTTCTCTACAGGATTAACCAGACCATCAGCTGGTGTACAGATAGATACAGCATTTTTAAGTTCCTGACTGTGGACAATCTAATCTGTCAATCCTTCCAGTACTTCATATGATTCTCTGTGAAGGGGAGAGAGTGATCATACAAACATAACAATCTCCCTTAACAACACTGATAACCATTTTAAGGAGTAGGGAGATTGGAATAGAATCAGATTACATAGAGCAGTGACTGCATATTTCTACATGTGCTGTATTTCTTTGAGTAAGCAGATGTCACAAAAGTAATATAACTGCCAGTCTGCACTGCAGTGCCTCTGTTCTCAGCCCATAAAATATATTTCAGGTGAATTTACTTTGTGCAGGAATCAATTAGGATTGTTGAGTTCAAAGACACTTAGGGGCCAGACTTGGGGACTTTAAATCTGCTTCAATTTCCTGTGTAAATGAAGTAAATGTTTCCTTGCAAAATTTCAATCTTGATGCATTTAGCTTTGCTGTGTGGATGCACATCAGAATTATTCTGTATTAACCAGAGTGGTGCTGTCTTTTCTGAGGTATTGTTTTATCAAAATGCAATACCCCACATTTATCCAAGTTAAACTCCATCTGCCACTTCTCAGTCTATTAGCCCAGTTGATCAAGATCCCTTTGTAATCTTAGATAACTTTCTTCACTATAGATAACAAGGTGTAGAGCTGGATGAACACAGCAGGCCAAACAGCATCAGAGGAGCAGGAAAGCTGACGTTTCGGGCCTAGACCCTTCTTCAGAAACTATCTCTGAAATAACTTTCTTCACTATCGACTATACCTATTCTCCCAGGTATTAGGAAAGATTTCTTGGCCCCATTTGAAGACCTTAAGACCATAAACATAAGAGCCAATTAAGCCTGTCAACTCTGCTTCATTATTCATTGAGGTCATGGCTGATCTGATAATCTTCAACTCACCTTTCCTGCCTATTCCCCAACACCCTTGATTCCCTTATTGAATAAAAATCTGTCAGCCTTGTATAGAGTTGATAAAACCAGCCACTGCAGTCCTCTGCAGTCAATAATTGAACACATTCACAATCCTCTGAAAGAATGAAATCCTCCTTATCTGTGTCTTAAATGTATGACCCCTTATTCTAAGATTATGACCTCTGTCCTGGATTCTCCCACAAGGGAAAGGACCTTTCTGCATCAACTTGTCTAGTCTCCTAGAATTTTGAATGTTTCACCAATGTCACCTCTCACTCTTCTAAACTCCAATCAGTACACTTCCAACCTACTCAACCTCTTCTCATAAGTCAGTCCTAGTACCAAAGACATTTCACTGGACTGCCTTCAATGTCAGTACATCCTTCCTTAGACTAGGGGCCGAGTATTCTAGCTGTGGTCTGACTAGTGCGTTGTATAGTTTTAGCAAAACTGTCCTACTTTTGTAATTCATACCCATCAAAACAAAGGTCAACATTCCATTTGCCTTTCCTATTACCTGCTGCACTTGGATGCTCGCGTTTTGTCGTTCATGGATGAGGACTCCCAGTTCACACTGTTTTGTAGCTTTCTGCAGTCTTTCTCAAGTTAAGTAATACTCAGTTCCTTTATTCTTCCTACCAACGTGCAAAACCTCACATTTTCCCACGTTATATTCTATTTGCTGATTCTTTCACATTCACTCAATCTGTCCATATCCCTCTGCAGACTCTTTGTGTCATCCTCACCATATGCATTCCCACTAATTTTTGTGTAATTCGAATGTTATTGTCAGTTTGTTGTACATCATTGATCTATAGACTGCTAATGTTTTTTTTTATTATCTAGTGAGCGCTCTAAAGGTTGCATAAAAACCATAAGTAGATAACATTATGTTGGGAGACAATAATGAATCTAACACATAATAGGTCTGTGCAAAATTGTCTGCAATTATAATTCATTAGCATTCTGGATGAATAAATTTCATATTAATACCTGAAAAAAGCATTAAACAGCGCATTACAATTTTACCTGACCTGTTCATCGGTGAGCTTAATATTAAACCTGTTAAACTCATGTTTATTTAAGTATGTAGATTTGGTAGCACAACCTGGGAGTGTTGATTGATAAATAAATAGTTTGCTGTGTATTTCTTGAGGTACAAAGCAACTAGTTAACAAACCATGTTAAAACTTACAAACAACTTTTAACATTTGTTGCAACAGGCATTCTAACAGGACTTACCTTTACTTAACGCAGAGCAGAACATTCATTTAACCTAGTGCGGAGACCATTTCGATCGCTAACACATTTAAATCTCCTCACTAATGTTCCCAATTTTGCCTCTATGATGGGACCAAGTTTATCATGTTTATTGATTACAGATTGACAATGGGGTAATTGTACCATGTTTGAAAGTATAGACACCCTGTTGTTTCAGACAGAGGCAGCCAGGGAACGCAGGATAGGGTATTGAATGCCTCCAACAGGCCCCAAATGGACGCCAAGCACA
>NC_063333.1:131809677-131835427 GCF_021869965.1 Rhincodon typus
CAGAACTGAAGAAGGGTCTAGGCCCGAAACGTCAGCCTTCCTGCTCCGCTGATGCTGCTTGGCAGCTGTGTTCATCCAGCTCTATAACTTGTTATCTCAGATTCTCCAGCATCTACAGTTCCTATTATCTCATTAATTATCTATCCTGCCCCAATGGTATCTCTCACATCTGATCTGGGACTTCCTTCTCTCCCAGGGCCAACAGTGGAGGACTTGCTACCAAAGCATGCCAGCCTGGTTCCGAGGTTGCCATCCAAGATAAAGCTCTCTCAGCCACCTGAAGGAATGCCTGTGGGGAGAAAAGTCAATGTCCTTCTCAATTCCACCAAGCTTTGTCCACCATCTCCTCTTCAATACTTCACACTCAGCCAGTTGCTGCTCCTGAACTCATCTCCTACTTGTGCTCATGCTCTACCACTCTCACTATTACCTCACACTCAATCACCCCAAACCCCAAAAGCAATAACCCTGTGTGCCCTCTGCACCATCTACTCACTCGCTTATAACACCTCCCCACCTGCACCAATAGCAATAGCTGTGCTACTTACTTCAATCTCCTGTAATACCTACTTCTCTCTGATTCCATGAGAAAAACAGCCCGTAAAAGGTAAGAAACACTCTAGCCAAATAGTGTGCTTTCCTTCATTCGACTCAACAAGTGTATAAAATTATGAGAGGCATGGATTAGGTGGAGAGCCAGAGTCTTTTTCCCAAGTAGAAATGTCAAATACTAGGCGGCATTGGTTCAAAGTGAGAGGGGGAAAGTTTAAAGGAGATGCATGAGGCGAGATTTTACACAGAGCATAGTAGGCACCTGAAATGCAGTGCCAGGGGAGGTGGTCGAAGCAGGTATGACAGCAATGTTTAAGAGGCACTTAGACAGACAAGAAGAGGCAAGAAATAGAGGGATATGGACCATGTGCAGATGGGATTAGTTTAGAATAGCATCGTGGTTGGCATAGACATGATGGGCTGAAGGGCCTGTTCCTATGGTGTTCTGTAGTAGGGTCACTGAACCCAAAACATTAACTCAGATTTCCTTCCACAGATGCTGCCAGCCTTGCTGAGGTTTTCCAGCAATTTCTGGTTTTTTAAAATTTTTTGTTTCTACGCTGTACTGTTCTATGTTGTATGTTCGCTGTTCTACATTCCTCATCCTCTGGCTCTGGATTGGTTTCGGACGATTCCCTTGACTTACCATGCAGGGAATCCCTGAGCAAAGGCTACCACTCTTGATTAGATTGAGGCCTGTTGACAACTATAACAACCTTTCTGGCTTTGTGTCTGCATGAAAAGCCGCAACATAACAGTTATAATATGAGCGTGATATCACTGGCTGTGGGGCCAAAGCTCAACAAAGCAAGGCAAACCTGTGATTCTGTGAGCATCCAGGTAGGTGCAGAGTGAGGGAGCACCATGATAGTGTGTGCAGAGCAATTAGATGTATCCTGGTCCCTGAGTACATCATATCCTCGATGGGGGCAGCATTGTAGTGCTGAGGAATCCTGAAAGTTGATTAGAGATGGGCCATGAGGGGTTTAAAGACTGGCACATGATGGATGCCAATGTCTGTGGACATGAGGTGCCTGTGTGCTGTGCCCATGGAGTGTTCCCTGAGATTATAATACCTGATTTCCAACATGGAGGGTGTTCAGAATAAATGGCAAACTGGATTTTCCAGGTGCTCGATATGTTTCCCAATTTTGAGATTTCCCAATGTTGAGCTTGTTTGGCAAGTGTAGCAAGATGGAAGGCTGACTATGAATGAGACAAGTTGGGCTATTAACAAGACATTTAACAATTAATAATAACCATTAGTTGGCAACTTGCTGCAGCCTAGAGAATCTCACTATGCCGCTTTCGAAAAGTCTAAAATATGGCACTTATTACTGAATACTATTGAAATCTGCCTCTTTGCACAATACAAAATCTAAATTATTCTGATCTCTGGTTGGCTCCACTACAGATTGTTCTAGGAAACTCTCCCAAGTACGTTTTATGAATTCTTCCTCACGGTGACCTTTGTAATTATGATTTTCCCAGTTTACGTAAAGTTTAGTGTCATGCATGATTAACTCTTTTTTTTCTGCATGTTCTCATTATCTCCTGACATATTCATGGTACTTCAGAACAACTACTATAGTTCTATAAACTACACTCATCAGTGTCTTCTACCTTTTGTTATCCTTTACCTCCAAACATATGGATCCTACAACATCCGATCCTAGATAGTCTCTTGCTGTCACAGTCATTCCATCATTGCTACCTAGTCACTTTCCTCAGCTTGCCTGTCCTTTCAAAAAGTCACATATCCCTTAATTTTTAGTTCCCAGCTTTGTTCTCCTTGTAACTATGTCTCTGTAATGGCTCTTGGATCGTACCCATTAACATCTAAACAAACAAAACAAAGAACTGTGGATGCTGGAAATCAGAAATGCAAACAGAAATTGCTGGAGCAACTCAGCAGGTCTGGCAGCATCTGTGGAGAGAAAGCAGAATTGAAGAACGGTCACTGGGCTTGAAGTGTTAGTTCTGTTTTCTCCCCATTAACCTCTACTTGTATTGTTAATTCATTTACTTTGATCCAAATACTACACACATATAAGTAAAGAGCCATTAATTCTGCCCTTTTACCATTTTTCTTCTTTGATCCAACTTGCTACTTTTCTTTTTACGGTTGTGTAATCTGTCCCACTCTGGGAAATCATTGTCAAAATAACTGACCTGTAATGCCACCTTTTCCTTTTGCTTTGTAAACTTACCAGCCAAGAGCTAGGCAATGGTCATCTGCATCCAGAGTCTAACCACCTTTTTTTGACATTCAACTGCATTGCAATTGCCAGATTTCCCAACATCACTTTCCTGGGAGTTACCAGAAACATAACTGGATTGATTGCATAAATACTGTGATTGCAGGAGTAGATCAGAGTTTCATCATTTTGAGGTGAGCAATACATCTTTTGTCTGCCTGAAGCCTGTGCACTATTTAAAAAAACACAATTTAGGAGTCTGATAGAACATTTTCTAATTATCTGGATGAGTCTGACTCTAAAAACATTGAAGGTTGACATCTCCCAAGCCAAAGCAACTAATGGATCATCAACACTTCAACTACCTCAGACATCCTTTCACTCCATCTATGATGAAGAGTGGCTGCAGGGCCTATCATGTAAAAGATGTGCTGCAGCTGCATAGAGCCTTCTTCATATCACTTTCCAAACGCAAAGCATTGACGAAGAGGAACAAGGGTAGCAAACATATGACAATAATGTCCCGTGCAGATTTTCCTCCAAGACATGCACAATCCTGACTTGGAACTATGTTGCCGGTTTTTCTCTGTCCCTCAGTCAGAACCTTGAATTGATCTGCCGATGCGTATGGCTTCCAGAAATAAATCATACCACTTTCTCAAGTGTAATTACAGATGGGTAATAAATACTGACGTGGCCAGTGATGCCCACATTCCAGGGAAAGAAAATGAAATGTACCTGGGAAGTGGGCATTGGTCAGTCTGGTTTATGTAGTTATCGATCAGCTCAACACTGACTGACTGAGCACAGGGCATGCAAACTGCAACAATGAGGTATGATCATTAACTACCTTTATTATTGGGAAACAGGCAAACTGGCAAAAGTGATGAACGTTTAATGATAGCTGTCAAAGGTCAGTAAAGGCGAGTGATACCAGGCAGAATTTAATACCCTCCCCTTGAGGTGAGTTTGGTGGTGGGCGTCACAGAATCAGGCATGATGTTGGGACACTGCTTTTTACCCCTGCCCTGATTATGTCCAGGGTACAGGAGGGGGGAGTGTAAGACTCTCCACACAAGGACACCATCCAGTTGTGGCTGGGACTTATCATGTAGGAAATCCAAAAAGCAGACCCATTCAGGACTGTCAGTGTCAGCATCTGGGGAGGGGCCCTATGCTCAAAGGTACTCCATGCCAGATTGAAGTACCTGGTATCAGCAAAAGTATATTGGCGAAAGTCCTGCTGAAAGTCACTACTCTTGCTTCCAACCACCATTGTCCAGTATGATCCCCACCTTGCGATCACATATATCTGTCCATCACTTCCCTGGGCCCTCAGCTTGCTTGGGCCTCAGAAGAGATCCTGTTGCCTTTACTAAATACAATCCATTGTGTGTATGTGTGTTTGTCATTGAGTGTGTTCTGGTTGGGGGAGAGGGTGTCTGCACATGAAGAGATGCTACAAGGGTACAACGTCAAAGGAGTCTGGGTGGCCACATGCTAGTTCCTGATGGGTGACTAGTCAGTGTACAGAACTATCTTGGTTCCCATTAATTGGTTCTATATTGACAATCTCGGCCCAAGGCTGTTGAATGCACAATGGGGAAATGGGAAGTTTCACACCGGTGGCAGTATTCTGAGCTCGGCTGCATCAGTGCATGGAATGTCCCAGAAGGATGTAAAGGATTTCCAGTGGTTCTCATGTATACTTTTGTAAATATGGATTTCATAATGCAATTCTCCCAAAGGGCTGAACATGTAACAAATCAGTTAAACAATGATTAGGTGTAGATCTCTTTTACCCTGTGGGGCACATATGCAGAACGCAGCACGGAGCTCCCTGCTTTTCGCTAAAGCTGGTAACATAGTTGTCTACACAAAGGATTTCATTCATATTACATCAACACAAAGTTAAACATAATTAGCTGAATCTTCACATATTTTGACTAAGTATAATTTACATCAAGGTTCATGGAGGGGTTCTCTCCCCAAATCTAGGATATACCAGCATCCTTGGCACTGGCTGTATATTGAAAAGCTAAGTGCTGACAGTCTGGAGCCACCTTGGACTGGACATTTGTCCTGGACATGGCAGACAATAGGAATTTGGTGTACTGTAGTGCCGACATGGACCGTGATTTTCTTAGTGGATGGAATCATGCAGAGGAAGGATGTTCTCTTCCTTCAGAAACCGGAGAAGATGTAATGATGCTTGACTCTACCTTCCTAGAGTGAGATTGCCCCTTGGGTCAAGGCAGAGCCTGCAGCCTAGAGGAATACCTAGTAATGAAAGAAGGAGGTCAGTGACGTTTTCCACTGTGCCATAGGTAACTGCCATCATCTTCTCTCTCTGCAACCTCACACTCACTCTTTCTTTGTTACTGCATGCACTGTCTACCAAGGCCCATACTCTACAACTCGAACCATTGCGTGCATCATCTTCCTTCACTCACTTTCACCCATGAAAATCATCCACCCTCTAACCTTGCATGGCCTCTGCACTGCCTATTCACTTACTCAGGACACCTCACCACTTTTCTCCCACCTATACCAGCACTAATAGCTGTGCCATATACTTTCACCTCTCTAAATCCATCCTTTTCTCTCAGGAAAACAGCCCATCGTAAGGCCAAAAGAGCCAGGATGGCTTTTTGGTCCCCGGATATGTTTCTCCTCATCTCTTATCAAGTGAGGATCTTGGCCTGGGACTGGTCCTGCAGAGACGCAGAAACTTCCACATTCTGACAACCAACTAAGGAGCGTGTCCATTGTTGAGCTTCTCTTTTGTGACCCCACCCCAATGCAAATTTATTTTAAACTTGCCACAACTACTACCCCTTTTTAGTTGTAAAGCCTTCTCTCTTTCGCCTCCTGCAGGCATGAGCGTGATGCTCATGGTGGCCAGAAACAAGATGGCCGCCCTGAAAGACACGGCCTCCTGAGGAAGAGAGTCTTCAGAACAAGTATTTGGCATGGCTGTCTCCTGCACCCTCTACCAGCTTAGATGGCCATTTTGTTTAGATTGGAGACAGGAGCACTTGGCCATGGATGTAGACAGAAACTGAGGATAACACAGTCACATCCGTGTCAGAGCGGGACAGTTGCAATGAAGGGTGAAAAAGTATGAGATGTCGCCTGTCTCCTTACTCACAGGAACACCTTTCCAAGAATTTACACACAGAAGCGGGCCATTTGAACCAACAAGTCTGGGTCAGCACTTACTGTCCATCAGAGTGAATAGTCCCAATCACATTTCTCTGGCATCTTCCCATATCCCTTCAACCTCTGTTCCTTTACCTCAACTCCCCTTCCCTGCTATCCTACTTCGATCTCTGTCAACCTCTTAGAAGTGAGATTTACTTCTTCCAACTCAGGATGTAAATAATGTTTAAAAAAGCAAAGAAGTTTCCTGACCTGAATGGAACTGTTAATCCAGAGACCCAGGAAATGTTCTAGCTACCTGAATTCGAAACCTGCCACAGAGATAGTGGAATGAAGATTGTAATGATGACCATGAATCCATTGTCAATGACTGAAAAACAAATCCATCCAAGTCACCAATGTCCCTTAGGGAAGTAACTTCCATCGTTACCTGGTCTGGCCTATGTATGACACCTGACCTACAGCAATGTGGTTGACTGTCATCTGCCCGCTGGGCAATTAGAGATGGGCAATAAATGCTGGTCCAGCCTGTAATACCCACATCACACAAATGAATAAAAAGCATCTGGACTGAAAGACTTCTTGTATCTTATCTTCTGCACTTACCTCCTTGTTTAAAATTTAAGAATTGAACTAAATATGGCCCATGTTCTTAAAATAGTCAGTTTTTTAAAAGAAATCTCTGCTGGATTTGCTAGCCTGCATCTTTGTGAATCCCTGATTTTAAATGGTGCGCTATTGATATCATGCTCTGAGCTGCAAAGGCCCTGAGTTCTAGAATTTGCTTCTTAAAACTCTATCGCTCAATCTCTCCTCCATTAAGATGGTCTTTACAAAAGCCTCCTTTGCTGATGTTTTCAGTCACCTGTGACAATATCTCCTGATGAGGCTGGGAGTCAAATTTTGTTCCACGATCCTCCTGTAGGGTGCCCAGAACATTTTATTCTGTTAAAAGTGCCATATAAATACAAGCTTTTTTCAGACGTACACCTGAGAAATCTAAGAAAGATTTTCTTCAAATATTTGCCTTCATACTGATGTTTGAACTCTGTTCCTTGAATTAGAAGCTACAAGCCTTGATGTGGTACTGTCCCTGTATTACTGAAGCATTGTCTTTCTTAAAATTGATAAAGAAGCATTAATATTAGACAGCACATGTCCCAGACATGGTGTGTAACTTGCCCATTGTTTGAGATGACCAACTGAAAGTTTGAGTTGGTTTATGTTAGTAGAGATTTAAGTTAAAAATATGATATGAAGAATGGATGAACTAGAAGTTTATTTCGAATGATAAAATCTATCTCCTTTTTTCTGCAAAGAATGATTCATTATTAAGAACTATTTACATTTAACCTTTTTTGTTAAGGCTTTGATCAATATCCAGTGATAGGCCCCACACCCTGCCCATCTCCACTCCATTCATCCTTGCTACTCTTGATTTAAGTGTTTATAAAATGTTACCTGCCTTCCTATTAACAAATTGAAAGGCAGTCGGGAGAAAACTTGGGCTTATAAATTTCTGCACAGTGGAGTCGAACAAGTCAGCCTTTTATTGGCACCTCAATAAGCACTGACCAATTTATTGCCTTGTGCTAGAATAACAGCCCAAATACAATTTGTGAATGATCCATCAAGGGAGGGAACTCCTTACCTCAGTGTTGGGAGTGATGAGGCATTCTGGTGCCAGGATAGATTTATCAGGTGTGTTTGACAGCTGACCTTGACCCTGTTCCAGTGTTCATTCTGCAAGGCAACTGGCTGGAAGATTGCAATGTGTCCTCCACACAACGACGCAGCCAAAGGCAACTGGAATGATCACTGACAGCCTTATCTTGTGGGCCCAAAAGAAGGAGGAGTGGGATAAATAGTCTCTTTCTGTGTAATTATTCCTTAATGAGTCTGTCAGGGATTCTTTTAGTGCCAAAATAATCTTGTCCTGTCCCAGCTCACGCCACCCCTCACCCCGCACCTAACAGTTTATGAATCATAAGGTAAATTAGCTGGTCGTTGCTGTGTGTAAGTCATATATTGGCTGTTGTATCTCCCACATTACAATATCGCTGTGGATGGGTCAGGTCTCTGTAGATGTGGTAGGGCTGTTCGTGGAAAAAACAATAATGGCAGCACATTGGAACCAGAGATATACCTGCCCCTTCCTCCCATCTCGGCAATCAACTTCTGAGTGGGATTTTCTGTCGGTGACCTTCACCAATTAATTAGGTCTTAAAATGGTCACTTAATGAGCGCTTAACAGCCTGAACTCATCCATGGCTTGATTACTTTCCTTCCTGGAATGTGAGATAAGTGGCGGCTGTCCTGACAGGACTGCTTGCTGGGTTAAAAAGGCATCTTTATTTCTCCCCAGTCTGGGGGCAATTGGAGGCATAAATGGGAGGCAGCTGGAAACCAGACCCCACCTCCCAACCTCGTCCTTGAATCTGGTCTCCCTTCCTCCCTCTTCCAGTGACCCCTACAACGTCCCCCCACCTTGACCAAACACCCACCTTCTCACCAATCTTTCTTTGTTTCAGCCCAGGCCTCCATCAACATTCTCCAGCTCCCAGTGGCTGCCAGCTTCCAATTGGCCAACAGCTTCAGGCCTGGCGCGACCTCTCTAGCAAGGCACCTGATAGGACGGGAACTCTGCCAATCAGCAATTGAGTGACTGATTAGTAGTTAATTCTCATTGGTGGAAGTGGAGGGTTACTTCCCATTTATCACTCCCACCTCCACATTTTCTGCATAAAGAACTAAAGCCCAGCCTGCAGCTCAAAAACAGTATCCTTCATTGTGGTTGTGACATATTTTTGAATGCCATAAGGTGGTGAAAGGTGCTATGGTAATAAAGTAGTTGCTGCCTGTTTGTAACAAGCTGATTCTACGCAAATGAGACTCTGCCCCAATTGGATCCCTCGATATTTAAGTGCCTACTTCTCAAACTTTGAAAGCTGTGGTTATTAGTTTGGGATTTAAGTTAATTGTTTTTGATTAGTATTGAGGGGTGACTGGAGTAATACATTTGCATATTCAATAGCCATATTCCCTAAAGCCACAGTGAGATTTTATAAATAGGGCTATTGAAGCTTTTGTCACATCAAGCCTCATCACCTCTTCCTCTGCTTCCCCCATCACCCCACGTCTTTTCTCTCCCCCTCCCCCGAATTTATACTGGTGAAAGGCACTCGCAGTACAACTTTGGCATTTGATGGCAATGGTAGCATTCTCCACATGTGCCTCAAGAGTTCAGACCCAGCCTACCGTTCAACTGCAAAGGCCTCACTACCTTGATTCATTTTCACCTGATTTCCAACAGACATCAACTCTACTTGGAGAGAGATGCTGTGTGCTCATTTATTTATTGTTCTTTCTTTCCAGCAGCAAACTGAAATGCGAAGGATTTTAAGACCTATGATTACTAACTGTTTGTTATTCTATTTATTTCCTGTTCTAAATCGGCTTCCACAATACAGGGTTAACGTGCAGATGAGAAAAATGTTGAACAGTGCAAGTCTGTTGTCTCCATGTCTTTCAGTTGGCCTGCCCCTCACAAGGTAGCAAGATTTTAGAAGCACCAATACAGGGTAAGAAGGGAGCATGTGTGTGGGGTTGGGGAAGGTGGGGGAATGCAGAACTTTGTATTGTTGAGAATTTGATGTGACCTTTGTTCTATATAATCCACACTTCACACTCCTCCTTTCTTTCTCCTCCTCCAAATAAGACACCTGTTCTACTGGGAATGGTTAGTTTATTCTGATCCTTTCAGAGTCTGCTTTTGTCTCTCTTCAATAACAAGTCCTAATTCTGTTAAACATTAGCAATTTATGTGTCTGCTGGTTGTTAGTTTATGATAGAGCTAAATGTAAGTTAATTTTACCAGAATAAACTTGTGACCTCTGAGATACCTCAGCCTCCTCCTCAAAACCTGACTTGCCTGAAAAAAAAGATTGTCTGGTCATTATCACATCACTGTTTGGTTGCCATTTTGTCCTTATGACAACACTGTCAACACTTCTAACGTTCTTTGTTGGCAGTAAAATGCTTCCAGATACCCTGTGGTCTTGAAAGGCATTACTTTTTAAAAATTGCAAAAGGCTTTCTTGAGTTTGCATTGCTACAATATTGGAATGTCTGCATTTTATTGTCAGTGCCTTCCTAACAGACTCTGGGGAAGTTACTTTTGACAACGTAAGTTCTGCCCCAGAATATTTAAAAGATTGAGTGAGACATTTAGGATTAGAATTCTGCTCAGAAGTCAGAAAACCCAAAATTTTAAAAAGAGTGGCCAACAGTATATAGGCGGAAACGGAGGGTGAGGAAGTAGATATGTTTAGTGATAGAGAGATTAGATTTGGAGCAGAGGAAATTAGAATTCCAGGAAAAAGAGAGAAAGGGAAAAGGGAAACAGAGGAAAGAGCAAGGATAGAAGAGAGCATCAGGTCAAATGTCAGGAAAGGGAGACAGCTCGAGTTGAGGGGCAGGAATCCGAATGTGTCCCATTGCTGTTTCAGGTTTAGTGCTGGAGGCAATTCAATTTGCTCACTTAATTCCAAAGTTTCATGAAGCAAGGATAGAAGTCTTCTTTATCTCTTTTGATCAGGCAGCATAACACTTAAAATGATGAGACCAGCACAGGTCCTTATTACTGCAGAGTGAGCTATCCAGGAAAGCTCATGAAGTTCACTCCCTATTAGCTGAGAAGTATTTTTCCTATTTATTTGTGGGATGTGGACATCGCTGCCTGGCCAGCATTTCTTGCCCATCCCTAGTTGCCCTTGATAAGGTGGTGGTGAACTGCCTTCTTGAACCGCTGCAGTCCTCCTGCTGTGGGTTGACCCGCAATGCTATTCAGGAGGGAATTCCAGGATTATGACCCAAAGTGCCAAAGATTTGAGGCTGTAATAAGCACCATTATCAGTGCAGATCAGTTAGTGTTGGAGACATACCAACAAAAATACCATACCCTTGGGAAGTGGCCTGACCAGACGTACCTGAAATTTGAAAAGATTTGGCAGCTTGCTTTGCAACAGTGGGTTTGGACACTTAAAACAGAAGCCACTTTCAGACGTGTGTGAAACTAAACACCTTAAGGAGATTAAAGTCTCCATCCCCTTCCCAATAAGATTACATCTTCAGGAACGGAAAGTGGCTGGGTCCAGGCACGGAGCCACACTAGCTGACCCACAAACCCCTGCTCCAGAAGAAACCTTCCCCTGGTCACCCTCACTGAAGTGGAATGGATTAAGGTGGAGAGAGAGAGAGAGAGAGAGAGAGAGAGAGAGAGAGAGAGAGAGAACTGAGCACCAGGGGAGAGAAGGGAATCCATCAGGTAGCATGTGCAAATCCATGAGGAAAGGTATCATCAACCTCAACTACAAGCGGGAGGGGGGAGGGAGGAAATTAGAAATTGGTGACCAATCTCATTGCTGAACGCAGACTACAAAATCCTGTCTGAGGTCATTGCCAACCGGGTCAGGTCTGCTGTGGGATCAGTGATTCTCCCTGACCAAACCTGTGCTGTACCGGGCAGGACGATCTCTAAGAACCTTGTGTTCCCCAGGGATATGATCGCCTACATACAGGACAGGGAGGTGGAAGCCTGCCTCATCAGCCTGGACCAGGTGAAGGCCTTTGACAGGATGTCACACACGCACATGTGGGACACGGTCTCCAAAATGGGCTTTGGGGAGGGTGTCTCCAATTGGATCCAACTGGTCTACAGCAACAATGTTGGTGCAGTCTCAATCAATGGCTGGGAATCAGTAAGTTTCCCGATCAGTCAGGCAGGGCTCCCCAATCTCTAAACCCTTGTTTGTGTATTGCACAGAGCCTTTCACTGCATCCATCAGGAAGGAAGCGAGCCTGAGAGGGGTGACTTTCTAGTCAGCAGATGCCTGCAGGTCAAAGCCTGCCTGTACATGGATGACATCGTCATTTTCTGCTTGTATCTGCTGTCGATGTGCAGACTCATGAGAATCGGCAACCAGTTTGAACTGGCCTCAGAAGCCAAAGTAAATCAAGGCAAGAGCGAGGCCATGTTCTTTGGGAACTGGGCTGGCCGATCCTTTATCTCCTTTAGATTACCTTGGGCAGCTTGGTGGCTCAGTAGCTAACACTGCTGCCTCATAACACCAGGAACCTGGGTTCAATTCCAGCCTTGAGCGACTGTCTGTGTGGAGTTTCCACATTCTCCTCATGCCAGCGTGGGTTTCCTCTGGGTGCTCCAGTTACCTCCCACAGTGGAAAGATGTGCCAGTTAGGTGGATTAGCTATGCTAAATAACCCATAATGTCCAGGGATGTGTAGGCTAGGTGAATTAGCCTTGGGAAATGCAGGGTTACAGAGATAGGATGGGAGTGTGTCTGGGTGGGATGTTTTTCGGAGGGCCAGTGTGAATTCGATGGCCCAAATGGTCTACTTTTACATTACACTGGGAATGCCCCAGTAGTTGGACCATTCCATATCACCTGTCCTTCATGGAGAAATTTGCAAAGAAAAATACCTTTGACCCTGGTCCATAAGGAAGTGGTCAGAATGTAGCAATCTTGAGATCCTGAGAGAAAAGGAGAGGGTAGATCATGTTGTATGGTTCCCTGAGTAGACTGTCAAAGTCATTTGGCAGAATACCTCTTTACCATTCTATGAATCTATTCTGTGATACCTGAAACTGCGAGGAATATTGGTTAGAGGGGCTGGGGCATGCACAAAATCATGGAAGAAATGCTTTGCCAACGTGTAACAGAAAGTGATCTTTTCGGAGCATAGCTCCCTTTCCATTGTGGCTAAGAACTTGGTCATCAGATGTGAGGCATTCTGTCTATTGTTGTACATTGTGCAAGTCTGGTCAATTCTCCAAAACTGCACTATTTCTATCACCAAAGCCATCTTCCACTTCACCTGGAGGTCTAAGATGGACCATGTCTGTAGGGACTCCATGCACAAAACTCTGGATAATGGGGAGAAGAACGTATATCCTGACGGCCATCTTCATGTGCGGCTGCATCAAGCTGTGCGTAGACCCTCAGTATGTAAACACTACTGAGGTTCTACCTGACCCCGGTGTTGTGAAGGTTAGGACTGGCCTGGTTACCGTGGAATGCCCCAGTAGTTGGACCATTCCATATCACCTGTCCTTCATGGAGAAATTTGCAAAGAAAAACACCTTTGATCCTGGTCCATAAGGAAGTGATCAGAATATAGCAATCTTGAGATCCTGAGAGAAAAGGAGAGGGTAGATCATGTTGTATGGTTCCCTGAGTAGACTGTCAAAGTGATTTGGCAGAATACCTCTTTACCAGAGCTTTCTAACAAGCACCAAGACATCGCTTGGCTGATGGTGAGAAGATCACTACCTGTGAGATCCTTCATCTAGGCCCGGGACACTCTGCACCACCACATACTGCCCTCGAAGCGGCTGTAGCGGGGGGAGAGGGGTCGAGACTGTCAGACATCTCCTGTTGGAATGTGCCTTTACAAATGAAGTCTGGAGAAAGACGCAACAGTTTTTGTGCAGATTCATCCTGAGCATGTCTGTGATGCAGGACTCTGTTGCTCTACAGTCTGTTCCCTGGGACACACACCGAGACAAACATCAGCTGTGCCTAGAGGGCCATCAACTCGGTGAAGGGCACTCTTTGCTCCACATGAAATTTGTTAGTCTTCCTGACCTTGACTGAATGTTTCAGACTGGCACAATCCAAGGTCCAGGGCTACGTGCTGAGGAATGCATTAAAGCTAGGGGCAGCTGCTGCTGAGGTGCAGTAGGGAAAGAACACTGTCCTAGAAATCCTGCTGAAGGTAAATGGGGGTCTGTTCAGTAACTTCACGCCTTGTATGTGTAAGAGATGCCTTTGGTTTGTTGGGATAGCATCAAACTCAAATGTTTGATTGTTTGCTTGATATGCTACTATACAGAACTGAATTGCATTTGTGACAGTGTATATATACAAAGATTTTTTAAATGAATAAAGTATATTTTTGAACTAAAAGAAAAAGCTGTAAGCTTTACTCAGGACAGAAAGGATGGTGCTCAGGTGAGAAGGGAGGCCAAGGAACCTGTGTGTTTTAACTGCTAAAGATAGAATGTGTCCACGCCAACTGCTTGAGGCTGCAGAAGAAACCAGTTATATTTATCAGGACACAGACTCTGTACACAGAAAATGGGAGTCAAACAGAGGGCATAGCAGGCCTGGCAATGCTAGACTTAAGGCTGCGAACCCTTGTAAAGGCACTCCAGAATGTGGATGTGATTAACTCTGATAGTGACTAGGATTTTGTACCTGTAGGAAGGGTCACCACAATTTCCCATGGTAAGGCAGAGAAGCCTGTGCTGATACTGAGAGATGCTGGGCCAGCCAAATTGGAGAGTTTCACTCAGCGCTGCCCTCACCCACTCAACAGATCACTCATTCTCTTGCTTGTTGCTTCACTTGGCACCCCTTTCTCCCATTTGCCACATACTCGGCACCCAACTGTCCCATTTGCAGCTTCAGTTGGCACCCTGCTCCTCCACTTGCTACTTCACTTGATAGCCCAGTTGTCACTCTGCTCGGTGCCTCCCTCTCCCACTCACTGCTTCATAGAGCACTCCACTTTCCTACTTCACTCAATAGCCTCTGCCTGTTTTCCTAGTCAGCACACTCCTTTGGTACGTGCTGCCAAACTTTTTGCCCATTTTCCCGATTCAGTGGTTCACTTGCCACCCTGCTTGCTACCTCCTTGGTTGACCAGGTCACGACGTGCCCCCAACTCACTTCCCTCCCACTTTCACGCCTTGTTCCCTCACACTCGAGAACTGTGAACAGTGAGGCAGCATAGCAGTGACTTAGAGGGAGTCATTGCAATGGAGGGAGTCATGAGTGGAGATGTTAAGTGTTGGAGTAAGACAGTAAACAAAGGATGATCCCAGGATGTGAAATGTTAAACCATTTGAAAAACCCTTGTTTTATTGCTTGTATTTTTTGATGTGAGCACCTCGCTGTGGCATTACAGCAGTGATGTGATAGGCACTGTGATGCCTGGGTGACGAATGCATTCCTTACAGTTGAGCTGTCAATAAACACAACCTTTTTAGACCCAAAGGTCTACAGCACAGAAAAAGGTTCTTTAGCTCATCAATTCTGTGCCAGTCAAAAGCAAACACCTAACTATTCTGATCCCATTGCCCAGCCTTGTATACCTTGGTTTCAAAGTGATAATTTGCGCACTCCAACTCTCTCATTTCACCTATGAGCTCGAATCATGGACACAAATCCTCAATTTGTTATGTCCAATCCTGTGATAAGATTCCGCAAATTCATTCTGGTTCCAGATGGGATTCCCTAAATCGTTAAGATCCTGGGCAAGGGGGGATGTACTGGCTCCTCTTCTTTATTCACCCACCAACTTTGTAGCTAGAAAGAAAGTTAACCTAGAGGAAAAGGATCCCTTTCCACGTGGATACCTTTCTCCTAGGCCAAAGGAATTTAGGTTTCTAAAGGGACCAGTTGAGCCAGGTAATCTTGAGTTTAAAAAAAAGGATGAGTTTGAAAACATAAGAGATAATAACACAATACACATACAGATTAGAAATCCAAAATGAGCCCAAAAATGTTTTAAACAGATGTACGGATCTGTCTCCATGTCATCAGTGAAGAGTTGATATGAGAATGCTATGGCCATTAGTGTGGATGTTACCGATAGCGTGAAGGTTGGTAGTTAAACAGTCGATTTTGAGATCCTTGGCTTTGTCAGTTGATTGAAATTATTTTGTCCAGGTTCATTTCAACACTGGCCTGCTGGCACAACTCAATGTGTGAGAGATAACAAGGTGTAGAGCTGGATGAACACAGCAGGCCAAGCAGCATCAGAGGAGCAGGAAAGCTGACGTTTCTGGCCTAGACCCTTCTTCAGAAAAGTGTTTTTTCTTTTATTTATCTGCAGTGCAGGTGTGTTTAATGGTGGTTCTCAAAGCTGTGACCTTCATAGCCCTCATACTAGGGTGCCAGGCCACTAATACACACAAACCAAGGTTGTAGCTTACTTTTAACCCTTGCTTTTCTGTACATCCCTGGAAGGGTAACACACAAGGAGATAACCTCCTGCTGAAAAGGGTTTGGATAGACACTTTCTTATTATCTTTTCACTTTCAGTCTTTCTGTTTGAGGATTCCCTGACTATGCAGCTGTGACATTTCAGAATTCCTTTCCAGGTAGCCACTGAATTTACATCCTTTGGCTGTTCTAAAGAAGGGTTACTGGACCTGAAACATTAACTGATTTCTCTCCACAGATGCTGCCAGACCTGCTGAGTTTTTTCAGCAATTTCTAACTGTGTGTTTCATCCTTTGGATATACCTCCTTTCTTTGAAAAATAACCCATGTTAAAATTAAAAGTTTAATATGTCCATAGGTGCTCCAAAGTTCTGATCCACGGCCGTGCCAATACTCAATCTTTGCTTAATGTTCTCTGCCCTAAGGAGAACAATCACATCTTCTCCAGTCTCTCCACATGAACTCCCTCATTTTTGGTACCACACTAGGATGTCTACAGTGCTGCCTTAATACTCCTTCTAAGTGTGTGATACCCAGAAATACTCTCAATATTCCAGCTACAGCCAGGCTAATGTTTTCTTTATAAAGATTTAGCATCCTTGTTACTATACACTATGCTCTTTCAAATGAAGTCAACGATACCAAATGGTCCTTGAACAACCTTCTCAACTTGTTTTGCACCTTCTTTCAGATATAACATAATGATTTTTAAGTTTGTTGATGGAATGTTTAGTATTGTTGCCCATTCCCAAAAGGCGAACAACATTCGTAGTGTATTTGAGGAGAGGGATAATCTGATAAGTGCAAGACAAAAAGTTTTCACCAAATGTACCATTTTATCAGACTATGCTCATTTTTTTAAACTAACAATATATTATTATTACAGAACAATAATTTTGTTCTTGATTATTGTTGATGAAATTTTCGTCACTTTGATGAGTTGGCACTATTGACAGGTTTATCCCACCTTTAATTTTCATTCTTATGAAACCGCCCTTACATCCAGGAAAGTTCAGCAGATTGTACCTAGATCCTTTGCAATTTTGACTCATATTTCCCTTAGATACTTGGAATGCATTCCATCCTGATCGAATCGATTAGAGTATTGCTAAAATTTTATATAACCTCTTCATCTATTTTAATCCTATCCAATATCATAATTTACTCTATTTTCACTGCTTCATTGGGATATAAAGACAGGTGAAGGGAAAGGTAGTTTTGAAGAGGTGGTGAGACTGCAGATGGACTTGGACAGGCTCGTAGAGTGAGCAAAAAAGTAGATGGAATACAAATTTGAAAAGTGTGAGGTGATGCCCTTTAGTAGGAAGAATACAGGCATAGACTATTTTCTAAATGGGGAAAGGCTTCAGAATTCTGAAGCAAAAAGGGATTTAGGAGTCCTAGTTCAGGATTCTCTTAAGGAATGCACTGCTGAGGCTATATAAGGCTTTGGTCAGACTGCATTTGAAATATTGTGAGCAGTTTTGGGTCCCATATCTAAATAAGGATGCGCTGGCCTTGGAAAGGATGCAGAGGAAATTTACAAGAATGATCCCAGAGATGAAGGGCTGTGATATCAAGAGCAGTTGAGGACTCTGGATCTGTACTCTAGAGTTTAGAAGGATGAGGGTGGATCTCATTGAAATTTACAGAATACTGAGAGGCCTGATACAGTGCAGATGGAGAAAGTGTTTCCACTAGTAGGACAGATTAGAGCCTGATGACACAGCCTCAGAGTGAAGGGATGATCCTTTAGAACTCGGATGTGGAGGAATTTCTTTAACCAGCAGGTGGTGATTCTGTGGAACTCATTGCCGCAGAGGCAGTGGAGGCCTAGCCATTGAGTGTCCTTAAGATAGAGATAGATAAGTTCTTGATTAGTAAAGCGATCGAGGGTTAAGTGGAGAAGGCAGATAATGGCACCAAGAAACATATCAGCTATGATTGAATGGTGGAGCAGATTTAATGGTCAAATGGTCTAAATTTGCTCCTATGTCTTATGGCGGCATCCTCTGTCTAGCCAAAACCGATGCAATGTACTTTTTTTTAGTACCTCTGCCTCACGAGGAATATATTCTTTCAGGTCCCTAACTGGCTCCACTGACCAGCCTTTTATTATTTACATACTTATAAAGACCATATCAATTCGCTTCCTCATTGTCTGCATCTGCCTTCCACTTTTGACTCTACTCTACTTTCTGTATTTATCTTCTACACTGAGCATTACATCGTCAGAAGACTCTCTTTTCTTAATTTTAATCTCCATGCCTTTCGTTCTCCAGGGAGCTCAAGCCATATTGCTCCCCGTTGTGCTCATGTACCTTCTCTACACCAGAGCCATCTCACCACACAGCCCCTCTCTGTCTCATTCCAAGCAAAGACAGCCCATAATAGGGCGAAGACAGCCAAAACTCCTGTGCACCTGACATTCGGCAGCTCACACCCAAGAAAGAGAGCATCTTTGCCCTGGCATATGACTTCTCCTATGGAGACACCAAAATTTCCATGTCCCAGCAACTAAATAAAAGCATAGTCCATTGCTACAGTGAATGTCTTATTAATAGGGCTGAATCTCTACCCCTTACTCACAGTGCAATTTTCTTTTACTAGTAGAAAATAACAACATGTTAATGTCAAATTCAGCCTACGCGATATTTAACAATATCTCCTAATTATGAAGCCCTACTCAAAACTTTATATTCCCTCAAGTGTTTCATTTCTTACAAAAATAAATAGATTTATATTCAGAAACCCGGATCCTTTAAGAACCTCTTTGTCGCTGAAACCACGTTTTCATAGAATCATAGAATCCCTACAGAGTGGAAGCAGACCGTTTGATCCATCAAGTCTACACTGACCCTCCAAAGAGCACCCCACCCAGAAACACGCCCCTACCCTATCCCTATAACCCTGCGTTTTCCATGGCTAATCCAACCAACCTGCATGTTCCTGGACGCTATGGGCAATTTAGCATGGCCAACCCACCTAACCTGCACATCTTTGGTTTCGTTGATGTTCTATCACACTCTGGATTTTGCCTGAGCTGTTGAGTTGTGCCAGCATTTCCAACGATGTTTCCAGCATCCTTGGTACGTACAATTTAAGTTCATATTTCGAAAGCCCTTTCTGTCTTCGCAATTTACACTTGCCATCACCCACAGCTTTTATTGATGATATCACCAACAACATAATAAAACACTGCATGGCTATTTTAGGGTAATTGAAGTCTGACGAGTGGAAACATCATTTGTAACTTCAGCCTATCAAACGCTCTTAATATTTTAAAGATTCTTTTAAAAAGTGGAATTGCTGGGTTGTTTTTTGATCGTTCAAAAGTATCCAGTCAAACAAAGCACCATTCTGTCTTTTTTGCATGGGTGGCAATCTTCTCCCCGCCCCCTGTGCATGTTTAAGCCTCAATGTGTCCACATGATACGTGAAGAAGTGCCAGCCCTTGAAATATGAGCTTTTCTTAGCCACAGTCCTCGTTGTGCTTTGCCTGTTCGTAGCTTGTAGCTGTCCTAAGAGATTTCTATAGGCAAGCTTGCAGCAAATTACACACATTGAGGACTGTAGCTGATGCAAATGAGACTTATCGAGGGAGGGCTTAGTGCATCGTTCCCCAACAGGCAGCAAACACATGCCTTACTTCCTTCTCAGCATTCATCAGGTCACTGCCGCTGAATAATAGCGGAGAAGCGCATAGCTGAGGAAAGTGACTAGTTCATGTAATTTCAGTTGTAGATGCTCGATAGTGGAGGAGTGAACTTAATTTGTCTTTTGCTTTTGGATTGAATCGCCAAAGTTAGATGGAATGCCAGGTAAGATATAACAAAAACTAATGCTTACAAAGGATATAAAACAAACTCTTGATATTATTTGCGGCACTGTGTTTATGTTTTGTGGACTGCTGCATTAACGCTACTGGTTAAATCATTGCATTATGAAGTGACAGCAAAGATTTTGTGAATACAGACATGTTCAAGAAAGTTTCCTGTATGAGCAAGAAGAGTGAGACTAAATGCAAACCAGTGATTTTTTTGGCTGCTCCTGCTTTCAAAGTGGTTTTACGATATATTTCCAAGGTGAGAGGTCTAGCAGGCGTCATCTGCTTACTGCAAGAGAAAAATATGTTGAAAATAGTGTAATGATTGAGAACCTGTCTCAAAGTTTCAGAACCTGTTGAGTAGATCTGTGACGTGGAGGATTTTAATGACTGGTTTGTCTTTTTTTTTGTAATCTGCAGATTGCTTCTGTTTTCTGTAGCTTGATTGTGTGAGAAAAGTGCGCACTGACCAGCGAGCTAGTTAACTGGCAACTAACGACATTAGCTAACAATGCAGCGTAAGAAACTTAGTGGAGGTGATTTATTAGTTTTTTAACTGTTGCCCAATGATCAATTAAGTCTTCAGCTTGTTGCAGACTGAACAGGCGTATATCAAATTTATACGTGTTGTATGTGCCACGTTTCTTAAAAGAACTTAAACGTTGAGAATCTAAAGGTCTGTGTCGAAATACAGAATGAAAAGCACAGTAGGAGATATTTATCCTAAGTACTCCTTGCTCATGGAGATTCATTTAAAAACTGATTTCGAAAGGAGTGCTAGATTTATCCAGCCATCATTTAATTTGTTAGATAATCAAATCTCTTAGGAACACAGAAGAGCTATGGTGTCAGAAATCAGACAATAACTTATGGTATACAATAATGAAAGTCAGAATAAAAATGTTCAAAAACATACATTTCAATGGGTCAATGAATAATTGTCAATTTCTAGCAAGAGTTTTGAGCTGTGATGGTGAGGTAAATTTTTCAATGTTTTTAAGTTAGATTAATCATTCACACAGCATGAGAAAAATTAAACAGAGCAATGAACCTTTACGGTGGGGATTAAACGTTCCACGGTTGGGCTATTGAATTGGTTAGAAGTGTTTAAAATTGGATAGGTCTGTAACAGAGTTCGTTCTAATAACTCTGCCATGAGCTCCTAATCTTAATCACATTGTGATCCAGCATGTGCAAGCAGGATTGGAGAAAAAAAGTTTAGTGTTGAAAGTGCTGTGCGGTTTGGGAAGAGTGGGTTTGCAGGTAACAGGGCACCATCTGAAAAGTGAGTAGTGTATGGCAGCTACATCAGCAAACCAGTAACGAGAGGGTTTGGATGAATAATCTGAAGAAGCAAATTCAAATTCCACCATAAATTCCTGAGACTTTAAATTTAAGCATTTTTTTAAATTATAGAAATAATTAAAGGCTTATCGGGTTCAGACAAAATGTTCTTTTTAGGGAAATAAACCTGCCGTCTGTATCTGGTCTAAAATATATAGAATCCCTACCATGTGGAAGCAGGCTATTTGGCCCATCGAATCCACAATGACCCTCCAAAGAGCATCCCACCCAGACCCACCCCCACCCCCAACCCTGCACTTCTCTTGGTTAATTCATCTAACCTACACATCCCTGCTCACTACGGACAATTTAGCATGGTCAATCCACCTAACCCGCACATCTTTGGACTGAGAGACAACAGAAGCACGCGGCAGAAACCCAGGCAGAGAATGTGCACACTCCATGCAGACAGTTGCCCGAGGCTGGAATTGAGCCCAGGTCTTTGGTGCTAACCACTGAGCCACCATACTGCCCCTGATATGACTCACTAATCTCTTAACTGTCCTCTGAAATGCCCAAACCAAGTCAAGAATGTGGAGAAATGGTGTGACTGTGACCTCCCGCTGTCCCAACAGCGTGCTGCTAACAGAACAGACTGCAAAACTCCTCAGATGGCATCTTTATCTTGGAACATAAAATGTAAATATCACATGTAATTGCAATTGCATTGAGCAAATCCAAGTGTCTCTCATTGCCTGAAAGGAACTTGAACCATCTTGAAGTTTTGGAAATATGAACATTAACTAGAATGGGACATAATTTTATAATTTTTTAATGAATAGTGTTTCTAGGAAAAAAGAAAAAAAATCAAGAGTTCAAAATAAATTAAGAAATAGCCTGGTGAAGGAGAGCCTGCCAATGAAAGCATACCTTTTGGTGCAGTCAACATGATAATAGCATAGTCTTCATTCACAACTGTTATAAGGCCAAATATTTAAAAGTCTAATCATTTAAAAAATTCAGTGACATGTATTGGTGTTGATTCTCCTTACTGCTTTTTATGAACTGATTTGTTTTCACTAGAAAAGCCTGAGGCAATAAATGAGGCAACAAACCAGTTATGAAATGTATATTGTTCCACTGATTCAAGTCTATGAAATATAAGGAATGGGGTCCTGACTCTGTGGGTGATGTGTTCTCTTGTATGCAAAATAAGTAACAGGCGCACCATGTCAGCAAGATGCTATGTAGAAACTTGTCGAAGAACTGGAGAAAGATAAAACTTGTGTTTATAAATTGTCCTCCCTGACCACAGTATGTCCAAAAGTACTTCACAGCCAATAAAAGACTTATGAAATGTGGTCGCTGTTGTAATGCAGTAAGTCGTGTTCCAGCTCAACTTGCCCCTTCCCTTCATTACCTTTGGGTCAAAACCCTGGTACTTGCTACTTAACAGCACCTTCATTATTGCAGACTGCAAAGATTCAAGTAGAAGGTCCCACCACAGCCTCCTCAAGGGCAACCAGGGATGTGCAATGATTAAACTGCCTTTCCAGTGATGAAACACAATAAAACACAATCCTGTAAAATTTGAGCAGGACTTTTTTTTCAAAAAATTAATTGGCAGTAAAATGCGAATATGTTAGATGTGCTTTATAGCTCCCTTTTTGGAATCTCAACTGAGATCAGTTCACTCAGCATAGGGTTGAGTTGGTCTTTTTTTACTGATAGGTAAAAGTCTGTACAACATGAATCAGTTTTTGTTTAATAGAAACTGTGCTGCCTCACTGCCCTTTCAAATACTTTTGAAGCTGATTCAAAACAAAGAGCAAGAACCGCGTCTAAGCATATCTCTCCCAGAGAATTTGGGTGAAATCAGCTAGTGATGTCTCAACGCAATGTAAAATCCATGAAAATGACAGTTTTAATATATAAACACAACTGTCAATTGTGACAAGCCATCTGTCCGATCCTTAGTAATGCCAGTAAGAACAGATCCAGTCTCTCAGCATTGTGTGGGGTCTACATTACGAATCTTGCATTTTAAAGAAAGAATTTGCATTTCTTTAGCTCTTTTCATGACCTCTGAACATCCCAAATCAGCAACAATGGCTATACTTCATTGGCTGCAATTTGAGGGAAATGTCAATTAAGATGTCTGCACAGCAAGATGTCACAAACAGCAATGGTAAGTGATTAGTTAATCTATTTCAGTTATGATATTTGGAGATGAAAATTGGTCAGGACACCAAAGGGAGTTTCCCTGTGCTTCTTTAAAATAGTGCAGTGGGACCTTTTTGTGGGCATTTGAGAGGGCAGACAAGGTCTCTGCTTAACTTCACAGTGAAAGATGGCAGCTCCCACCAGGCAGTACTCTCGCAGTTTGGCGACGGGGCATGTCAGCCAATATTTTATCTGTTCAGGCCACTGGAGTGGAGCGTGACCCATAAACGTCCAACTCAAAAGGCAGAATTTCACCAGCACATAAGAGGCCAGAAGAAGATATGGGAGGGGGCAGAAGAGTCATGGGGAGCCTTGGAAGATCAGTTCTGTGAACAAGTCAGGAAATCCTACAGGCTGCTTACGCCAAGGAGGGAGACAATTTATTGATGTATGTAAAGACACTGTTAGGGGCCCATTTTACCAGACTGTTTGCATTTTGTTGACACTGATAGAACCATGGGAAGGTTGCCAGCTAAGTAATGATGGCCTGTTAGTGACTGCCTGATGCAAATTCTTTCTTAAACCTATATAGAGGTGGCTGTGTCCTGGGAAGGCAGCCCCAGCAATCTTGTTGCTCGAGGAGTTTTTCCTCCGCTGCTTGCATTTTTATGTTTTTAAAGTTCTCTAGCAGCTCACTGCTCAATGCAACAGATTTCTAACCGGCCTGAGCACCAGCAGATGTCATTCCCGGTGAAGGTGTTGCAGAAGCTCTTTAGGTGTCATCCCTTTCATTCAGTCGGCAACTCTAACAGGTGAGTTGTCTTCCTCAACAAGTTGGCATCTGCAATATTGAAGGGGGACTGCTGGCAATGGGCAATTCCCCTGGCCTCTCTGTGCATGACACTGACCAGATTGTCCAGTCAGGCAGATGGGCAACTGTCTGCCCTGAATTTTAAACTCTGAAACCAGCTCCCGCGCTTTGCTACTTTGATTATTATATGTTAGCAGGTTCCATTACTGATTTTGGCATGCAAATAGAGATGTGGGTCAATTATTTTCTCGCGTTTTCTTCGACCTACCAGACCAGAGTCAATGGTTTGAGGTGGTCAAAATGAAAGCTTTTCTTCATAAACACATCAAAGAAACCAAGAGCAAGGGGGGGGAGGGAGGTGCTTCTGCAAACAAATGCTTCATTTTCTTCACACACTTTCCACCTGATTAAACCGAAACTTTCGTGGTGGGTGTCTGCGGAGAAAGGCAATGGCTGAGTGGCCCTGAAAAGTGCAGACAGCAAGAAAATGAGACCCTTGTCTAACACCTTCAGCCCACTGAATAATTAAGGTCAAAGTAGCTGTGTTTGTTTTCTGCACTGAAATAAAACAAATGCGTTGAAAAATTGTTCATGGCTCTTTCTGGCAACAAATTATTGAACAGCACTGATGGGGTTTGGGGGCAGGGGCAGGTCAATACATTTCCTGTCCAAGCTATATTTCAGTTTTGTGGAGAGGACATTGTATGCAGTAGTAGTTGACTTGAAAAACAATCCTCTGTGCCAAATAATCACTCGTGGGGGATAAAGGACAAAAGCTTAGCATAATTGGCTAAAGCACAGGTTGGGAGAGAAGAGAAGAATACTTTTCTTTCAGGGCTTTTGGGAACAAGCGGGGGAATAGGGCCAATTTTTCTCCCAATGAACAGGCACAAATATGATGAGCTGAATCACAATCTCTGATACCATATGATTATAATTGTAAATTTGTAAATCAATCTTTTGCAGTGTTTCTAGCAATTTGTTTCTTTTGGATATTTTAAGAAAGTACAGTTGTCGATTGGACAAGGTTAAGCTTGCCCACATTTATTTCTGTTGTTCTATGTTCTACACCATTGGCATTCTAAGTTTTAAGTGCAGGCCATTGTATTTTTCCCTTGCGTGCTGGATGGGAAAGCAGATGAAGGGTGGTACAGAGTGATATGTGCAACGGTTACTAAAGTAGGTCAAGTTGCAGGCCATCGAGTTGCTGATTGATTCACCCATTGAATAAAGAGGCACAATGGAGTCTCCCAGTAAATTAGAGAGGGAGGGGATTGAACCCAGGCATTCATAAACGCTATGAGTGACCTGATCAGTAGTGTCACAGTGTTCAGTAGCAGCACTGTAACTTCTCAGTCAGATGATTGTGGGTTAAGTCTCACACAAATGACTTGGACACAAAACCCAGGCTGATTGAGCACTGTGCAGGCGGAGGTGCCAGCTTCACAATAAGGTTTCGAGGGATAGAAAAGAAAGAAGCCCACCCCGGTTTCTTGGTCAGTCGGCAGACCAGCAATTCATATCAAAGACAAGTTATCTGGATTTTGCCACACTGCTGCGTTAATCAGTTTTACTGGACACTGAGGGATGGAATCCTTTTTGTTTTGGTGTAAGGCAGAATTGACCTGTAGTGCTTGCAAAGCATTGTGTGTACTGTCAATAGTACTCTAGATATCAGGAACAGTTGCAATCCTAGTAAAAACCAAAAGAACTGCGGATGCTGTAA
>NC_063333.1:131850427-131881841 GCF_021869965.1 Rhincodon typus
CCATCCCCGCCTCTTCGACCTGTTTGTTTCCTCTCCACCTATCCTCTCCTCTATCCCTCTTCTATCCGCCTCCCACTCTCTCCCTATTTATTTCAAAACCCCCTTCCCCTCCCCCTTTTCTGATGAAGGGTCTAGGCCCAAAACGTCAGCCTCTGCTCCTATGATGCTGCTTGGCCTGCTGTGTTCATCCAGCCCTGCACCTTGTTGTCCCCAGAAGATTACCTGGGTCTCTGGATTAACAGTCCAGCGATTAATACCACAAGGCCATCACCTCCCCCATCAGCATTCTTCAGTCGGCTGTGCTGTTGAAGTGCTCATCTTAGTCTTCTACAGTTGGATTGGCGTGACCTTGGTTTCTGTGACTTGGCACCTTTCGGATATACTCTGTGATCTATGAAATTCCCAGCCCAATAAAGCAGTTGAGGCTACCTCATTGAATGTTTTTAAGGCAAAGGTAGATTTTCGAACAGTAAAAGAATGAAGGGTTATGGTGAGTTGGTGGGTAAGTGGAATTGAGCCTATGAAAAAGTCAGCCATGATCTTAATGAATGGCGGAGCAGGCTCGAGAGGCCTACTCCTGCTCCTATTTTTTATGTTCTTATGGTATCGTTATACGTAGTGATTAATAGGAGTTTTCATTGAGTCATTAAGGCAACTCTTTTGACAATAACATGCCAGATTAATGCACCCGTTGTTCAAACCCTTGTAGTGACATTTGGATGAAGATGGCATTTACTGCAGTAGGTGTTGTTTTTACAGGCATTTTACAGTTAAGTGTATTCAGTCATTATCATTAGTGGTTTATTTTGCTTCCAGAGTTTTGAATGACCAGTATTGCTAATAGTGGTTACGTAGCCTGAACTCCCTCTGTATGGATAAGAGATTTCCTTCTCTTGGCTGCATCAGATCATTTAAATTGTGGTTTACACAGTTGTGGAATTGCTTGTCTATGCTAAACATTGCTGCCATTGTTAATGCACGGCAAATATTTTCACCAGATAGCAGCTCCTTGCCAAAGGTTACGGGAAGGTCATTATTACCAGAAGACTCCTTGTAGTCTGGAGTGTGCGGCTAAAAAATCACTTGTTTGCAGTTTGTTTAATACATTCTGGTTTGAGGAGAGCCCATAATGTGACCAAATTTTGTGTTGCCATTTATCAATATACCTTAGCATTGACACTGTAAGACAGACAGACCAGCCCCCAACAGCTGCATAAGTGAGAAATGCCGACGATTTGCACACCCAGTCTCTGCACAACTTAATGATCTTCTTTCACTCTGCTAAAGAGCCTGAAGCTGTCACACTCCCATGGTTGCTGGCTACAGTGATCAATTCATCAGGGTCAAGGGATAGGGAAGCTGGGGGTGTGTGCTTACTTCCAGAGATTAGTACCGCAATGTGGTAGGAGCTGCACTTGATTTGATCTAAGTCATCAAACAACTCAGTTAAAACGGCACAGTGGCACAGTGGTTAGCACTGCTGCCTAACAGCGCCAGGGACTTGGATTCCACCCTTGGGTGACTGTCTGTGTGGAATTTGCACATTCTCCCTGTGTCTGCGTGGGTTTTCTCCTACAGTCCAAAGATCTGCAAGCTAGGTATATTGGCCATGCTAAATTGCCCATAGTGTTCAGGGGTGTGTAGATTAGGTGGGTTACAAGGGGATGGGTCTGGGTGGGATGCTCTGAGGATTGGTTTGGACTTGTTGGGCCGAAGGGCCTGTTTCCACACTGTAGGGATTTTATGGAAAACTTCATTAGATTTCACAACGCAGAACCAGATTTTACGAAGATTTAACTATATTATTCACTGATTTCTATCTAATGTGTGTAGAAAAATCACTGAAACTAAAAGCTTGCAAAACATTGAGAAACTGTAGGATGACTATTACAAGTCATTTTCACAGTGTGGAGAATTGCCGGATGTGTGTGGATCAGAGAACCAGCGGGTCAGCCTGTCCAAATCACAGCATTATCCTTACATTTGAAATATTTCAGTACGTTAAAGGTGAAGTAAAAATACAGCTTGTTGTTAAAGTGAATTGGTGCAAAATCAGGAACAGCAAGAGTCATCGAGTCATATGGCACAGAAACAGACCCTTTAGTCCAACTTGTTTGCGCCAACCAGACATCCCAACCTGACCTTGTCCCATTTTCCAGCATTTGGCCCTTATCCCTCTAAACTCTTCCTATTCATGTACCCATCCAGATGCCTTTTAAATGTTATTGTACTAGCCTCCACCACTTCCTCTGGCAGCTTGTTTCATATAAGCACCACTCTCTGCGTGAAAAAGTTATCCCTTAGGTCCTCCTTAAATTTTTCCCCTCTCACCTTAAACTATAGCTCTCTAGTTTTGGAATCGCCCAACCTCGGGAAAAAAAACCTTAGCTATTCACCCTATCAATCAGTTGCACTAATTCCACCTTTCACAGGGGTCAGGTGCAGAGGGGTGTACTGGGTGGTGTGAATGACTGGGGGACACTGGAGAATGGGGTGGGGGGGGGAAGAAATGAAGGTGGCTATCATTTTAATTGGGCATCTTGAGGTCATGAGACAACTTGTTAAGAGCTGACTTTCTGTCTTCCAGAGATTTTCGTAGGGCTGGGCAAACATTGGGCGCTGTCTACTACGAAGTAACTGCTGCCTGGGAAGAGCTGGGGAAGCGATGGCCTAGTGGTATTATCACTGAACTGTTAATCCAGAGACCCAGATAGTGTTCTGGGGACCTGGGTTTGAATCTAGCCACAGCAGATGGTGGAATCTTAATTCAATAAATATCTGGAGTTAAGAGTCTAATGATGGCTATAAATCTATAGGGTGGCACAGTGGCTCAGTAGTTAGCACTGCTGCCATCTCAGCGCCAGGGACCCAGGTTCAATTCCACCCTCAGGTGACTGTCTGTGTGGAGTTTGCATGTTCTCCCCGTGTCTGCATGGGTTTTCTCCAGGTGCTCCGGCTCTGGTTTCCTCCCACAGTCCAAAGATGTGCAGGCTAGGTGGACTGGCCGTGCTAAATTACATGTAGTGTTCAGGGATGTATAAATTAGGTGGGTTATGGGAGAATGGGTATGGGTGAGATGCTCTGAGGGTCAGTGTGGGCTTGTTGGGCCAAAGGGCCTGTTTCTGCACTGTAGGGATTCTATAAAAAATTTCTATAAAAATTGGGAAAGCTATGCTGGAATAGTTTTCTTTCTTACATGAAAGTAAATATTTGGTCAAAAATAACACTAGATGGCAATAAAATGTCCATTACCAAACCTTGCATTTGCTCTTTGAAGAAGTAGATCCTTTCATTTCCTTTAGGTTTTTTTGGTCTTTTGTTAAGACCACTCACATATGGAAGCCTCAACAATGACTGCCAGTTTGGGACAGAACGTAGCACACTTTCCTACTTCCCCATCTATATTCCCTCACCCTCCCTGACCACTAATTGGGTGACAGATGCATTTCTAGGGTCACACAGAACTGAATCCCACGAAAATTGTGCTTCATGCATGACAGGTTGGAGAAAGAGATGGGAACACAATGCAGGATCAGTCTTGCATCCCGATTTCTGCCTCCACTGGTAAACTCTGGCTTCTTGTGTTTGTAATTCATCCCACGGTCCATTTTGTTGGGGCGGCATGGTGGCTCAGTGGTTAACACTGCTGCCTCACAGCACCGGGAACCTGGGTTCGATTCCACTCTTGGGCAACTCTTTGTATGGAGTTTGCACATTGTCTTTGCGTGGGTTTCCTCTGGGTGCTCTTGTTTCCTCCCACAGTCCAATGATATGCCGGTTAGGTGAATTGGCCATTCTAAATTGCCAGTAGTGTTCAGGGATGTGAGGTAAGGTGGGATGACAGGGTGGGCGGGGGGTGGTGGCATGCTGTTCGGATGGTTGGTGTGAACTCAATGGGCCAAATGGCCTCTTCCCACATTGTAGAGATCCTACGATATTCTGTGGATTTGCAGGACAGGAAATGTGATATGGGAACAAAAGTAAACACACCACAAGCCTGGTTCCTGATCTATTTTTTTTTTAGCTAAATCTCTTAGTTTTAAATGAAATGCAAATAAAGGAGGAAAGTATAAACAAATTTGTGTTTCTAATTGAACCAATGGAAGCATGAATTAATAATGGAAGTCTCAAGACTGGCAATTCTATGTGCATGTTAAAAATGAAATTTTATACAACCAATCACAGGAGAATCTAAATTATTTCTTGTACTTAAATCAAAATGATCTAATCATTTAAATTGAGTTACCTAAATGAAAGCTCAGAGTTGGGATTTGGGGAAGAAAGACACAGATATTCATTGGTTTGTAAAAGGTACAGACAGAGCTATAGGAAGTATCAATATTAATTGATATAACTGAAGAATGTCACTTGGGTTGCACAAAGCCTGCTATTGGTGAATGTAGGCAACATGCTGAAAGTGGTACTGTGCATTTGAATTTCTTTCCCAATCAAAGAAATTGAATGATCATAAAATTCAATGTTGCTTAAGCTAAGAGTAGTCTCTATTTCTCAGATACCACTCCCAGCACAACGTCAAACAAATGCTGCACTATTTGAGACAACATTTCTTGAACGTGGCCTTAAACTGAGGCTAGGCCAGCTCTCTTGGGTGAACATTAGAGATTCCACTCTTATATGAGAGATACATGAGCATTCCCTGTGCCCTGGCTGATATCTAGCTCTCAACGGATATCAGTGAAAGTAAATAATCTATCCATTATCACGTTGCTGGTTCAGATAGCCTGTTCTGTGTAATTTGTGTATTACGACAGTGACATTGCAATAAAACTAAATTGGCTGGGAAATGTTTTGGGGTGTCCTGAGGTTGAGAAAGGTGCAATATAAGGCTTTCTGGCCTTAGGCAGATGTATCAGTCATGGATGGCTTTGCATCAGTCTGTGTAAACTGTCTAACAATACTATATAAAATGTGGAATAACACCCTAAAGCCCTTCATGAAGGGAGGACAAAATAATCTATTGAACCAAAATAAATTTTTTCTATTAGCTGTGTCATTTTTTCCTGGATGCTGAGAGTTTTCAACATGGAAGTCAGGGTGGGTATCTGGCACATTCAGCTTGCCACTTACTCTGAAGGATGTCCATGTTGTACACCAGGCACCACCATCTCAGGGTATGCTTCACAGACATGGCTACATGTACCCTATGTCCTTGGACATTGGTATCCAACATCTGCCAGTCTCTTAGAACCGTTGTGGTTCATCTGAGTTACTTATCATATACTTCTGAACTTCAGTGCTACATCTTGGCGTGCAATGGTAGCTAGCCTTGTAGTGTTTTGCACATTGCACTCAGGAACACGCAACCAGCTCATGGACTGGACCAGGCTGACCATTCAGCCAGTTTGTTTGGTTTCTTAGTGCTTCCTCACTTTGAACTACCTGGTCGTTCACAGCATCCCTGTCCAAACGTGCCTTTTTGCAGGTTGCCTCTCAGCTGGAGATAAGAGATTCAATTACTTATGTTTTGCATTGCTATTTAGTGCAGACAGAAAAATGGTTGTCAGTCCTCGGGCAAGTCAAGGACACAGTCTATCACCCAGATACCAATCTGGGTGCTTTTACATGGTTAAAAACTTGGGCCATTCAGTCAGGATTCTCATCTCCTAAGAGGTGTCAACATCTCATCACCTGTCTTGACTCTTTCTGCCTTTTATGACTGTTTTCCTCTTGCATTGAGACAGAGAAAGCTATTCAGGGAAACGAAAGTGGGTGGCTGTTTCTAAAATTAACTTGTGGGACAAGGACATTGCTCGCTGGCCAGCGAGCACTTTTTTTGCCCGTCCCTAGTTGTCCTTGATAATGTGGTAGTGAGCTGCTTTCTTGAACTGCAGCAGTCCTCCTGCTGTGGTGTGGGTTGACCCAGAATGCTATTAGGGAGGGGATTCCAGGATTTCGACTCAACAACAGTGAAGGAACGGCAATATATTTCCAGGTCAGTACAGTGAGTATCTTGGAAGGGAATTTGCAGGTGGTGGTGTTTCAATGTATCTGCTGCCCTTGTCCTTCTAGTTGAAAGTGGTCATGGGTTTGGAAGGTGCTGTCTAAGGATCGTTGGTGAATTTCTGCAGTGCATCTTGGCGATAGTACACACTACTGCTATTGAGCATCGGTATTGGAGAGAGTGAATATTGTGCTCATTATGCAGGCTGCTTTGCCCTGGATGGTATTAAGCTTCTTGAGAAATGTTGGAGCTGCGCATATCCAAGAAAGTGGGGAATATTCCATCACACTCCTGACTTGTGCCTTGTAGATGTTGAACAGGCTTTGGGAAGTCAGGAGGTGAGTTACTGTCACCGTATATGTAACTTCTGACTTGTTTTGGGAGCCTTAGTATTTATATGGCGAGTACAGTTGAGTTTCTGGTCAATGGTAACCTCCAGGATGTTGATAGTGAGGGCTTCAGTGATGATAATACTATTGAATGTCAAGGGGCAGTGGTTAGATTGTCTCTGGTGAGACAAGCTTTTGGAGTCTCACTCCTTTCAGGTGTCAGTGAGTGAGACACCTGAAGAAAGAGTGAGACTTCAAAAGCTTGTGTCTTCAAATAAACCTGTTGGACTATAACCTGGTGTCATGTGGTTTTTGATCTTGTCCAACCCAGTCCGACACCGGCACCTCCACATCATGGAGTCAGTAAGCAGTGCAGAGGGTATGCAGGGTTCATACTTTTTGGGGGTTTCGATGGGTGGCAGGGAGTGAGGGAAGATGCTGTAGGCAATAGTGAATGTCATAGAGAATTAACCTTGCTGGGAGATGGATACACTTGCAGAGCTCGAATGAGTGTGAGATATCTCAGAGAAGATGCTGATGCTTACGCTGGCAGCATAGAGAATGTCCTTTATCTTTGTCCTACATTGCTGTGCATTTGTTCAAATGACTAAGACTGAACTGACCAGCTTGGCAACTGCGGATAGGCTGGCATGGTCTGGTGTTATGGCCTCTACTCTCAGTACTGTGAGAAGGGGACATTTTGCTTGTGTGCCACCCCATCCAGGAGGACCTCCAGATCCCTACCCTCAAAGCGGGATACCATTTCTCCTTTGTCTGCCAAGTCTGGAAATGCTCCTGACAGTGTTTGTCTGGGTACACGCCTGCCGTATAAAGATGGTGCCAGTACCGGGGATACCAGTCTATCCTGGGATGCACTGATGGTGGTCAGTTGTTCTGGAAATGGTAAGTAACAGTAAAGGGCTAGGATTGGATGTGAGGGACACCATGGAGTGGGGTATGTAAGTAATGAGGCGAGTTTGATGAGATATGGTGCAAAAATCCACTAGGCCTTGTGGAGAGAAAGCCTTCGTGAAACCGGATGGAACCAACACTTGGCCTAAAAGCGTAAAATCTGGTCCTTTTTGTGAGGGAGTGAGACACGTTATCTGTCTTGTAAGGGTAAAAGTGGGAAGATGTTTAATTGTTTGGGACTGATAAGAACTGAAGAAAAAACCTTGGAGGGAAGAAATAGCAATTTTGTGCATATTTGGAAAGATGTTTGTGGCTGAGTTTATTGTTAATGCAGAAAATTTATGTACAGTGCTTGTATGATGCACCTTTAATTTTCCATTCTTATTTGCATGTTTGTTGAGGGTACTAATCTGGAGAAAGCACAACTAATACTAATAGCAGACTACCAGAAAATAGGCAAGTCATAAAGTAGGTTGGAAAGATGAAAAGCGAATCAAAGCTGTTTGGTGTTTTTCATGCAGGATTTTGGAATCCAGGGCAGAACATCTTGTCTGCGTAGTGACAGCTAACTCAGTCAGCCTGACCTCCACCCATTCACATTGCAGGAGGAATCTGTCTTTTTATGTTTGAGGATTTGCAGACTCCTGGAAGATGTACCTGATCTATAACACTGCCTCTTTCAAAAGAGACTGTATCCTTGGGATTGTGCTCTCCTGCTAGGTAAAGGGCCTCTATTTGTATTTATGATGTGTTTTTCTTATTTTCCTTGCATTCCCACAGGAAATAGTCAATGTTTTTGTGGGTGTACATTTTTCTGTTTGGGTTAATTAGCCTGGAAAGGAAAGGCATCTTTGCAGGTAAGTGTTATCAGTGAAAATTACTCAACAACTCCACTTCCCAAGATTTAATTTAAATCTTCCATGTTTTGCATGACTCATTCAAAGATCTGTCTATCCTAAGCCTCTGGTGCTTGTGTATCTCCATGGAGACTGACGGCAAGCTGGTTTTAATTGTTGTGCCTCAGACTCTGCAAGCATTACAAAATATTTATCTAGTGAGATGTATAGGAATGATTGCTGGTATGTCAATGCTAGAAATTTCGAAGGAAAAAATTTGGACAAGCAAGGTGTCGTAGTATTATGGCAAATGGGGTATGCTAATGATAATCATGTTTTGGTTATATGGCTGCCATCAGAGTAAGACCGAGCAACGAAGGAGCTGAACTGAGCATTGAATCACAAAATTGTTGCAGTACAGAAGCAAGCCATTTGGCTTGTCGTGTCTGAACCAGCTCTCTGAATGAGCATTATGACTTTGTCATTCTCCTGCCTTTCCTCCATAACCCTGAATATTGGGTTATGGTGGTGTAATCATCTAATGCCCTCCTGAATGCCTCAATTGAACCTGCCTGTATCATACTTCTCAGGCAGCTAACTAGCAGCTGTATGATAAATGTATTTTCTTACACCACATTTGCTTCTTTTGGAAAATGACTGAATATCTGTGCTCTCCTGTTTCTGATCCTTCGGTGAGAGAGAGCAATGTGACAGAAAATTGAAAAATCGTGCTGCACAGCTTAGATTGTGTACAAGAGACCTGTGTTTAATATCCTAATGCAAATATAGAGTTTACAGTACAAGGGTAAGAATGAGTCTTACCCTGTGTTTGGAACATCTGGACAGTGTGGTATAGACACCCACCATTTGCAGAACTCTGAACCATAGCAGAGTTAGTATAGAGTTCTCGAGAGCAAGCTTGTCAGACTTTTTTTTTACACAAACACGTACATAATCATTTACTCACATGTAGACATGGAATCTCACACACACACACACACACACACACACACACAGGCCCAGTACCACCCCCTGCTGTGCCATTTTGACTGCAGTTATTCAGGCACAGTGCTTGCACAGGAGGGCCAGAGTCTCTTGTCTCTCCCTCCACATTTCCCCTCACATTGGTCTCTCTCTGTTCTCCATCCCTACTGTTTCTTCGTGTAGCACAAAACTCTTTACACCTGACTCCAGTGCACTAGAAACTGCCCACTGATCACCACTGCTTACCTTTCCACTTTGCGCTGCACATCCAATCACAGGCTGTTTTCATCTCACATTTCCTGTTGATAGGCTTATCCTCCATAGGCCACAATTTGGCCCACAGCTTGCCTGTTTGAGAACCTTACTCTAAGAGATAGAAACCAATACAAGGCATGGGAACAGCTCAGAGCAGCTGAGGTCCTGCTTGTCCTCCATGGTGGACATAGTGTGTTCCGTGGCCATATTTGAAGAAGAGCAGGAGGGCCAATGTCCTTGGCAACGTTAATGTCTGTACCAACACCATTTAAAGAAAAACAGTTTAATCGGCCATTCACCAGTTGTTGTCTGTGGAATCTTGCTGTGCACAAGTTGGCCATTGTATTGAGCAATAAATTACCAGTGACTACGTTTGAACACTAATTCAATAGCTGTGAAGGACTTTAGAATGTATTCAGGACATGAAAATACCGAGCTGCATGCTGATGCATATTTATTGACTTTTGAATGTATAGCATGGGCATACCTGAAAGTAGAATTATCTGTTATCACACCAGTTTTTTTTCACTGTTGTAATCTCCTGAGAAAGGTGAATTGAGATATTTTCTTAATGACATGAGCTATGGAAATAGTCTTACATGTTCCCAACTTATTGAAAGATGGTGGGGCGGCACGGTGGCTCAGTGGTTAGCACTGCTGCCTCACAGCATCAGGCACCCGGGTTCAATGCCACCCTCAGACAACTGTCTGTGTACAGTTTACATGTTCTCCCTGTGTCTGCCTGGGTTTCCTTTGGGTGTTCTGGTTTTCTCCCATAGTTGAAAGATGTGCAAGTTAGGTGGATTGGCCACGCTAAGTTGCCCCTTAGTGTCCAGGGATGTGCAGGCTAGGTGGGTTAGCATGGGAAGTGCAGAGTTACAGAGATAAAGTAGGGGCTTTGGAGGGTCAGTGTGGACTTGAGGGGCCGAATGGCCTGCTGCCACACTGTAGGAATGGTATATAGTGCAAAAATAAAGCAAATGGAATATTCTTAATTAATAACCAAAAGAACTGCAGATGCTGTAAATCAGAAACAGTTCTGAGGAAGGGTCACTCAACCCAAAACATTAACTCTGAATTCACTCCACAGATGCTGCCAGTTCTGCTGACCTTTTCCAGAAATTTCTATGTGTCTAATGGAATATTCTTCTTTATCTTAATCTGAAACTCCAAAATGGGGAACTGATGGTTATGTTTTATAGCACCATGTTCTGACCCCAGCTGAAGTAATGATGTTGGTGAATATTAACTGGGGAATCAGGGAGAAGGCCCATCTTTTTTTCAAATAGTGCCACGAGACCTTTAACCAAACCTACCTGAGTTGGCAACCAGTGTAGGTTTAAAACATCACCTATGTGGCAGCAGCTGTGACAGTGCAGCACTCCTTCAGTACTTAGGGTCACCCGACCCGAAACGTTAACTCTGTTTTTTCCTTCACAGATGCTGCCAGACCTGCTGAGGTTTTCCAGCAACTCCTGTTTTTGTTCCTGATTTACAGCATTCGCAGTTTTTTTGGTTTTTACTTCTTCAGTACTGCATCGAGATGTTAACATTGATTACATGCTCCAATCTCTGGAACGTGGCTTTGAAACCGCTTCTTTCAGACATAAGGTGAGAGGCCTATTCACTGACATTCGGCAAGGTTCCTCACGGTAGACTGGTTAGCAAGGTTAGATCACATGGAATCCAGGGAGAACTAGCCATTTTGTTACGGAACTGGTTCGAAGGTAGAAGGCAGAAGGTGGTGGTGGAGGGTTGTTTTTCAGACTGGAGGCCTGTGACCAATGGTGTGTCACAAGGATCGGTGCTGGGTCCACTGCTTTTTGTCATTTATATAGATGTTTTGGATGTGAGCATATAAGGTATGGTTAGTAAGTTTGCAGATGACATCAAAATTGGAGGTGAAGAAACGAGCGAAGAAGGTTACCTCAGAGTACACCGGGATATTGATCAGATGGGCCAATGAGCCGAGGAGTGGCAGATGGAGTTTAATTTAGATAAATGTGAGGTGTTGCATTTTGGAAAGGCAAATCAGGGCACGACTTATACACTTAATGGTAAGATCCTAGGGAGTGTTGCTGAACACAGAGACCTTAGAGTGCAGGTTCATAATTCCTTGATAGCGGAGTCACAGGTAGACAGGATAGTGAAGAACGCGTTTGGTATGCTTGCTTTTATTGGTCAGTGCATTGAGTATAGGAATTGGGAGGTCATGTTGTGGTTGTACAGGTCATTGGTTAGGCTATGTTTGGAATTCTGTGTGCAATTCTGGTCACCCTGTGAGAGGAAGATGTTGTGAAACTTGAAAGGGTTCAGAAAAGATTTACAAGGATGTTGCCACGATTGGAGGGGTTAAGCTATTGGGAGATGCTGAATAGGCTGGGGCTATTTTCTGGAGAGTTGGAGGCTGAGGGGTGACCTTATAGAGGTTTATAAAATCATGAGGTCCATGATTTTCCCTGGGGCAGTGGAGTCAAAAACTAGAGGGCATAGGTTTAAGGTAAGAGGGGAAAGATTTAAAAGGGACCTAAGTGGCAACTTTTTCATGCAGAGGGTGGTGCATGTATGGAATGAGCTACGAGAGGAAGTGGTGGAGGCTGGTACAATTACAGCATTTAAAAGGCATCCGGATGGGTATATGAATAGTAAGGGCTTAGAGGGATATAGTCCAAATGCTGGCAAATGGGACTAGATTTATTTAGGTTATGTGGTCGGCACAGACAAGTTGGACCAAAGGGCCTGTTTCCATGATGTACATCTCTATGACTCTATGGCTCCATGCCGCACAGATTACACAAGGTTGGATACCTAACATTAGTCAAAAATTGTTTAGAATCAAAAACATAAAATGTTAGATATACGCAACAGCACCATCAACTTCTGTGATGAAGAAAGGTGAGAATTTCACCAAAATTTGTTTTTCTTATTTCAAAAATATACCTTATTCATAAAAATTGTATATATGCATAGTTACAAATGTAATTCAGTTCTCTATGGTAGCATGTCAACGAAAATAACAAACATTGGAGTTTGACTGTATCCAAACAACCCAAAGACATCTTTTATGCATACAGTACTGAATTTACATATGTTTGAGGCACCAGGAGGATTTGATAACTGAATGGACCCCATTTGCATCCAGCAGGTAGACTTAGACAGTGGTTTTTCCCTACTGCACCTTGGCGGTAGCTGCCCCTAGCTTTAATGTGTCCCTCAGCACATAGTCCTGGAGCTTGGATTGTGCCAGTCTGCAACACTCGCTCAAGGTCAACTCCTTGTTCTAGAAGATCAACAGTTTCAGGCAAACTAAAGAGTGTCTTTCACTGAGTTGATGGTCCTCCAGGCGCACTGTTTGTCTCAGTGTGCATTGGGGATTTGTGTTGAATGGGCAGAAAACGTTTTTCCTCCTATGTTCTCTGAATTTCCATGATTTCAGTCCTCCTATTCCCCTGCGACAATCATCACAATCATAGTTAGTTCAACGTGCCTTCTCTCACACTTCTGAGTGCACAATAGATTATATAAATTTATTCTGATATGCTTGATAAGCTCAAAACTCTGTGCTTTTATCTTTTGACTATTATTGTGTGCATGCCTACTTGATTTAGTCTTCTGGGAAGTTTTGATGATGGTTAAAAGATTTTTGCATTTTACTTCAAGCAACATTGTAAACAGTTCAATTAGTTGAGACGTGGTAATTTGCAGCTGATTAGTTGACCTTGGGGGAATTGTGCTTGCTTTGCAATGAGTTGAATTTACCTTTAACTGTTGGAAATACTTAACTTTAAATTTATCCTTGGCACTATTTGGATGGAGAGCAGCTGAATCTGCATGCGTGCCCTGGCCAAAATGTATGCCTCAAACGACACAGAAGGCAAATGCTCTGATCATTATCATGTTGCTACTTGTGGGTCTCATTTTGTGTACATTCACGATGCATTTCCCAACATGTCAGCAATTATTGTACTTCAGCAGTATTTCATTGGCTCTAGGCATACCTTAATTGGGCATATCAGCAAGTTTCTGCCATGATTCCTAATGTGACTGGACAGATCGATTCCAGATCATTGGGAAAAGGGGCAGGAGATCCTATAATGTAGTGGGATCAGGAGGGCAGGTGCTACTTCCTTTTCTGCTGCTGCTCTGCCTCATAATTATGATATTGTGTCTCAAAGCCTGATGCAGCTTGATGAACAAGTTGGTACGATTTTGAATAACTGGTAGCATTCTTCTGCCAGTCATTGATATCAGTAATTCTGCCCTTCAGGGATAAGCCTCAGAATGCCCTTGAAGCATTTTCTTTGTCTTCACCTGGTACGCTGACCATTTTAGTATTGAGAAAAGGAGAGCCTAGGGATGGGACCTGGAGAGTGAATGGTAGGGCACTGCTTTTGGCTATCTAGCCACAGAGTCAAGTCCTTTGAAGTTGGTTTAGCAGGAGTTTTGCTTGAGTGTTTGTGGAGCTAGCTCAAAGAAGAAACTAGTGTTTGTTTAGAATGAAAGAGACAAAATGCTGAAGAATCTCTGCAGATTTGGCACATCTGTGGAGATAGAAAACCAGAGCTAATGCTGTGAATCCAATATATCTCCTCTTCTCCAGCGTCATCAGTATTTGCTTTTCCATTAGTGTTTGTTTGATGGTCTTCCTATTGAATCCAGGGGGCGGGAGGAGGGGAGTGCGATGCATTGGCATTGCTTGTGAGGTTTCCCCTAGCACTTGTATGCATTATTCACATACCTGATATTCATTGGCTATGGAACTATACAGAGAAAATGGAAGTTCCTTTCTTCTAGTTTGCTTTCTTGCTGATAGCACTTAGAAATAGTAATTAAAAGGTAATAATGAAACAATTAATTCGTGCAACTTCTGGTGTTTTCCATTGAAATTGTTTGCCTTGTGACTGCTTTCTGCTGGTCGTGGCACCTTGTTTTGAAGATGGGGGATTTAAAAGCTGACAGTTAAGCATTATCACCAATGTAATTGTCTCTTTTATCAGAAGAACCTGGTGGGGTGTGAGAGACCCAGTTTTGCTGCACAATAAAGGAAGATTTGCAGGAGAGATTGCAGGAACAAAGACACATGAAGGCTAGTACATACATTAAACCTTTTTGACCCTTTCAGCTGGATCTTTTGAACTTCACAGCTCGAATACTGATGGACCTTGCTTAGGGATTTTACAGTGTCCTCTTTCATAGGACAGCTGCTGGCCGGTGATACCCATTGATAATACATAAGAAAGGCAGTAAAACATCAGCACAAATAGTCTCGGTAAGCAAAAGAAATTAGCAACAGTTTGTTACCACGCTGTATGTAAATTCTATGCCCATTGCTTTGCTGAGTGTGCAGGTGAGTGTGGTCTTTTTAACTTTCAGATTATAGCAACCTTATTGAAGTTTGACATCGTATTGAGCAAGGTGTTGAAATCACCTGCTCATGCTGTCGTTTTGATAAGAATTAATTTTGCTGATATATTTTGACTAGAGGAAAAAGAATCATTGCGGTACTTTTCCGTAGCCTTCCTTCCATCTGTTTGAAGGGAACTGCAAACCTTCCTCAAAGGGCCACTAGCCCTCAGACTTTGAACTCCTTTGCTTTCACTGTTGTGGAATCTGCTAGATCCACTGTTCACTCACTGTTACAAGCACAGTTAGCTGGAGCTTGCAAACAAGCAATGTTGACCGTTCCCTGGGGCTCATTCAGGTGCTCCTGCTACCGATTTATTTTTAAATGAAAGGAAATTTAATCCTGAAACTAAATCAAAATCTGGTGAGGTCAGTTCAAAAATAGCTATTTATTGCATTCCATAACATCTGCAGGAGGGAAATGGGCCATTTAACCCAACCGATTTACACTAGTCCAAAAATAAAAGTTGCTGGAGAAACTCAACAGGTCGAGCAGCATCTGTGGAGCGAAAGCAGAAAGGGCTTCATCAGAAAGGGCTTGTTCTTGCTCTCTCACAAACCTCTTCCCACTCTAATTACCTCTTCTTGACAGTTTGTTATTATTAATGCTGAGCTGTTTATCAAACCTATAATTATCTCAGTAGGTTGGTCTTAAGTTCACAGTTTAGTTGACACTCAGAATGGTCTTTAAAGGATTGGCTGTGTCTAGGACTATGTATACAAGTCTGTTTGTGTCAGGTATTAAGTACTTGAGGGGACTGAAAAGTTTTAAATGGATTTCCATGAAATGGAGTGTTTTACTACAGTAAAAGCTGAAATACATATTTAAACCTTGAGTTTGTTTCATCTCTACATTGCCTCTGAGGACCTCCCATGGTGGATACTGAGTGAATTACTAAAGGGTGGCATATCTTGGCATTAATTAGGCATAGTGTAAGGGGACTTTGGGATGGGTAGGAGTAATAGGTTAGCATGAGATGGTATTCAGCATGGTGGAGGGGTGGTAGGTGTGAGGAGTGAGGTACAGAGATCCCAACAGTTGATGAATCAACTGGGACAAAGTCTTTTGAACAGACAGTCTTGGCATTGATCAACCTCTGTGCCCATCTCCAATCTGTGTCTGCGTCAGGGAACCCTACTCCGTAGCATCCACTTGCTGTTGTGAAAATCCGACTGCATTTCCTCCTGAGATTAATGTGGCAAGAGAAGAAATTTTTCAACTTGCGCCATCCACCTCGGAAATGTAAAAATAATGGTGTACTTTGTAAATAAAAATCTGGAGATAAAAGATTGGCATCAGTGAGAACTTACTCTTCAAATAATGTCATAGGATCTTTTGGGATCATCTCAGTGAGGTTTAATTATCACCAAAATGGGCCCACTTTTGACAATGCAGTATCTCCTTGGTGCTATATACTAATGTGTCAGCTGAGACTTTGTGCTCAAAGAGGGAGTTTGAATCCATGATCTCCTGTCTCCGGGGTGAAAATGCTATCACTGAACCAAGAGGTACAGTTGTGGTTGCATTGAATCATTGAATCCCTACAGTGCAGAAGAAGGCCATTTGGCCCATTGAGTCTGCACTGACCCTCTGAAGAGTAACCCATCCAGATCCAGTCCCTGACCCAATCCCCATTTACCATGACTAATCCGTTCCGGGATGCTACACAACAATTTAGCATGGCCAATCCATCTAACTTGCACATCTGCAGTCTGTGGGAGGAAATTGGAGCACCCAGATGAAACCCACGCAGACATGGGGAGAACATGCAAACTCCACACAGGCAGTTGCCCAAGGCTGGAATCAAACCCGAATCCCTAACGCTTTGAGGCTGCAGTGCTAACCACTCAGCCACCATATTGCCATGTTGAATTGATAACTTTATAGGAAATACAATTTCACTATTGACCAAGTCTGCCAAAGGAAACAATATTTCAGCTTTCACACTATGCTGAAGTTCATTTATACATGAACATATTTTCTCCTCTTGGTGTAGAATTTAGCATTCCTAATACCTTGAACTGTTGTTTTCTCTCCCTTACTCCAACTTTGCTTTGTTGAACACTTTTTTTAGGGTTCTGCCTTTCTATTCCTGATGAAGGGGTGGCCCACACCCAAAATCTTAAATGACATTAAATCTTTACACATATGACCTCCTACCCTAATAATCCTCTCTCACACTCCGGCATCATTTCCCGGCATGTTAGTGATGCTGATGATAATCCTAGCAACACTTTGGACCCAGAAACCATTTGTCTTATCAGCATGCAGGAGATTAACCTTCAATTCTGGGGGATGTCAGGAGAATCCTGGAAGGTTGGCAAGCACCTATCGTACGTTTCCAGCATTTTGTAATTTTTCTTATGGCAAGTTAAGTTTTTCACGCTGGAAAGCTGTTACCTGGAGCACTATAACTCCTACCGTCAATTGGAAAGGTTCATGAACTGTGGGAGATACACTATGGCTTCCAGTCCATGCACAATTGGTCCTGATATCTTTAATGTGGTGTCAGAGGGTTGAATCTATCAAGGTTTTGTAGCCTTAGTCTGCTTTAGAACCTGCAAGGTGGGCATTTCCTATGGGAATCCCAATGTTAAAATGTAATATTTACATGTGTGCGTGAGCCAGTAATACTATCAAGTGGTGTTTTCATTCCTCTGTAGCATTTAAATATAACGCAATCGCACACAGGAAAGTTGTAATTTTCTGGCAGTCTGTGCTGGGATCTCAATTTCAGTGAGATTATACATGAGTACATGCTGCCTCCTTAGACTGGATTAAGCCTTTGTGCAGAAAGTTTCTACAAAGCCAAGACATCACTTGGCTGGTGGTGAGAAGGGCACTACCTTCACGTATGTCTGTACACTCTGCACCACAGCACCCTGCCCTCGAAGCGGCTGTGGGTGTGGGGTCGAGACAGTCACATATCTCCTTCTGGAATGTACCTTTGCAAAAGAAGTCTGGAGAAAGGTGCAGTGTTTTTTGTCGAGATCGGTCCTGAGCAGATCCGTGACGTGGGACTTTGTACTGTACGGGCTGTTCCCCGACAGGCGCACTGAGACAAACATCGACTGCTCCTGGGGGAACGCCTACTCAGTGAAAGATGTTCTCTGGTCTGCCGGAAACTTGTTGGTCTTCCAGAGCAAGGAGTTGATCCTGACCGAGTGTTGCAGACTGGCACATTCCAAGGTCTTGCTCTGCGTGCTGAGGGACACACTAAAGCTTGGGGCAGCTGCTGCCAAGGTACAGTGGGGAAAGACCACCATCTTTCTGCTGAAGTTAAATGGGGGTCCGTTCAGTTATCAGACCCTTCTGGTGCCTCAAATGCATATAAATATAGTCTTGTTTAAGTAAGAAATGCCTCAGGTTTGTTTGTTCGACGTATGTAAAGACTGTATAGAATTGAACTGCTGTAGTGACTATGTATGCATATAAGGATATTTATGAATAAAGTATATTTTTAAAATAAACAAAAATCAAAGAAAATGATGTTCCAACATTTCTGGCCTTTGTTTACTCTTCTAAAAAATCAGAAATAATGTTCAAGTTTGCTGTTCTAGATTGAGAATGTAACTTGTGTGCAGTTGCTTCATTTTACCACATGAAGGCAGGAGTGCTTTATGGATTAAAAATTAAACGCAACTTAATTTTTACAGAAGTAATCACCCTTCCTGTGCAGGGCTTCACAGATTGTCAGAGTTGAAAAGGTGCAGGAAGACCGCATGTTGCTTGTTCTGGTTTCAGTCTGTAAATCCAGGCAGCAGGACCTTTCACACGGTGTTGTCAAAGTCCTCTCCAAAATGACCATCAAAATATGCAGACTTTTCCTTTGTAACATCACGAGTATTCACTCCTCTACTCCTGCTTCATGCCTTTGTTAACTCCTCAAATCCAATATTTCAAGTTTTCTGTCTGGTCACACATCTACTCTCTCTAAACCTGAACTCTCATCTCTCCATATCCCAATTTAGACCAATTCATTCTCACTGATTCGCATTGACTCCTAGCACACCAAAGCCTCAAATTTAAAATTCTTATACGCATGTTCTAATCCCTATATGGGGCCATGCCTTCACATTATTTTAATCTTCTTCAGCCCTAAAACCCTGTGACAATGGTGTTCCTCCAATTCAGGCTTTTTTTGTTGATGCCCTACTTTCATGATTCCACCACTGATGGCCAGCTGGGGTTTCAGTTTGATTAACAATTGTCGTTTAAGAAATATGGAGCAATTGAAAATGATTTGTGGGCTTAGAATCATAAGAATTTACAGCATGAAAGTAGATCACTCAGCATATCGTGGTTAACAAGTAGGTATCCAGCCTATTCCCATTTTCCACCTCTTGATCTGTTAGCTTATAGGTTACACCATTTCACATACATTCCTAAGTAAATATTAAACATTACAAGGCTCCCTGCCTCCAATGGTGTTTTAGGCAGCGAGTACCAGAGTCTTGTGCCCTTTGGTTGATACAAAATCCCCCAGAATTTCCTCTAAACTTTCTATCTCTTGCCCTAAATTGCTTTGCAAACTTCTCGAGCAAAGGAAGTAGTATCTTTCTATCCCTTCTATTATACCCTCTTAATGTTATGCACTTCAATGAGGTGTCCACTCAGCCTTCTCTTATCCTAAGAAAACGTAAGAACCAGAAGCAGGAGTAGGCAATTCAGTTCCTCGAGCCTGCTCCACCGTTCAATATGATCACGGCTGCTTATTTCTGCCACCACTCCACTTTCCTGTCCACTCCTCATAACCTTTTAACCTGTTATTAATTAGAAGCCGGTCTATCTCCTCCTCAAATTTACTCAATGTGCTAGCATCCACCAATCTCTGGGGTAGTGAATTCTTTCATAAGAAGTCAAAGGATCATAAATCAAAGTAATTCCTCCCCATGTAGTTTTAAATTGTTCCCCCTTAGCCAAAGACATTCTAGATTGCCCCACGATTCTAGCCTATTCCTCCTTTCTGTATGATGCAGCCAGTTGAAGAGCGGTTTTGGCTGTATTCTTTCTAACCCTCTTTCAGCCAGTTGCAACAAGTTTTATTTTACTTTTCTTTGCATAGCTACTACACTTCAATTAAACTTAGTTAATCAGATTAAAAAATAAGGGAGAACTAATTCCCAGGTTTTCTTGAACGAAAGTGAATGAAGCTTTGTTTTAACTTTCTTTTACTTCAAAACATAATTCAAGACCATATCAGGCGCACACGCATTCTCTGAGTGAAGGCTATCTTTCTTGTCTTGACTGAGGCCCATTGACAACCACGACAAGTTTCCTGCCTTTGTGTCCATGTTAAACAGTCAGGCAAGACAGGAGTAATATGAGCCTAGTATCTGGCAGAGGGGCAAATGCAAAAAGGCAAGGCAAGGAAATGCAGTACTGTGAGTATCCAGGTAGGGTCAGAGTGAGTGAGAATTAAGACAATAATTGAACAGCCCAGAGATGCAGCCTGGTCCAGGCAATGAGCTCACTGTGTATCTTTGTATGCACAGTGTCCTTGCTGCAGCATTACAATGAGAGGTGCTGGTACAGCCTGGGGTGCAGCATTGGAGTTCAGAAGTGTTCTGTAAGCGGATTGGAGATGTGCCATGAGTGTTCTTCAAGGCTGGCACATGTCAGATATCAATATGTTTGGACATGTAGCCTGTGTGATGAGACCTGAGACCTTGGTGCCCAGTGTCCAACATGGAGGCCCTCTAGTGCAACTGGTGAGCTGAAATCGCCAGGTACCTGCTCTGATTCCCATCTCGAGAATTTGTCCTCATCTCAGTTCTAAAGAGTTGTCCCTTCACTCTGACCTTGTGTAATCACCTTCTCCACATCCACGTCTCTCAGTATTTGGTTTTTTATTCGTTCACAGAAAAAGGGCATCGTTGGCTAGGTCAGCATTTATTGCCCATCCCTAATTGCCCAGAGAGCAGTTTAAGAGTCAACCACTTTGCTGTGGGTCTGGAGTCAGGTAAGGATTCTCGATATTCAGCTTTTTTGATGCATTTGGTAAGATAGGAAGCTGAGTTGGTCCATTGATAAGGTGTTTTGAGATGCCTCCCCATCAATTCCTCTATCTAAGGAAGGGTGCTCTGGCATTGGAGGGGGTCCAGAAGAGGTTTACAAGAATGATCCTGGGGATGAAGGACTTGTCATATGAGGAGTGGTTTTGAGAGCTCAGGGTCTGTACTCGATGGAGTTTAAAAGGATGAGGGTGAATCTGATGAAACTTGGGGAGTCTATGGAGAGGCAATGGCCTAGTGGTATTATCGCTGGATTGTTAACCAAGAGACCCAGAAAATGTTCTGGGGTCCTGGGTTCGAATCCCACTATGGCAGATGGTGGAATTTGAATTCAATAAATATCAGGAATTAAGAGTCTAATGATGATCACGAACCCATTGCCGATTGTCAGGAAAAACCCATCTGGTTCACTAATGTCCTTTAGAGAAGGAAACTGTCATCCTTACCTGACTCCAGACCCACAGCAAAGTGGTTGACTCTTAAACTGCTCTATGGGCAATTAAATGCTGACCTAGCCAACGGTGCCCTCATTCTGTGAACGAATAAAAAACCGAATACTGAGAGATGTGGATGTGGAGAAGGTGATTACACAAGGTCAGAGTGAAGGGACAACTCTTTAGAACTGAGATGAGGACAAATTTCTTCAGTCAGAGGATGATGACTCTGTGGAATCAATTGCCACAGAGGGCTGTGGAGGCCAAGTCATTTAATGTATTTAAGACAGAGATAGCTGCGTTAAAAACAGAAAGAACTGCGGAAGCTGTACATCAGGAATGAAAACAGAAATTGCTGGAAAAGCTCAGCAGGTCTGGTAGCATCTATGAAGAGAAATCAGAGTTAATGTTTTGGGTCAGGTGACCCTTCCTCAGAACTGGAGTTTAGACTCAGTTAGCGTCAAACATTGATTGATAATATTGTCTATCCTGAGCATTAAGAGGAATATTATCCAGTCTCTGGATAACAACTTTCTCAGCAGTAGATTGTGCACTTTGAATTAGTTGTTTGCTACTTCCACGTAGACCCACATTTTTATTAGTCCCTGACTGCTAAATGATAACCTCAAGATCTATTTTGGGAGTGCTTGATTTAAAACTTAAACAAACGGTTGTCCCTTTTTGGAAAATGCTGCAAATTTCTGGAAATCAAGATTTCCATTGATGTTGGTATGAAATATGGTTTTCCTTAATGACTGTTATCCTGAATGATTTTCTCCAGCTTATGATGCCTTGTGGAATTTAGCATTGAATAGGAAGTTACCACCCGCACTTGTTTAGTTAAGATTTATTTTAATTTTAATTATATTCAGTGCAGCAGTATTTAGCTTACAGTTCTATAAGCTATTTGTCACGTCTTTGTCTCTTCTTAATTTGAGCAGAGGGAAAACCAATGGATGTTTTTTGATGTTACTCTGATGCGAATTCCAATATTACCGGTATGGGCAATTAATTTAGTTTTGTGTTGCAACATATGTCCCTTTTTTAATCGTGTTGACTCAGATTAATTTTATTGGAGATGGTTGAGAAAATCTAAAGAAAACATGCGACTAGGAAATGCTATTTAGCGAATCTTCCATTGACTGCCATGATAATATCAACCTTTTTACAGAATCTATTCAATGAGTCTCACGTCTTAAGATTTTGAAAAGTTTCTCCTCACACCTGAAACATTTAATCAAACAAAACTCTATATGTCTCACTTTATATCTTGAAGTACCTCTCCTTGATGCTGGTTTAACTCTGCATCACACTTTCAGTAGCTTGATTGATAGATTTTTGTTAGGCAAGGATATTAAGATGGATTAGTTAATGGATCAGCCATGATCAGATTAAATGACAGAACAGCCTTGAAGGGCTATAGAGCAGCAGCAGCATGAAGCTCCAATTCTGAAGCAGAAAAACTTACCAAACACCACAATTATATAACATATGCCATGCAATAAAATCTGGATAATATCCAGATTTGGCAAGTAGGAAGTAACATTTGTACCACACAGATGCTAGGCAATGACCATCTCCAATAAGAGACAATGTTGACACCCCAAACCACAAAATTCAATGATGTTACCATCACTATCCCCCACTGTCAATGTTCTAGGCATTACCATTGACCGGAAACTGAACTGGACTCTCTATATAAATGCTGAGGCTACAAGAGCAGGTCAGAAGCCAGGAATACTGCGGCAAGTAACTCACCTCTAGACTCGCCAAAGCCTGTCCACCATCTGCAAGGCACAAGTCAGGAGTGTGATGGAATACTCCCCACTTGCCTGGATGAGTGCAGCTCTAACAACATTCAAGCTTAAAACCATCCAGGACAAAGCAGCCTGCTTGACTGGCACCACATTCACAAATACCCACTCCCTGCAACACCGACTCTCAGGCGCAGTAGTGCGTAATATCTACAAGACGCACTGCAGTAATTCACAAAAGATCCTCAAACATCACCTTCCAAACTCATGACCACTTCCGTCTAGAAGGACAAGGGCAGCAGATGCAAGGGAATACCACAACTGGCAAGTTCTTCTCCAAGCCACTCACTATCCTGACTTGGAAATATATCACCATTCTGTCAGTGTCTTTGGGTCAAAACCTGGAATTCCCTCCCTAAGGACACTGTGGGTCAACCTACATGGACTGCAGTAGTTCAAGAAGGCAGCTCACCACCACCTTGTCAAGGGCAGCTAGGGACGGGTAAAAAATGCTGGCCAGTGACATTCACATCCCATGAGTGAACAAAAAAATCTACTGTGACAGAGAGTGCAGTTTCAAGGAGTGAGGTTCCAGGTGGAGAGGGTGGTGTTGGTCCCAAATGGAAAGGGAGGGTGTCAGGGGTTAGGGTCTGAATGGGTTTTAGCTATAGTTGAGGGTGTGTGAGGTAAATTGGACTGTCAGTTGAATCATTACTCGACAATTAGACAAGATTTCTTTTTCATAGACCACCTTTCCCTGAGTAACTATTTAATGAACTGCAGTGAAGCTCTCCAAATTCTCTGATTTCAATGGAAATGTTTGGAAGAGCAATGGAATTGCCCAATGGAATCATTAATTTCCTGAGCATTTCCCTTTCTGTTTGCTATGTCAGGTATTATGGAGGATCCTGCTGTACAACTCCTATCTACACTGCAGAAACAACTATTTGACCATTGGAAACTCCGACTGTTACTCTAACAAGCACGTAAAAGACAAGACTTACCACATTTTGAACATATTTCTTCAACAGCACTTGCTACAAATTTGTTGACTTTGCTCGCTCCAATTTGCCCTTTAACTCAAGTATTTGTTGGGATATTTCAATGGTCAGTTAAGAGTCAATCACCTTGCTGTTGGCCTGGAGTCACATGTAGGCCAGATCAGTTAATGATGGCAGATATCCTTTTGCATTAATTGGGTTTTTACCAAAATCGATGATGTTCTTGGTCACATTTACTTAGACTTGCTTTCAATTCCAGATTTATTAACTGAATTTAGGTTCTGCCACTTACCATGGTGGGATTTGGACATGTGCCCTGGGGAATCACTTAGGCTTCTAGATTACTGCCCGAACTACATTACAACTACACCACCATCTGTTAGTTGTTGGTCTTGCCTCTTTTCATATTACTCAATTTCCATTTACATTTCTGATCCTTTAAATCCCCTGGTAACAGTTAAGATTCTGTTCTAGTTGCATGAAACATTGATCACACCAGACCATAAGGGTGTTCTCTCAATAGAGAGTAATCACTGGTTGTAGTTTAACCTGAGGGTCACCACACCTCAGGTGAGAGGAGAAGTTGAGAAAGAGAGTCCTTCATGGTAGTACCAATTGGTGCAGGAATTGAATCCACACTGTGGGGGAGTGGGGGACTCAATTACTAGGGGTCACGATTTCAAGGTGAGATGGGAAAAGTTTAAGGGAGATATGCGTGGAAAGTTCTTTACGCAGAGGGTGGTGGGTGCATGGAACGTGTTGCCAGCGGAGGTGGTAGAGGCGGACACGATAGCGTCATTTACCTAGACAGTGATATACATAAATGATCTGGAGGAAGGTATAGATGGTCTGATTAGCAAGTTTGCAGATGACACTAAGATTGGTGGAGTAGCAGACAGTGAAGGGGACTGTCGGAGAATGCAGCAGAATATAGATAGATTGGAGAGTTGGGTGGAGAAATGGCAGATGGAGTTCAATCCAGGCAAATGCGAGGTGATGCATTTTGGAAGATCCAATTCAAGAGTGAACTATGTGGTAAATGGAAAAGCCCTGGGAAAATTGATGCACAGAGAGATCTGGGTGTTCAGGTCCATTGTACCCTGAAGGTGGCAACGCAGGTGGATAGAGTGGTCAAGAAGGCATATGGCATGCTTTCATTCATCGGAAGGGATATTGAGTACAAGAGTTGGCAGGTCATGTGACAGTTGTATAGGACTTTGGTTCGACCACATTTGGAATACCTTGTACAGTTCTGGTTGCCACATTACCAAAAGGATGTGGATGCTTTGGAGAGGGTGCAGAGAAGGTTCACCAGGATGTTGCCTGGTATGGAGGGTGCTAGCTATGAAGAGAGGTTGAGTAGATTAGGATTATTTACGTTAGAAAGACGGAGGTTGAGGGGCGACCTGATTGATATCTACAAAATCATGAGAGGTATAGACAGGGTGGATAGCAAGAAGCTTTTTCCCAGAGTGGGGGACTCAATTACTAGGGGTCATGATTTTAAGGTGAGAGGGGAAAAGTTTAAGGGAGATATGCATGGAAAGTTCTGTACGCAGAGGGTGGTGGGTGCCTGGAATGCGTTGCCAGCGGAGGTGGTAGAGGTGGGCACGATAGCGTCATTTAAGATGTATCTAGACAGATACATGAATGGGCAGGGAGCAGAGGGATACAGATCCTTGGAAAATAGGCGACAGGTTTAGATAGAGGATCTGGATCGGCGCAGGCTTGGAGGGCCGAAGGGCCTGTTCCTGTGCTGTAATTTTCTTTGTTCTTTGTTCTTTGTTGGTGCCACTCTGCACCACAAATCAACCATCCAAACAACTGAGCTAACTACTCTTCTTGAATTTAGCTTTTGGTGTCTTCGAGCATTCTTCCCTGTCAGTAATAAATCCAATACAGAATTCCAGTGAAATTCTTTTTACTGAAAATTGCTGAGATTGTGGAGCTCAATGTTACATGGAGTGGTTCAGGCAAAATACACCCAGCGTTACAACAGCAACTAGGCTTCAGAAGTACTTCATCTGATGTGAAGTGCTTTGGGACATCCAGAGGCCATGAAAGTACACAATACAAAGATTAGTCATTTTGTGTTTATGGCATGGAATCCATTTAAAGGGAAACAATATGTGTACATGAGGGAGAAAGGAACAGAGTGATCAAGACAAATGAAGCGAGGAGATCTCATCTGGAGTTTGAGGACTGGATAAACCTGTAAGGCTGAAAGAGCTGTTTCTGAGCTGCATGCATCTTCCATATATGTTGATTACCTACCCAAATACTGCCCCTCTTTTGCAACTTTTGAGCAGTAACATTTGTGCTTTAATAATGTTGTTGAATCCCATGTAACTGGATGGTTGTTTGGCTGTTGAACTTTTCCGTAATCGTGTTGTACTATTTTATTTTACTTTGATCATCTGTTAGATTGAACAATAAAAGGACACCATTCTCTTTGTGACCCAGACAGTAAATCTGTATATGGGCTTGAGCTCCATTGCTAATCTTGATGCCATTCAATAACATTCCGAGTACTTATTTCCGGATTGGCAGCATCTCCTCAGGGGTGGAGCTTAATTATCTTTTAGAACTTAAAAATAAGATCCAAATCATGTCATTTGTTGCTTGAAATATCTCTTCCATTCATTGTCATTGTACACATGCTGGTTCAGGAGTCTCTGGTAGTGCTGATAGCTCTATGCAGACTTTGTCATGTTTATGTAAGCCCAATGAGAAAATCACTGGGGAAGATTTTTGCAGGCACCTCTGAAAGCTTGATACTCACAAACAGAAATTTCCATTGGCTACCATTAACAAGCATTAATAATATGTGCTTAACAAGATCACTTGATAACATGTTGATTCCCCTTCATCCCATGCCTAGCTCCTCAAAAAATACCCTGGAGAGATGGAGCTAGGGAAGCATTATGCAGGCTGACAGACCAACCTCCCTGTTCTCACTCTGAATAGGTCCTAGAAATAAATCCCTGTGGTTGCTGACCTTTAAGTTCAATATCTTTAGCATAATGTTCTAATTATTTCATCCTTTCTACCTTTGTATCTTCAAGCTTGCGACTTTTAAGAGTTGTGTGATCCTTCAAATCTTGCCCCTTCTCCATCCCCCATTGATTTTTTCCTATCGTCAATGCCCCTGCCTTCAGCTATCTAGGCTCAAATGGGAATTGGATAAGTCCTTGGAGCTGAAAACTTTGGAAGTCTATTGTGAAATGGAAGAAGAGCAGAACTCTTGGAGATGTTCTTCAAGAATGTAGCTTGGCTCAATGGCTTCCAACACTGCTGCATGATTCCATATAAAACAAGCAGTATATTCTTAAATCAACTCATCATATTGAAAAAGAATTCTCGTTGCCAAATTTGCACCATCCTTTGTGTTCTATTTATCTTTCTGAGTTCAGATTGACTGTATTCTTGGAAATCTTTGTTCTTTTGCATTCCAGAACAACAGATTCTAAGGGATGTCCTGTGGTGCAGTGGGTAATGTCCCTCCTTCCAAGCCAGAAGTTTTGGATTGAAACCTACCCAGGAATTGATGGCCATGGATGTTACATTAATAATAAGAACAAAGAGCAGTGTGGAAACAAAAGCAGAAATCGTGGAAAAGCTCAACAGGTCTGGCAGCATCAGTGGAGAGAAATCAGAATTAATGCTTCAGATCCAGTGACCCTTCCTCAGAAGGATCACTCAACCCAGAACATTAACTCTGATTTCTCTCCACAGGTGCTGCAAGACCTGCTGAGCTTTTCCAGTAACTTCAGTTTGTCTTTCTGATTTTCAGCATCTGCAATCCTTTTGGTTTTTAAAGAGCAGTTGGGCACAGGAATGGGCCCTTTGGCCCACAAAGACTGCACCAACACATGATGCATTTCTAAACTAAAAGCCCTTTGTCTCAATGCTGTCTGTATCCCTTTATTCCCTGCTTATTCATCTAACTATCAAGAAGCCTGTTAAACCCTACTCCACCACCTCAGCTGGCTCTAGGCACTTACCACCCTCTGTGTAAAAAGAAAACTGCCTCTGTAGTCTCCTTTAAACTTACTTTCTTTAACCTTAAACCTATGTCCCCTAATAATTGACATTTCTACTCTGAAAAATGATTCTAACTATCCATTTTCTCCAGGCCTCTCATAATTTTGTAAACTTCTATCAGATCACTCCTCATCCTTTGATGTTTAAGTCAAAATAAACCAAATTTGTCCAATCTCTCCTCATAGCAAATACCTGCCAAATCAGGCAACATCCTGGAAAACCATTTCTGTACACTGTCCCAAAACCTCCACATCCTTTTGGTAGTTTGGTGACCAGAACTGTAGACAATAGTCCAAATGTGGCCGAATTAAAGTTCTATACAGCTGCAACATGACTTGCCAATTTTTATACTTTGCACTCTGACTGATGAATGTAAGCATGCAAAAATATGCCTTCTTGACCACCTGACCCAGTTTTGTTACTGCTTTCAGGGAACTATGAACCTGTATGCCTAGAACCCGCTGTAAGTTGATGCTGCTAAGGGCTCTGCCATTTACTGCATACTTCCCTCCTGCATTAGATCTTCTGAAATGCATCAGCTTGTGCTTGTCCAGATTAACCTCCACCTGCCATTTTTTCTTTCAAGCCTGCAGCTTATCTATATCCTGCCGTATCCTCTGGCAATCTTCCCCAGTATCCACAGCTCCCCCAATATCTGTGTCACCTGCAAACTTACTAATCATGCCACCTACATTCTCCTCCAAACCATTTATTTATTTATATGTAGCAAGGGTCCCAGCAGTGATCCCTGTGGAACACCACTGGTCACAGATCTCCAGTCAGATACACCAGTACTGTCTGTCTTCTATTACTAAGCCAGTTCTGTATGTACCTTAGCAGTTCACTGCAAATCTCATGACTAACCATTTGCATTAGCCTGTCATGAGGGAGACTTTGCGAAAGTCCATATAGACAACAACCATCAGCCTGCCCTCATCAATCATTTTTGGCACTTCCTCAAAAATCTCAATCAAGTCTCTGAGGCATGACCTTCCCTACACAAAACCATGCAGCCTTTCACTGATAATTTCACACTTTTTCACATGTGAGTAAATCCTATCCCTAAGAAACTTCTCCAATAATTTCCCTACCACTGACGTAAGGCTCACTGGTCTGTAGTTTCCTGGATTATCCTTGTTGACCTTCCATAAACAAAGGAACAATGTTGGTTGTTCTCAAGCCTCTGGAACCTCTACTGTCACCAAAGAGAATACAAAGATTTTGTACAAGGCCCAGAAATTTCCTCACCAGCTTTCCTTAGCATTCTGAGATGGATCCGATCAGGTCCTGTAGACTTGTCTACCTAAATGTTCTTAAAACAACCACTATCTGCTTCTTTTTCATATTGACATGCCACAGAATATCAACATACCCCTCCCGAGACTCACCATCCACCATGTCCTTCTCCATTGTGAATACTGATGTAAAGTATTAAGGGACCTCACCCACTTCCTTTAGCTCCATGCATAAATTCCCTCCTTTGTCCTTGAGTGAACCTATACTTTCTCTAGCTACCTTTAGTCTGATTTCCTATGTATAAAACACCTTGGGATTTTCCTTAACCCTGTTTGCCAAAGACATTTCATGGCCTCTTTAGCCCTTCCAATTCCTTGTTTGAGTTCTTTCCTGCTATCTTTGTATTCTTCAAGGGCTTTGTCTATCTTCAGCTTCCTAAACCTTATGTATATTTCCTTTTACTTTTTGACTAAGCTCTCAATTTCTCTTGTCATCCAAGCTTTCTGAATTTTGCCACTCTTACCTGTCATTTTCACAGGAACATGCTGGTCTTGAACTCTAATCAGTTGGTCTTTAAAAGATTCCCACATGCCAAATGTGCATTTACCCTCAAACAGCTGCCCCCCGTCTACATTCCCCAGTTCCTGCCTAATATTATTGTGGTTAGCCTTCCCCCAATTTAGTATTTTGAAATAAGGACTACACTTATCCTTATCATAAGTCTTTTAAAATGTACAGAATTGTAAACTACAGAATGCTCCCCCACTGAAACTTCAGGCACCTGGTCGGGCTCATTCCCCAGTACCAGATCTAGTATGGCCCCTTCTCGAATTGGGACTATTTACATTTTGATTTAAAAAACCATCCTGGACACACCTAACAAGTCTCCCTCCCCCATCCAAGTCCCTGGTTCTAAGAGAATCCCAGTTAATGTAGGGCAAGTTAAAATCACTCACCACATTATCCCTGTTTTTATATTTTTTCATAATCTGTCCAAGCCCAAGCAGGTTGAGTGTCTGCTTGTAAAGCCTTCTTTCACATGCCAGTGGCAGGCAGTAAGAATAGGTGAAGGTCAGCCATGTAATGAAAGAACACTGGGCTCTCTACCATCACTAGCCAGAGCTCTAGACTACAACTTTCATGTTAAAGTGTTTCTTGCTGCAGCAGCTGAGACTCTGAGTGAACTGTAAAATATCACCACCACAAATTCTGCAACAGGCTTCAACAAGATGAGAACCTAAATTAAAATATTTTACAATAATTTTGACTACGGCAAGTGCCGGAGGGTTCTGTTTGTCAAACTTATGAAGCAGTGCTTCGATCATACAGAAGAATACATTTTTGTAAAATGGACAGCTGCTAACTTTTATATTATTGGAGTTTTAATGCCATGCCCCTTACATCCCCTCGCAGTCAAGGTTGCAGTGTGATTAAAGAGATCCCTCTCTCCGTTGTGTTCAGCCCCACGGCAGATCCTAACTCACTTGTGGCATACGGTCTCTGAGAATTCCCACACCTCCCATTCTAGACCCTTGCAGGGTCTCAGTTGCTTTCACTGCAACGTTGTTAGCAGTGCCTTCTACTGCCTCTGCCCTAAGTACTGGAATTGCTTCTCTAAATTTCTCCACCTCTTGTCATCCATTAATATGCTCCTTTGAATCCTACGTCTTTGACCAATCTTTTGGTTATTTATCCTAATATCCCCTTTACATGGCTCAGTGTTACGTTTTGCTTGGCAATGCTTCCGTGACTTGAGTAACTTTACAATGCAAATGCTGTGATGCAAATGCAAGTTTTTTGATAAGCTTCTTGAACGACTTACAGGGGTGAGTAGCTGACATGGTTTTCTGTAGCCTTCCTGATCAATTTCATTTTCAGGACATCCTTTCAAACAGAAGAGCTCAATGTAACTTTTAGCGGGGAACTGGGCCTAGGGAAAAGTACCCAGACACACTCAATGGCACAGGAGCTCCTGGTGGATATCAATTTGTTGAGTTAGAGTTAATATTTTGGACTTTCCTTGCTCCCTTATGTGCATTCACCTCAGAAGATGGTTGGGGCTTTGGCTTAGCATCACCTCTGCAGAACAACGCCACAGACTGTACAGTACTCCTTCAGTCATGCACTGGAGCATCAACTTAGATTTTGTTTCAGAGATAGTAGGAACTGCAGATGCTGGAGAATCTGAGATAACAAGGTGTGGAGCTGGATGAACACAGCAGGCCAAGCAGCATCAGAGGAGCAGGAAA
>NC_063333.1:131882241-131974950 GCF_021869965.1 Rhincodon typus
TTTAAAGCACACTTTTCTGAGTTAGATGGAAGGGTGCTTATATGGACCGCATGCTGAATTATTAAAAAAAATGTTTTAAAATGGCTATTACTGAAAACAAAACATGCTGTTGAAGATTTTTTTTCTCACACTCATCAGGGCTACTGAAAGAATAGTAAAATTCAAAGTAGCAATAATGTAAAATATTTCAGCAATAAGGTGCTGACTGGTTGACAAGTACTGTGTTCAAGGTTGTTAGGGAATGAGGCTTAGCGCATGTTAGGATAGAGGGAGCCGAACTGTGGACAACCTGAAGTTTAGGGAGGATAAAAATGTGAGAAATCAGCCAGAAATCAGCTTTGGAATTGCCAAGTGTAGAAGTAATAAAAGCATGAATGAGCAGGATCGGGGGTGAAGTTGGGCAACATAATAGAGGTAGAAATAGGCAATCTTCGTGATATCACAAATATGTAGTCAGAAGCTTGCATTAGGGTGAAATATGACTCCAAAGTTGTACACCGTTTGGTTTAGAGTCAGATATTTGCCAGTGTGAAGAAATGAGTCGGTAGCTTGGGAATAGAGGTTGAAATTTATGAATTCAGGTGATTTGAAAAAAAAATACAGCACACAAGATCCTGTGAATTCTGAATTTAGTTCTAATGGAAGTAGACTGCAATAATGAATTGAGTTGTAAATTGAAACTTATGACTATTTAGTTTGTTGTTTTAACTGGTTAGATTGGGAGAGATTGTAGTAGGCTGGAGATCTTGATGTTTCCTGTTCCTGGCTGTTATAAGGCCCAGTATGAGCTTGTAATTTATTTGGTGTGACTGTTTTAAGAGGGTGAGAGAGAAATGCCAGTGATTCTACTTTTACCATCTCAGTCTGTTTGCATGTTATGAGTGTGGGAAAATGTGACAAAGTGCTCAGAAATTGGAGAGTGTTCGGAAAGCGTTTCAGACGATGCCTTCAGTAATTGTAGCTAGTCGGAAGAGGTGTGCCTTTATTCCTTCAAACTATTTTGTAGTTCAAATTTTGCTTTCATTCTGAGATCACTGAACCTTCATGAAATGAATGCGTCTTATAACTCTGCTCATAATGGTCCTTTTGTGTTAGTACTCAGCTGTACTGTATGACGGCACGGAAAGGATAAAAACGTTTCACTGTGGAAAAAAGCACTTGATTTTCACACATATCAAATGTGTTGATTCTGTCACACATTAAAAGATGTTGGTGGGGTAAAAGTGGACTAATATTTGAAGGGTGTTCTTTAATTATCTAGTTCTTCATCATAACCAGACCATAAGGCCCATTTAACAAGCATTTTTCAAGTAGATTAAACTGAAAGGAGTGTGAATGTTGACCAGACAACAAGATGATGGGACATATGGCCATCATATCTTCAACCTATACTTCCAAAATCTCCTGTAGAAAAGAGCCAATAACTTATCTTGTACATTTACCATTGAGTTCCATTGGTCAACATGATGTCTCCATTGAGGTGGCATGATGACAAACATGCCCCGCTATTTCCAAAGTCATCACAAGAGTTAATATTTTATTGAAGTAAGCAAAATTCCTCAATTTATCTGGTTTTTTGACCCAGCTTGACAGAAAGCATAGAGCATGGAGGTTTCTGTATTTAACAATAATGATTATTTATTAAGCAAATAAAGTCTAGCTACAGGTAAACAATTAAAAACCATTAGCATATGCCTTAACAAGTGATAACCCAAACCCTTCTAAACTCTCCTTTACACTCAAGTGCAGACACAGACAGGAAAGAAAGTATGGTTATTACAGATGGAGGGAAAACTGAGAAAGCATTTCAGTGGTCGCTGTTCAAAGGATCTGCTGAAGTAGTCTTGTACTGATGAGAACATTGTTTCTTGGTCTTCCTTTTCCAGCTGCTTTCATGATTTGCAAGAGTCATAGGATGACTGGTTCACTTATAAAAGTCTGTGCCATTTTAATTAAAAGTCACTGCTTACAGCAACTGCTGGAGGAAATATAAATGAGTTTGCTTAAGACTTAAATTTGCTTTGACTGCAGAGAACAGAGAGCTTCTGAGCAGGTGAAGATCTGAAGGTTTCTCCATATCTTATTCACAGGCCCAAACTGTTAAGCTGCCTGAGAACCAATTACATAGTTGTTGGCAGAAGGCTTTTGTCATGAGTAACTGATCACTCATCCACAGACCAGTTAGCAACTTGTCTAAACATTTATGCACAACCCTTTGGGTCTCCAGCTCATCTGCAATCCCACTTCCACCAGCTAAGGGAATAGGCAGCTGTGCAAATAGTGCTTACAATGAGTGTCTTGTTACTTTGTCTTCAAAACATTTAACAATTCCCCAACAACCCAAATGTCTTTTCTAATTTCGGTCTACAATTAAAAGTACAGAAAAATAAAAACGCCCCGTCTTTAAAGTTGGCACAATTTTCAAAATGGTGGACAGATACCTTCGACCTTTCAATATCAGCAACAGTTTTATTGCAATAAAAATATTCGTCCAATCCTAGTGTATGCAAGTTGTGTGTGTGTTCCTTATATGTCAAGAGATATAAATAATATTATATACCAGTGTTATATACTTGATGAAGGATTTGGAATGGAAATCACTGCAGCTAAGATGAGTGTAAATTGATCAAATTCTATAAAATTTAGAATGGTCTGGTGGTCTCTGACACAAATAATTGCCTGTTGCCCAGCAACAATGACAAATCACAAGATAGCTGCCCATACAGCTTACAACCACAATCCCACAGTGGAACAAGCTGCCCAAGGAAATAGTTACAACCCATCACTTGTATTCTTCAAAATCCATCTTTAGATTATTTCCATTATCAGGAAACCTTTCAGCCAGTCATACCTGGTTTAGCTAGTGCTATCCACATTAATGTTGGTGGAATATGGATATGATGCCGACACAACTGAAGCTGAATTGTAGAAGCACAAACTGTCGCTCAGTTGGTAACGCTTCTGCCATTGAGCATGATGATTTTGAATACAAGTTCTTCTCTGAGGCTTGTGCCCGTAATTCAGGCTCGCACTCCAGTGATGTGCTGCATTATTGGCGGCGGTGTCTTTCATCTGAGATTTGAAAGCCAGGTCCCATCTGCTGTCCCACACGGGCATAAAAGATACCATATATTGGAAGTAATGGGGTTCTCAACTGCTGGCTGGAGATTCAGTGAGAGTCATACCTGTCCTCCTTTAGGGAAGATGTGCCACACATTAAGTATTTCTGAAATCCTTACATCTGGACAATGGTGAGCCTTTCCTGGGATCATGGACCCTGGCAACCAATCAGAGACCAGTTGCTCTATTAAGTGACAGTGCCACAAGGAACGCAGTGGTTGCTGCTGGTAATACACCCACCCAAGACCGAGGAATTTCCCTGGATCCCAGGTCGCAGGTAGGTGATGATGGGAGGGGATGTGACAGGGTCTGGCCATGAGGGTGGGGCGGGGAATTGTCAGCAGCACGAGTAGGGGGTGTCTGCTATCAAAAAGCCCCTCTTTGTGATTCTGGGTCTCCTGATCAGGCATTGAGTGGTAGGGGTTTGGGGGATAAGGCCCACAAGTAGACATTAATTGCCCATGTCAAGGCCTCAATTGGCAGCGGTGCTGGAAGAATGTTCATTGGCCTGCCTGGCACAGACCTAATCGGTGTGGCAGTGGGATGATGGAGGGGTCCCTGCATTCCAATCTGCTGCCTGATAATTCCCCTACCACTACCAAACTTATCATGGGGGAGGCCCATGTCACTATACGAAAAGAGCAGTGGAGTTCATGCCTAGACAATATTTAGACCTCAGCTAACGAATGTCACTTAAACAGATCATCTAGAAATTGTCAGCTTGTGCACAAATTGGTTGCGATGTTTCTTGTGTTAATTAGACTTTAGGGAATAGCTGTATGCTAATGAATTGACTGCATCATCAGTGATGTCAGATGATATCAGATCACATCCAATTGGGACCTGATGAAAGAAGGTTCTGGAAAGATACAGCTGAACCAAGCCTTTGTACATAGTGTTCAGAATTAATAAACTTTACCTGTTCACGGTGTCATAGAACATAGAACGGTACAGCACAGGACCAGGCCCTTCGGCTCGCCATGTTTATGCCAACCATAACCCGGAATTTCCCAGGATTTGCCAGTGATATTTTTGTACATATTATAGCAGGGACTGCACTTCGAAAAGCACTTCACTGGTTGTAAGGTGTTTAGTATACCCTGAGGTCATTCAAGGTTTTCTATATGCAAATTCTTATTAAACCTGTTTGCAATGAATTATAAAAAAGTCGTTTTACTTTGCTTCTTCAGTAGTCTCCAGGGAGAGGATGCTATATCCTGTCTGATTGTGATTGCTTCCAGCAAACAGTGTGTCAGCTAAAAGGATCTGATTTTAAATACACTGCACCACCCAGTCCTTGCTAACGCATACTTGCTTTTATTTGTTTATATAATTCACTGTTTAACATTAGAACTTACAAGAATGAAGTCAGCCAACACCTATTATTTGAGTTTTCATTTTTCAGAGCCAAGGCGTTCAAAATACAATATAAATGTAGGTTGCACTTTGTAAATCTTCCTCGGCTTCATTCCCTTTGGCAGATTTTGAGACACTTGGGATACTTGTGCAAGTCTCTAATTTGCTCAGAAGTCTTTAAATTAAAGGGTTTTTCATGTCGGGCAGCTGTTCTGGGAATGCATTTTTTTTCTGTGTGGTTTTTGTTTTGTCACTGGGGATGAATTACAATGGAAGCCTTGGCTCAATGGTACCATTCCCATCTCTTGATATGGAAGGTTAGAGGTTTGAACCTCCACTGAGACAATCTGGTTGAGAGGAGGTCTGAGTTCCACTTATTAAATACTGGGCTGACACAAAAGAGTGTACTCATTCCAGATGTGACTGAAATAGTACTCCCCTATGAATTTTCAGACCTCAGCAACTTTTGATGTCAATACAATGACACTATCAAAAGAGCCTGCAGACCAGCAACTTTGTTGTCGATAAAGGACAAGAAGAGAAACTTTTCTTTTTCCTTTAGTCATTCACAGGATGAGGCTAGGCAGCATTTATTGCCCATCCCTAATTGCCCAGAGGGCAAATAAGAGTCGACCACATTGCTGTGGGTCTGGAGTCACATGTAGGCCAGACCAGGTATGGATGGCAGTTTCTTTCCCTAAAGGACATTAGTGAAAAAGATGGTTTTTTCCAACAATCAGCAATGGCTTCACGGTCGTCATTAGACTCTTAATTCCAGATATTTATTGAATTCAAATTCCACCATCTGCCATGGCAGGATTTGACCCTGGGTTCCCAGAAATTTATCACGGGTCTCTGGATTAACATTCCAACAATAATACCACTACACCATTGCCTCCTCCTTGAGAGAAGCACTCATCATATGGTGACAAAATAGAGAAAGACAAGAACTCTTGTGAATGGGTTTAATGGTAAGGAAGGAATTGCCTCTCAGATTACAGACATTTTCTGTATCTAAGCCATGATTGTAAGGGAGGAGCTGGAGGAACTGTCCCCAAATATAAGACAAGAACTGAGGTCTACAATGAAGCTGTGACATTGAAAGTTTAGGGATATTGAAGAGAAAATAAACATTAGAGAAAATCACAAATAGCGAAAGTGAGATTTAACTTGAGATTGAGCATTTAGTGAGGTCAAAACAGTGGATGATTTTTAAAAATCGTAACCAATTCATAAAGAATGGAGGGAAAAAAGGAGTTAATTTGACAAACACTCGTCAACATGTAATAATTTCATTATTAGCCAGAAGTGATGAGTGAATGATCCATCTTGGCCTCCTCTGAAAATCCCCAGCATCCTGATGCCAGTTTTCAGCCAATTTAATTCATGCTCTGTGACGTCAAGAAATGGCTGAAGGCACTGGGCACTGCAAAGGCTGTGGGCCTTGTCAATATCCCAGGAATAGTACTGAGGACTTGTGTTCCAGAACTAACTGCGTTCCTAGCCAAACTGTTCCAGCACTGTTCCAACACTAACATCTACCCAACAATGTGGAAGATTGCCCAGGTATGTCATGTACACAAAAAGTATAACAAATCCAATCTGGATAAGTAAAACTGCATAAGCAAAGTGAAGTAATGTGTCATTAACAGTGTGTTCAAGCAGCACTTATCTGCTCACTGATGCTGAGCTTGGATGCTGCCAGGGTTGCTTAGCTTCTGAACTCATTATAGATTGGTCTGAGCAAGGACAAAAGAACTGAAGTCAAGAGGTTAGGTGAGAGTGATTTATCTTGACATGAAGAAGCATTCAACCAAAAGCAACATCAAAAGACCCCAGTAAAATTGAAGGCAGATGGAATTGGGGGAGATTTTTCCAATGGCTGGAGTTATGCTTAACTCAAAAGAAGATGGTTGTGATTGTTGGAGGCCAATCACTTCAGTCCCACAACATCTCTGTGAGAGTTCCTCAGGGCAATGTCCTAGGCTTAACTATGCTTCATCGATGACCTTCCTTCCATAATAAAGTCGGAAACAGGGATGTTCACTAATGATTGCCCTCTGTCAGTATTGTTTACAACTCCTTAGGCACTCTGTGCTAATATTGGGTCTGCAGTTGGGAAATAGCAAGTGGGACCCATGGGCAGAAGTCTTGGTTCCATGTCCAACTGGTCCAAATTTTGCAAGTGGGGGAAAAGTCCATGACTCATACAGGAGAGGACTCAGCAGGGCTATTTTAGAGCAGGGCTATTTTAATCCATTTCTAAGTTCAATTTTACCCCATTGTAATCTTTGTAAGGATCGTAATGGGAAATGAAGGAGTCATAAATTGATGGAGTAGATAGAAACAATATTGAAGTACAGATAAGTGCTATATAACAATAATGGTCTGAAGTGCTTTTTAAATTCCCCGCACTTCAAACTTAAAAAAAAGACGGCTGTCACAGTGAGTTTAAAAAAAGACTTAAATAATCAGACTCTGAATTAAATCAGCAGTATAAAAACTGGGCTGCAAGAACAAATTAAAGGCTGGGATTTCTGAGGAGAGTTACTCATCACATGACTCCCCAAACCTGTTGATCATCAATAAGACATGCCAGGAGTGTGGTGGAATATTCTTTACTTGCCTGGTTGAGTGCAGCCCCAACAACACTCAAGAAGCTGAGCACTATCCAGGACAAATTTGCCCACTCGATTGGCACCTCATTAACCACCTTCAACATTCAGTTGCTTCATCTTTACATGTTGGGAACAGCGTATAATGATTCCACAAAATGCACTGCAGTAGCTCATCATGGCTTCTTCAAAAGCTCCTTCCAAAACCATAATCTCCACCATCTAGAAGGGCAAGGATACCAGACTCATGGGAAAACCATCAAGTTCCTTGCCAAGCCTCACATCAACCTGACTTGGAACTATATCACCATCCCTTCACTGTTGTGGGCTCGAAATTCTAGAACTGCCTTCCCAGCAGGCCCTGTTGGTGTGTCTGCACCTGAACTCCAATGGTTCAAGTAGACTGCCCACCACTACTCCCTCAAGGGTAATTAGAGATGGGCAATAAATGGTGTCCTTGCCAGCAATGCCCATATCCATGATTTTTTTTTGACAAGTACTGCTAGGAAAATAAGAATAAATAGGAATGTTGTGAGCAAAAGAGCGGCCAGGGCTAAGACATGTGCAAAGAAGGTTATTGGTAGGGAGCCAGAAAAGTTGGATAGAGGACAATTCTTGAAGGAACCACTGAAACAAGCCGGAAAATATCAGAGGACCGTCTATCTGGCACAGAAAGTGCGTTCTGAGCAGAATCAAATAAGCTTGAATACAGCTTGCTGCAGTTAACAAAAAATGCTTACAACAGCAATGGAAATAATTGACAAGCAAGATATTCCTGTGCATTTTGAATGATTTATGATATTAAAACTGTGTCAAAATTTAATAAAAAATAAGATTCAGCTTGCAGGCTAAGGCAGCTGAACATAAGTTGAAAAATTCAGGCACTATTCAGTACTATTCTCAATATCACTAAAATCATTTCTTGTTATGTGTAATTCCTCGGAACAGGAATTTAGCTGCAGGTGAATTTTTGGGAATATTAGTTGCTGAATGATTAATCATTTGGTATGTCTTCTCCCTGTCTTCTATTTTAATGGATGGGTAAATGTCATTCAAATATATTAAGAGGACATTTCCTAGTTGTTTTAAATATTTGTCAGTGAATGTTCCACTTAGTAATTTCTAGAGTTTTTACCCTGCAGGATTTCAAAAAAGGATTGTAAAATATTTTTACTGGGTGACTTTGAGCTGAAGATGGATGACGCTGGCAGAAACAAACACTTAGGGGCTGGATTTTCCCATCGCAGTCCAGGATGGAGTGGAGATAGGACGACAAAACAATGGGATCTACAGACTCTGCACTAGTCTGTCACCTTAGCTCCCAACTCTGCTGTCTTTCTCGAGAACATAGGTGGGTGAGCGGCTGGGATGTCAAAGCCACCATCTGATTAATTGGGGCAGGTTGCAGTTATTAGGATTCCAGTTAGGAGTTCACTTTGCGATCTCACAAGATTTTTACAGGGAAGGGCTATCATTAGGAGCTTTGTGAAACTGAACAGTGGAAGGGGCGTCAGCCCTGTAGCTGTTTTATTTAATGTAAAAAAAGTAAGAAGTTTCAACAAAAAAAAGTCACTGATCAGTCATAGAAAGCCAGTAAATAACCTTCCCCAACGTTTCCTGGGCTCCGAATCTTCATTTGCCCCAGTCATTTTGAAGGTTAAGTTCTTCTCAATTTTTTTTAAGACCATGCACATATCCACCAATGGTTGCCAGTTTGGGACAAAATGCAGCTCATTTCCCTGGTGTCCAATCTCCATTTCTGCGCCTACCCTGTCATTGACGACTAACTGGGCTGTAGGCCTGTTTCTTGGGTCCTTAATCCCTGACCCAGTGAAAACTACACTTAGATAGAGGCAGGTTCATAACATGGAACAGAACACACTTCTTGATTCCTGCCACCAACTGAAGCATCTGACCCTTAGTTGCTTATGGGTCTTGCAAGTGCCCAGACACTTTAAGAAGTTCTGCATTCCTTCTCACACCCTCCCTGTCCTGACCCCATCCCACCCCCCACACACATACACTTCCCCAACCCCAGTGCTCATGTAAGAAATCTTTGCAAGAAGGCCATTATCAAATAAGAAATTTTTGAAGCGCTAATTACTGTTCATAGAACAGATGAATGTCAACTCAAGGAATATCTAAATAGAGCTCGCTGTTTCCATTTCAAGCATGTGCCTCTCATTCGCTTTGCAAAATTATCCCTGATCATTCAAAGAAGTTTGAATATGTTTCATTTCAGCAGTGGCTCTTTGGTAATACTCTTGCCTGTGAGCCAAATTGTTTGGGTTTCAAAGTCAACTATAGAGGCTTAAGAACATAACTCAGTAGTGAGTTAGAATCATAGAATCCCTACAGTGTGGAAGCAGGTCATTTGGCCCATCGAGTCCACACTGACCCTCCGAAGAGCATCCCCTGCCAGACCCACCCCCAACCTATGCCTGTAACCCTGCATTTCCCATGGCCAGTCCACCTGGCCTGCACATCTTTGGACTGCGGGAAGAAACCAGAGCACCCGGAGGAAACCCATGCAGACATGTGGGGAGTGTGCAGACTCCACACAGACAGTTGCCTGAGGGTGAAATTGAACCCGGGTCCTTGGGGATGCGAAGCAGCAGTGCTAACCACTGAGCTTCTGAGTTGGAGGTGCTCTGTTTTGGATGAGATGTTAACCTGATGTTCTGTCTATCCCCTAAAGTTGTCATTGAAAGCTTGCACAACCCACCATTTCAGATAGGAGCAGGAGAATTCTCTCAATATCTCCATTCATGTTTATTCCACAATCAACAATATCCCGAGAGAAAAAAACGAGTAAAACATGTGATGATGTATACTGGTCTGAGTTGTTCTGTATACAAGGGATCCCTGATTTAAGAATGTCTGACTTACAAACACTCGTACTTACGAATGTGATCTCATACAGGGATGTGTTAATATTATTTTAAAGATCTGAAATGCAAACATTTCCTCATACTTATGAATGGCTGTTTGGTATTGTCCTGCATGGTGTTCCAACTTGCATACAAATCAGCTTGCGAATGGACTCAAGAATGAAACCCATTCACAATCTGGGGACTGCCTGTACCTCAGAACACAGCTCCAGTATGACCAGTACATTCATTTCTATGGGTTACTGTGTTTTAGTTTATTTCCCTCATAGAATATACACATTTATTATGTTGTTGTTTGTGGGAGCTTGCTGCACACAAATTGGCTGCCACATTTCCTACAATACATTACTAATTGTATTTTGGAAGTGCTCCATTGGCAGTAAAGTACTTTATAACATTTTAGGGCCATCAATAGTACTATGTAAATGCAAGTGTTTTTTTTACTTTGGTTTGGTTTCCTTCTGAAAGAACATAGCGTGATAGCCATTTTTCTGTCAACTTACAAAGGCATAATCTAAGTCAGTTCAAAGTGCATCTGGTTGCTTTAGTGTAAAGTTATTATGAAGAAAATTGCTCCTACCGCTTCAGAACTTTCTCTCTCCTGGGATCAAACATAGTTTGCCAAATATGAATAAGGTGTCTCTTTAAGAAAATAATTACGTTATACTGTTTGATCAGGACCAACTGTTCGTTGACATTTTGGCAGCTATTTTCCTTTGTTACCTTTCAGAATGTTAGTTCTGAATGAGTAAATGAGCTCCATAAAACATTTGAAAAAAATGACTTTGACTGTTGTCAGACTATCAGAATCAAATCATGAAAGCAAAGTGAACGGCATTCGTTTAAGCTTTGAATTTACTTTGTAATCATAGTGAAAATGTCACCATTGTATTCTGTTTGATGTAGAATCACAGGCACCTATGGAGTCATATATAAAATAAGGTTATTTTGTGTTTTCTGTGTACATGAAACACCGACCTATTGTATGACATTATTCTAATTTATAAGCCCTCAATTTGTGTTTCATCCAGCAGAGGCTGTCTTCAGAGCTTCACCACAAAATTTGAAGATAATTACAGGGTTCATACAACACAGGTGCGGAAGGAGAATGCATAGAACTGCTAAGAATTTTTCTCTGAGGCGAGGGTGTCTATTTTCATTGAGCTAGGGCATGTGTTCGGCACTAACAATAGTTCAGTCTCTGTGCTTCTTACAAGGATATGTCTAAGAAAGCTGAACAATAATTTCTTTCAATAGAAGCTGCAGTTATTTGAGCTAGGACCTCCAAACATGGTATTCAATGGGACTGATGACTGTACTTCCTTTCTTCAAATGGTAAGTGCGGAGTTAATAACCAACTTTTCTCAGGACTGCATTTGTACCCCATGTACTAACTGTCATTTAATCATTTCCTACTCAGAGACACCGGATTTAATCTGCTCAGTTAATGTAATGCAATTCTCATATTGGGAGTAGTTTTGCTATTGTGAGTCTTCCATTAACACAGGTACAGTTGTGTGTACAAAACAACAGAAATTTGATTCCACATGGGAACAATCACTACTTTGCCTATTTTGTAAATGACTCAATCCTTTTGCAGTAAATGAACGGAGTTCTGTTGAAAATTCTAGGCTGCGCGTGAATGAGAGAGCACAATTCAGTATCAAGATGATTAACAGCCTACTAAATTATTTCACGGTTACAATACAACTATATTTGTTAGCAGGGAATTGCTTGAAGTTAAGGAACCTTTTGGCAAATCATCAGTTTGACTTAGGGAGTGCTGCTGTTAGACAATTATGACAAATGGAGGTTAATTGGTCATGAGCAGATGACATTTGTGTTTAATTAGTTTCTTTTACCAATTTTTCTTCTTAACTCATCCACTCAAAGTTAACTCTTTGGTGAGTTACAATTTCACAAGACAATTTCTTGTCCGTCAATACTTTGCTGAGGCAATTTGACCACAAGGGCATCACAGACAAGTCGGTGATGCAAACCCCCAAAAGGGTTACTGGACAGTGATTGGGAGCGAAAGCCCTGGTTATGATTTTCCTCAAATTCTTTCCCCACCCTATCCCTCCTTAGTTTAGGATTTTCTTAAGTAAAATGTAACACAATTGTCATCCTGTTCAGTTGTGATCAGTTAACTCATTGTAGATTAGGCATCACCCCTGGGATCTAGCTGGTTTAATGCCTCCCAGTTCATCAGCATGCAAGTCCATTGTCTAACAGTGGATAACTGATCAATAGCTGACGCACAAGACTCGGATAAGTTGAATTCTTGAGGAAGTAATTATTATCAAACCTGAGGCACTGTGATTGAAATCCTAAACCTGCTCTTGACAATATCTACTTTTGGTAATGAACAAATATGATACTTTAAAAGCATCAACTTGGAATGCAGGAACAGTGGTAAGCCACTCAACCCTCAAGCTTGCTGTGCGATTATTTGGGCAGATCTGTACGCCAACACAATTTATCTGCTTTATCTCCCTATCCCTTGATGACCTCACCCAACAAAAACCTATTGGTCTCTGTCTTAGACTGTCCACTGTTTTATTGTGCATTTGCAAGTGTGGCTGAGGTGTTTTTATGACGGTGAGTTTTGTTCTGAAAGAAAGTCGTGCAGTCTGGCTACAGCCAAGTCAACATGAGCCCAGGGGTCAGTGAGTATCAGGAGGATATAATCTCTCCTGATTTGTGTTTGATGCCAGTGGCTAATGTGTAACTTGTTCGGTGAAAGCAAAACAATTTCACCATTAACTCCAGTGGATTACAGTAGAGGTGCTGCACGGTCGGAGATGCTGTCATTCAGATAAGAGGTTACATTGTGACCCTATCTGGCCTTGCAGCTGGATTTGAAAGATGCCATACTATGATATTAAAGAAGTGCTAAGAACTTATCCCTGGAATCCTGGGTAATATTTATCTCTCAATAAACATTACTAAAACAGATTACCTGCCTTGATCACATTTGCAGTTTCTGGGAAGTTGTGATGTGCAAGCTGGCTGCCCAGTTTCCTACATTACAAAACTATACTATACAAGGAGTACTCCATAGCTGTGTTATGAAGCAGAGATCGACCACCCTTCCACCCCCCCCCGCCAATAACTAACATTGAAACACCTAGAGAAGCTCACCTCACTTCATGATCTGTTAAAGGAAGTTAGAAAAGTGGTATAACCTGCCTTTCACCTCCCAATCTGTCATAAAGGGGAGGTTAAATGAAATGAACTCCTGACAGTCACTCTATACTCAACAAGTAACAATTTATTTATCTAACTCTAACCGTGATCAAATTAACAGAACTACTAATAAACTGAACAGTTCCCCCCTTAACTACTAACTATTCCTAAATAAAATAAACTTCTAATGGTGTGCTGTTCCAAAAAATACAAGTCCCCCTCATATCAACCATATTAAATTAAAAAACTTAGCCTCTTGAAATTACAGCCAGGACACATCTTCTGGAAAGTTTGGTGCCCTCTCTGCTGTTCTTCAGTCAGGAATGCCTTTCTTTGTCAAATTCTTGTGTCAGGAATATTAGCTAAGACTGCTGCTGTACCTTTAGTCAGATGACGATTTTCAGAGAACTTAGAGAATTCTGTGAGAGCCAGTAATTTTCTGTTTAGGGCTGCTGGTTGTTGACTCTGACAGATGGTAGTTTCTATTGCACTGATTTTCAAATGCCCTCTTCTGTAATACCCTTGATGACCTATTAATTTCTTACAATAGGATTGGTCCTAGGTTGTCAAAACCATCAGATTTTTAAATTTAATTTGGTTTGGTACTTAGGGCCTGGTTTAAATTAATTGGCTAAATTCAAAAACCTGTTGTCTTGTTAAAAATGCTGCTTTGCCTGCTAACAGTATAGCATTTTGATACATTGAGAGTTCTTGAGAATTTCAAGAACTCTCTGTGCATCCGTTGCTGCCTGCAGACATTTCTTTTTAAATCTCCAAGCCTAAAAAGAATCTTTTAAAAGGACCACGCACTTTCCCCGCTATCATTTTACAAGCATCAAATACTCTACCCAACTTCGCAACACCTCCCCCCTAAGAAAAAAAGATCCATCATGATGAAAAGATGGCTTTTTTTCCTAAATCTTAACACTATCATTACTAGATACATAGCTCATTAATCTAGAGTTACACATTTCATACTAATTCTATGTACATATATGTAATATTGAACACTACTGTTTCCAACTTATATACACATTTTCCTTTTAAACCCGCAATAATGCATATACAATAATATTTTCACAACCCGCAACATTACAATCTGTAAACTAAATGCTTGTAACATAAGACACCAATGAATTAGTCTGGTGTTCTTGTCCTTAAATCTTTCCAAAAAATGTCAACGGTTTGTGATCATTGTACACAGCTATCTCTGATACATTGTTTGCAACATAAACATTGAAATGTTGTAACGCCAGTACCAAACTCAATAACTCTTTGGCAACGGTCAAATATTTTCTCTGGTGGATATTTGAGTTTCTTTGAAAAATAACTGATTGGCCTTTCCATTCCCCAATCATCTTCCTGTAACAACACAGCTCCAACACCTACATCACTTGCATTGTGAGTGACTTTAAAGAGTTTCAAAAGCCTGGGTGTGGTTAACACTGCTTTTAAATTCTCAAATACCTCCTGGCATTGTTGTGTCCACTGAAATTTTGTTTTGCTTTTTAACAAATCCGTCAACAGTGCCACTACGGTACTAAGCTTTGGTACAAATTTCCTGTAGAATCTGCTCAGTCCTAAAAATCATAGCACTTCCTTCTTCAAGGATGGTCTTGGAAATTCCTCGATGGCCTTTGTCTTTACGTTCCTTGCTGTCATCTGTCAATGTATGATGTTGTGCCCTAAGAATGTCACTTCTGCTTTCACAAATTATGTTTTTGCCAAATTTGTGACCAACTTTGCCTTCTGTAGTCTCTCAAAAAGCTCTGCCAAATGCGCCGTGTGGTCTTTCCACAAATGCCCAAAGATCACTAAGTCATCTGTGTAGATGGCACAATTAGTCAATCCTGCCATAACTCTGTTCATAAGTCTTTGAAATGTGGCTGGTGTGTTCTTCATTCCAAAGGACATTACTTTAAATTGATATAGCCCATTTGGGGTTACAAACACAGCAACTTTGTTCGCTATCTCCATTGAGGTACTTGCCAGTAACCATGAAGTGAGTCCAACTTTGTGATGTCAATGGCTTGTCCACCTTTTTACACATAGTCTTCCAGCCTTGGAATTGGGTATGAGTCTGATTTAGTTACAGTGTTGACCTTCGGATAATCTATGCAGAATCGTTGAGTACCATCAGGTTTGGGAACCAACACGATTGGCGAACTCCACTCGCTTTGACTCAGTTCGATGATGTCTTCCTGGAGCATCGCTTCCATTTCCTTCGGTACCTGGGCTGCTTTGAGAGGATGAAGCCTGTAGGGGTGTTGTTTTATCGGAACAGCATTCCCTACATCAAACCCTATAATATCAGTCCTCCCTGTTCTATTTCTACATATGTCCTCATAGTGCTGCAACAAGCTTTCCAATTCAGTTCCCTGTCCCTGGGACAGATAGCTTACTACCCAATCCCATTCTTTAAGGACTTCTTCATTATTCAGTTTATTCTGAGGCACATAAAAATCCACATTATTTGGATTTAATTCCTCACTCTGAGTGGCAGTAACTAATACCTGTTTCTCTGGTTCCCTTACCCTGTCATAGTAAGGTTTCAGCATGTTCACGTAACATACCTGATTGTCTTTTTTTCCTATCTGGCATCTTTACCAGATAGTTCTTCTCAACCTGATAGGGACCACTGAACCTTGCTTTGAAGAGATCTCCTACCAGTGGTAACAACACAATACGTGATCTGCATGGGCAAATGTAAGAATTTTACATTGCTTATCGGCTTCTTGCTTCATTATGTGCTGTGCCACCTTCAAATGTTGTCTAGCTAATTCACCTAGTCTGTTTCATTTTTTTCTCACCTCAGATAATCTACCTGTGAGATCTCTGACTTCAGACCTATCAACCTTTCCTTAATTAATTTTAAAAGCCCTCTTCCTACTGGTCCGAAAATCAATTCAAATAGAGTAAACTGAGTTGATTCATTTGGAGCATTTCTAATAGCAAGCAATATAAATAATACCTTTATCCTACTCATTTGGGTAATCCTGACAAAAAGTCCTCAGTATGGTCTTCAGGGTTTGATGCCACTTTTGTAATGCTCCCTGGGATTCAGGATGGTATGCACTTGATTGAAAGTATTGGATGCCTAAACTATCCATGACCTCCTTAAATTGTTTGGCTGTACAATTGGACCCTTGATCTGACAGAATCTCCCTGGATAGTCCAAAACGGGTAAAGAAAACAAGCAGTTCCTCCACCACCTGTTTTGTCCTGACATTCCGTAATGGAATTGCCTCTGGAAATCTGGTAGACGCATCTATTATGGTTAGTAAATACTGGTTCCCACTTCTGGTTTTAGGGAGGGGATCTATGTAATCAATCATAACCCACACAAAAGGTTCTTCAAATGCGGGAATTGGCATTAAAAGCTTTGGTTTTATTACTGCCTGTGGCTTTCCTACCATCTGACACGTATGACAGGTGCGGTAAAATTCAGCCACATCTTTATGTAATCCAGGCCAATAGAAATGCTTCTGTATCTCAGCCTGAGTCTTCCTCACTCCTAGATGACCTCCTGCAGGTAATTTGTGTGCTACCCACAATACTACCTGTCTGTATGCTACTGGCAACACAATCTGGTGAACTTCTGCCCATTTCTCACCTGCACTAACCTGCCAAAGTCTCCATTTCCTCTTAAGATTTTATCCTTAAGGTAATAACATTCTGGAATACATTCTGATTCCTTTTCTGTGTAGGCTTTATGATATAAATCTTTTATTGTCTCATCTTTTTGTTGTACCTCCAGTAATCTTTCAGATCTAAATACCTCTGCCTGATCCTCTACCTGGTCAGATTTTTCTTTTACCATTTCATCAAACAGGGTGTCAGCTAACAGGACCTCAACTCCTTTGTCCTTCTGTTTGGTTTCCCTTCTTGCTTTAACTTATGACTGTGGGATCTTGTCATCAGACAGTCCAGAAAAAATTCCAGGGTCTTTTTCTTTTAACTCCCCAGTTCCCTGGTTTTCTTTTGGCTTCTCTACTACAATGGGCATCCCTCCCACCTTTAATCCGGCCAGGTCGTTTCCAAGAACAAACTGTACCCTTGGAATAGAAATTCTTTCAATCATTCCCAATGTCACTTCCCCAGTCTTGATTGAACTTTCTAGCCGTATCTTACACAGTGGAACATTAAATCTCTTTCCATTTATTCCATAGACTATCACTCTCTCAGGTAACATTTCAGCAGGAGTGCAAACGCTTTCATTTCTTACTATTAGAGCCTGACCAGCTCCTGTATCTCCCAATATTGTAACTTCTTTACCTTCTCCCGCTGTTCTACCTGAGCAAACCTTACCCATAGAGTTGCAGTCTTTGAAGAGTTTGGGCACTATCTTACTATCCAACCCATGACTAAGCTGTGCACTCTTCTGCAGCTCCTCGACTTCTCTTGGGATTTCCTTCTCTACCTCAACTAATCCCACTGGTTTAACCACATCCTTTCTCCCAGTGCCTTTCTTAATCCACCATCACTGTGACTTTGTGTATGTCCCTCATTACAGTGGAAACACCTGAGGCCTTTCACCTCTTTTTCACCCTCTTGGGTTTCTTTTTCATCTGTGGTAAACTGTTCTCAGTGTGATCTACTTTTGTTTTACATTGACAGATCTCCCTTTTTCCCATCTTCTATCCCTCACGGAATGAAATTGCTGTTGGAAGCTAAATTTCGATTTATGCACTAATGCATATTCATCCGCCATCTCTGCAGCTCTTCTCGCTGTTTGAACTTTCTGTTCCTTAACATGAGTTCTTATCACTTCTGGAAGTGAGTTTTTGAACTCCACCAGCAGAATAATCTTCTAAAATCCTCATACATCTTTTCTATCTTTAAGACTCTCACCCATCTATCGAAATTGCTATTTTTAAGTTTTTCAAATTCGACATAAGTCTGATCTAGTTCCTTTCTTATATTTCTGAACTGTTGTCTATATGCTTCTGTTACCAATGCATAGGCATTCAAAATAGCCTGTTTTACTTCTTCATATTCTCTTGACACCTACTCTGACAGTGCTGCAAACATCTCACCGGCCCTACCAACCAACTTGGTCTGAATTAACGTTACCCACACAGTCTCTGGCCAATTCGTCTGTTTAGTCAATTTCTCAAAGGAAATGAAAAAGGATTCTACATCCCTTTCATCAAATTTTGATAAGGTTTGGACATACTTATATGTATCACTACCAGGCCTTTGGCTACAATGGGTCTCTTATCATCACTGTCCTCTTCACTAAACCTATCTTCTACCTTCATTTCCATCCTTTTAAATTGACTTGCCTGTTTAATTTGCAGCTTCTGAATTTAAAACTATCTGTCTTTTTCCTTTCTTCTCTCTCTTCTTCACTTTCTCCTCTCTCTTCTTCCCTTTCTCTTCTCTTTTTTTCCCTTTCTCCTCTCTTTTCCCTTTCTCCTCTCTCTTTTTCTTTTTGTCTTTTCTCTGCTCATAACCATAATTCAAAACGTTTCAGTTCCCTTCCTTCCTCTTCTGCCCTGGCTCTTCTTTCCTTTTCTTTTATCTTCTAATTCAAATTGTCTAATTTTCAATTTAGTTTTTTTCTAACTCCACTGCACTTGCCTGTTTTTCTGATATATCTCAATGCTTGACCAATTATGTTAGAATTTAAGTTTTCCTCTTATCCCCAGTTAAACCCAATTCTAAGTCTAAAAGTATATCCTTCTTCTGTCTTTCTAAACTTTCTTGGCAAATTTGGGAAACATCATCAAACCCCAGAACCTCTTTAGCAATGTTAAGAGCCATTTCCCCACTTTTGATTTAACCAACCAAAAGTAACCGAAATTAAACAGATTTTCCACTTCTTACCTAAGTTTTATTTTAAAGATCTAGGACCCTAATCCCCAAGTTTGTTTAAACTACTAGGGCCTTCCATACCCCAAATCTGTTCATATCTGTCTAAATCTATTCAGATCCATTCAGATCCAATACATGAACCGGCCAGACCCTGGACCCGAGCCCCAAATCTGCTATAAAGTGGAGATTAAATGAAATGAACTCCTGATACTCTATAATCAACAAGTAACAAGTATTTATCGAACTCTAACAGTGATCAAATTACAGGGCTACTAACAAACCAAACAATTCCTCCCTTAACTAATAACCATTCCTGAATAAAACAAAATTCCAATGGTATGCTGTTCCGATAAATATAAGTCCCCCTTACATAAACCGTATTAAATAAAAAAAACTTAAAACTTATTCTTTTGAAATTGTGGCCAGGACATGTCTCCCGAAATGTTCAGTGCCTTCTCCACTGTTCTTCAGTCAGGAACACATTTCTGCATCAATATTCTGCGGGAATATTAGCTGAGACTGCTGCTATACCTTTTGTCAGATGATGATTTTCGGAGAGGTCAGATTTCAGTGAGAGCTAGTGCTTTTTCTCTTTATGGCTGCTGGTTGTTAACTCTGACAGATGGCAGTTGCTCTCATACCAATTTTCAAATACTTTTCTTTTATACCCTTGATGACCTATTAATTTCTTACAATAGGATTGGTCCTAAGTTGCCAAAACCATCAGATTTAAATTTAATTGGGTCTTGGTATCTAGGGCCTGGTTTGAATTAATTGGCTAAATTCAAAAACCTGTTGTCTTGGTTAAAATGCTACTTTGCCTGCAAACAATGTTTCAATTTTAAGAACTCTGTACATCTGCTGCTGCCTGCAGACTTTTTTCTTAAATCTACAAACCTAAAAAAAACCAACTTTTAAAGAGACCACACACCCTTCCCCTTATCATTTTATGAACATCAAATATTCTACCCAACTTCGCAACTGCTACAATGCACTTTGAGATGTCCAGGGGCCATGCAAACCATCAGTTGAATGGTTTACTATGAACTTGCACCATTGCTGTTCAAGAATGAATATCAGAATGTCTGATGTGCTGGAAATGGTGGTTGAGAGGCAACATTCTCTAACCAGAGTGGAAGGGGCTCCACATAGAGTTTGGTTCCTCAATTCCTGAACTATTCTCAATTTGTCAGTGTCCGTACAAGAGGCAACATTAGGCTTTGGGAAGGGAAATATTAGCTCTGGATTTTGGTTTCATCCAATTTCCTAGTGATTACAATTGCAAAATTATTTAGTTGGCTATATAGTGTTTTGGGACATGCTCAGGGAACATGCCACACAGAAGTGAGTCTTGAGGACTCCTTAAGGCTCCGACAAGAAAAGTTGAGAGTGGAGGTGAGCGTAAGCAAGTTTGGGTGTGTTGCTGTTCACAGGTGGGCTAAACCCTACCTGGATTCAGAGATGGAATCTGGATACTTGGGTGCAGTACGGATGGGCTCACCTTGGGGCTAAAAGGGATGGGGGCGCTGGTGGGTGCAGTGGTTGGTGTGGTGAAATCAGAATAATATAAATCCAACAAAGGGAGAGGTTTCACCATCTTGCTCCAAATTCCCACAGCAGAATGTTTTATTTATCTCTGAAGTTTAATACAATTAGATACCAATTTTCATCTGTGTAAAAAGGCTCAGCCTGGGTCAAGCACACTTCTTCTAAATATCTTTCCAGCATGGCTCTGTGTCTGTATGTGTTTTACTGTGGCGTTTCTATGCAATAATCCTCTACAATTAATTCACGTACATACACTGGCAAAATGCCTTGTATTTTAATTAAGACAGACATTTGACAGGTGCTTTATGCATAAACAATGGCTTATATGTTTGCTTTATTTTATGCACAGTGTTATTAACTTTGAAAATTAACAGCTTTTCATAAAATTAAAGTCTTTGATTTTTGGATCTTATGGACTTGCTGTCTGGTCTCACACAAGAATAATGAGATAAGGGAACAGAGAGCTGCCAGATCTGAGGGAAGCATGCTCAGCAGGAGTTTCCAGTTTCATGAAAGGCAGGATGAATTCGAAAAGGGAGTGTGGAAACTTGAATTAATGGACTTGCATTAATGGGTGAGCAGCTCGTGGTTAGCAGGACTGGCACTTACTGCCACTATTAGTTGTCCTGAGTTTGATACAGTGGGGTGGTTGATCAGAGGGTTACTAAGTGTGGACAACATTGTTATGAGACTGGAATCAAATGATCAGACTGGTTAAGGATGGTAAGGACTTTTTCACTTTATTCCTGTATGGGATGTGGGCGTCACTGGAAAGGACAATATTTGTTGCCTGTCCTATTTGCCCTTGAACTGAATGTCTTGCTAAGCCATTTCAGAGAGCAGGGTGTTTCACAGTCAACCACGTTGCTATGGATGTGGACCACAACAGATAAAGATGGCGAATCTCCTTTCCTAAAGGAAGTGAACCAGATGGGTTTTTAGAATGATCAAATGGAAGTTCCATGGTCACCATTACCTAGACTAGCTTTCAGTTCCAGATTCCATTAACTTAATTTAAATTCCATTAGCTGCTGCAGTAGGATCTAAACCTATGTCCCGCATCATTGGCCTGAGCCCTTGTGGATCACTCATCCAGTGACATTACAATAACACCACTGCCAACTGCTTAGTAAAATGTGATATGAACACCTTTACCCTCCATCTCATGAAGATGACTATTTGCAGGTAAAACAATCTGGGCTTGTCGCTTTTTGTATATTTTCACTTTTTTTCCCTCTCTGGGTGATAATTGGAAATTAGTGGAGGGAGTCCCAGGATAATTATCAACCTAAAGTAGAAACAAAGTGTAGGAGAAACTCAGCAGGTCTGCCAATATCTGTTTCAAGTCCAGAATGAATCTTCTTTAGAATCGGAACAAGTCTGGACAGAGAGTAATACCGGACTTGAAGCAATCATACTGTTTCTTTTTCCACAGACCTGCTGGAATTCCTCTGTCACTTTCTATTTTTATTTCATATTTCCAGCATCCACAGTATTTTGTGTCTATTCTGTTATCATCCTACTGAACCACATTATGAATGTGGTTTCCATTGCTAACGAATCCTAGCAATTGGAGTTGAACCTGGATCTTCTGGTACCAGATGTGGGGATGTTATATTGGTATGACAAGATCTGCTTCAAGGGTGTGAGTAATCTAGTTGGGGTTTGTGTGACAATCCAGCAGCTTCATAATTACTTTTACTTATTAGGATTTGGATACATGTTTCCTGCATTATTTCTTGAATTGCCATATGAGATGTACTGGGCTTTGCCTCCATTTTGCAAATAGTGATTCTAATCGAGTGGTAGCACTCCTGCCTCAGAATCAGAAGGACCAGGGCTCGATTCCTACTCCAGGTCACACAAATGAACGGAGACCGATGCTGTGGTTCTGGTTTGAGATTTAGTGACATGTTTTTATCTGATGGCTGGTGGTTAATCTTCATCCATTTTCTGGGTTGTGCACTCACATAAAACTTCCCTGTTACGCAGGACTAAGCATCCGATAGGGTGGTTAGAAGATGACTTTAGCTATGGATGAGGCATTTATTCATTAAACCAGTCCGCAAAACCTCCCATTATGTTACACTGTTCTCCAAGGGAAGATACAAAATGACTAACAGTGCTACCATATCAGATTGTTATTCAGCCCATCAATTCTACCACTAGGGAGGAGAGTGTAGAAACCAAAACAACAACCAAGCTGAAGCAATTATAGAACCTGTGAAGTGTGGATCGATTGGCATCCAGAGTGTTGTTCTTCCTGTGTAGACTTGGACAAGAACGGTTGGAGAATCAACATGCTCTTTGCTCTGATTCGAACACATAGTCACAGGAATGTGCTGGGAGAGAAAAGCAGACAGACAGTCCCTTTTGTAAATGCCAAGTTCTTTCTATTTTTCAAATCAGATTCTTCTATACTGATCAACATTCCCACTTTTTCTCTGTACAGCCATGGATTTTGATAAGGACAGCATATCATCATATAATTCTTAATTCTCTGACTGGAAACAGCTAATGAGGTGGATGTGATTTGAAATGACGTTCTGTCTGGGACAGATAGCTATTACATGCATTCGCTTGGGTTCAAGCAGAGTCTATTTGCTGTCCTTCTCTCTTGAACTTTCTCATCTCCTTCTGTGATAAAACACTGTACAAATTGATGCAGAAGTGTTGTGTCTTGTCCTGGTATGAGCTGTTTTACTGTAGTAGACAAGATAGGTAAGGTTGCCCTTTTTCAACGACAAGTTGCATTTATGTAGCACCTTTACTGCAGTAAAAATTGGCTGAGGTCTTGAGCACCTGTGAAGCCAGTGGGACAGGTGACAAGGAAGGGGATGTGGATATTTGGGGGCTCACTGACACAGTCAGGCTGAGGTTGGAAGTCACTGGAAGAGGACCACTCACTGTCGCCTTCCATATGGCTGGAACCCGCTAGCGCACGGTGGGAAATAAAATGGATGCGAATATACTCACAGTGGGTAGGGAAGTGAGTCGACCTACGAGGGAGGGGGTTGCAGCACACACCATTCAAAAAGGGCTTTTAAAGGAGAACAGCATTGGCCGCAGCCCTGTGAAAGGTAGAGCACAGAAGGCAAGCAGGCCAGCTACTCCCCAGCATTGACCCTCTCTGGGTACTGCATCTCCCTGGCAGAACTACTACAGAACAACTCTTGGACAGCTACACACTTGTGTACCAACGGAATCAGACACGAGGGATGTTGAATGAAGACGGGCAAAGGTTTCACCAGGACCCAATGCCATTTGCCTTGGCATTCCTGCAGTTGTGCTACCAGTCTTCTTCTGCGAGGCCCAGGATTCTCTGCTCATGCGGGTTGAGAACATGGATGTGCAGCCTCCACCTCCCCCCACCTTTCACCCATATGGACTCTCTCTGCCCTGTTCTGGGCTGTCTTCACCTGCAATGAGAAAAAGGGGCAAAATAAATGAGGTGTGAAATCACTCCACGAAGGCTGGTATCCCATCACCAGGTCACCCTTTATTTACTCATGCTTTACATTATTAACTGACCCAGTTAGCTCTGTGTCAGCTCCCAGAGTGAGCAGAACCCCTGACACTCCTGTTTATATCTGTCAACCAGGTCTCCCTGATTGGACCAGGTTAACAGCCCCAATCAGGAAACTGATACTCTATGAGGTCTACCAGGCTGACCTCATTCCAATCACTACAGTATGACATGCGTGATTGTTAGTCCTGATGCATGTAGAGAAAAGGTGTGAGGTGTTCCCAGTGATTGAGGAGGCAACATTGAGAGAAATGCAGGGTAAGTAGTCTGAGTGGGAAAGAGTGGGCAAGGGAATGTTTTGCAGGCAACAGTGAGGCTGGTGGGGCACGAGCCTTGGTATGAGGTGGGTGTGCTGTCAGAATGAGCATGTGGTGGCAAAGAGAAGAGTGTGGTACTCATCTTGGCAGAGCAGAGAAGGTTATTGAACTTCTTATAGCGCTGCTAGTCATTCATCTACACCTTGGAGATGGCATTGACCTGGGTTGACCCCCAACAATGTTGGCAATGTCTAGTAACAAAGTCTTCTCAGCTCCTTCTTTGTGGAAGATAATCTCTCATTTTTCCTCTCCTCGACTACCAGAACTGCCAGGTCTCTGTTAGGTTCTGATTCTGATTGTCAATGAGCAAGGCAACTTTAGAATGCCAGTCTTCATTTGGGGCATTTCGAAGGTGGCACAGGCACAAGGGATACCGGACTTTGGGAGGATATCAGCTGAGAACTGAATTGTTCTGGGAATGGCGTGTGGTAAGATAGGTCGGAAATCGTACCTGGGACATCCTGGTCTTGATAGTGCTTCCTGCCATTTCCCAACCATCGAGGGGCGCTGTCTCTTGTGTAAAAAATGCTTGCCTTCCTCTGTAGCTGATCCCTGTTCTTAGATCATGGAACGATGAAGACTAAGCTCCGGGAAACTGACATTCTACAAGAGGAAAGCTTCCCTCAAGGGACGCTATGTGAACTGATGCAGGGCTGAGTAGCCAACACAACTTTTTTTGTTTTGCAATCACATTCCACAGACTGGCAAACACTAGAAAAAAAGTTGCCATTACTGGAAAAATGAGATCAGTAAACAGCAATTAACATCACCACCTGAGATTTGTAACATCATTTAGAGGTTTTGAAATGCAGGAAAGGAACATGGTTTTCCATGTGTTTATTTGTATATAATGACCTTCTAAACATAGGAACTGCACTAATTATACTTTCTTCCTGCTGCAGATGGAACTGCTGAGATTAGCTTATTTTTGGTGGTTTGAACTTGTTGGTCACTGGTGGCAAGTTGACAAGTAAACCAAAAAAATTTTGTCTCATAAGATGGGACCCTGATATCAAATTATATTCACCATATCTCTACTTTTGAATTGCTGTTAAAGACATTTTTAAAGTTTAGGATCACTCCTCTGACTTAATAAGCACAACTGCAAGTGTGAGATTGTGGTATATTAGATATATTTGCAACAACAACTCTCATTAAGCTAGCACCCATACTGTAGGCAGATGGCCCAAGGCATGCCACAGACATGTCAGAGAATAAAATCAACGCTGAGGCAATGTGAGGTGGAGTGTCAAAACATTTGGCCGAAGAGATATGTTTTAAGGAAAAGAGGCAAGTGGGAAGTTGAATGGGTTTATGAAGGAAATCCAGAGTCCAAGGGTTAAACAGAAGAACGTAGGCTGAAGATGAAGCACAAATATTAGGGCAAGAACATGGAAGGATGCTGCAGATAAATGGAGAGGTTAAGGTTGGGTTATATGGTGTGGAAACGTATGCTACTTCCAAGAATGGGGGTGATGGTGACCATATGGTATTGTGGCTGGATTAATAATGTAGAGACCCCGGTAATGTTTTGGGGATCTGAATTTGAATCTCACTCGGGCAGATGGTTGAATTTGAATTCAATAAAAGGTCTGGAATGAGAAATCTGATAATCAGCGTAAAACCATTGCCAATTGTCATAAAAATGCATCTGATTTATTCATACCCTCCAGGGAAGGAAATTTCCTGTCCTTACCTGGTCAGGCCTGCATGTGACTCCAGTCCCGTAGCAATGTAGATGACTGTTAGCTCAGTTGTATCAACTCCTAGAAAGTTGTAAAAAAGGAATGAATCGTGATGGACCAGCTGGCAGTGACTGAAGCGTTCAAAATAGTAAACACAACGCTGTTGACCTGCAAAGTCCTCCTTATAAACGTTTGGGGGCCAAAGCCAAAATTGGGAGAGCTGTCTCATGGATTAGTCAAGTCTGGCATAGTCACATTCCATGTCCTAGACAATGGCATCTCTAGAGGTAGCAGCACCTCTGGCCAATTACTCTGAGCTACTTGTGTATGTAGATGTGTAATGAACTCAGAACCATGCGATTGTGTGAGGCCCATCCTCAGAACGTTCTGAGGAAGGGTCACCGGACCCGAAACATTAACTCTGAATTTTTTCTTTGCAGACGCTGCCGGAGCTGCTAAGCTTTTCTGGCAACTTCTGTCTTTGCTCCTGATTTACAGCATCCGCAGTTCTTTCGGTTTCCATTCGGCCCAGCATGTCTGTGCTATTTCTTTCAAAGGAGTTTTCTAATTCATCCAATCACACTGTTATTTTCTCCCCCCATAACCTATCAGATTTTGTATTGAATTTTCATTTAAAAGCCCCAGTCCAATATGCCCTGGGAATGTCTGACAGGGTTGGAACAAGTGAAGCACGTAGGATGGGTAATGGTTGTCACGGCTGCTCTTAACCAGTTCAAAGCAGGAGAGTTGGAGGCCTCTTATGGGTCATTTATTTGCTAATTCATTCAGGATGCAATCCAGACCTCCTAAACTGAGAGAATCTACTGAGTAGCAGTATAATAAATTAGCTATGGATAACAAAAATTGTTCTTTTTAATTCATACTTGGAATGTGGGCCCATCTGACAATGCCAGCATTTAATTCACGTCTTATATTCCCTGAGAAATTGGCGCTGGCTGATCTAATGCTCACATACAAGTGAATGGTTTGCCAGGGCACTTGAAAGGGCAGCTAAGAGTCAGTCAAGTTGCTGCGGTGGGCGGAGTCACAAAGTCCAGTTCAGAGACAGATGGCAGGCCACCTTCCCTAATAATGAACCAATTTGGTGTTTATGCCAACTGGTAGTTTTATGGGCACTTATTTTTGTTGATACCATTCTTTAGTATCCATATTAATGTTTGAAACTTTACTTCAGATTCTATAAGTAACCAGGTAGGAGCTGAACTTACTTTAGACAGGTTTAGTCTAATAACATAAGCATTGCACTTTACTTTTCTGAGTTAAAATTTAGCATGTGATTAATTTTCTGTTTATTTCACCCACTTCTTTCTGCTCATTCTTTGATATTGCTGATTCATAATATGTTTGTTTTTACCGTCAATGGACACTCTGGTATTACCTGGGTCGCACTCATGAGTTATTTGAGCTTGGCCAGTGAGTGCTAGTTCATTGTCTAACCATGTGGTTATCACAGGCAAGTTTCTTCCAAAGCTATGCTGTCTGTTAAGCCTTTCAAACTCAAAGTGCTGTTTTATTTTCATTCTATCTCTCTCTCTCTTTCTCTTTTTTCTCTTTTCTTTCAATCATTTTCTTTCTCATTTTCTTTCTTTCTCTTTCTCTCCCTCTCCTTGTGGTACTACATTGAAGCCAACTACTGACGGCTAAGAGATAGCAAAAACTGCCGATGCTTAGCCTGAGGTGTAGAGCTGGAGGAACACAGCAGGCCAGGCAGCGTCAGGGGAGCAGGAAAGCTGATGTTTCGGGTCGGGACTTTTCTTCACAAGGGTCTGAAGAAGGGTCCTGACCTGAAACGTCAGCTTTCCTGTTCCTCTGATGCTGCCTGGCCTGCTGTGCTCCTCCAGCTCCATACTGATGGCTAACTTCCCCTGTCACTTTTCTTGTCGTTGCATGGAGCTCTGAGGCCCGTGCACAGCAGCAGCTTCCAGAAATGTAGGCACTGGTTTGACAAATCGATTAGTGTGTACGGAGCTTCCCAGTCGTGGCCGCACGCCTTGAGGGAATGTTGCAGGCACCTTGTGATATTTGCCACCTGTGCCAGTATGTTGTTCAGAGTCAGAATTAGAACATAGATAACGGAACAGTACTGCATAGGAACGGGCCCTTCGGCCCACAATGTTGTGCCAAACGTGATGCCAAATTAAACTAATCCCTTCTGCCTGCCATTGGTCCATCTATCTCCATTCCTTGCCTATTCACGTGCTTGTCTAAAAGTCCCTTAAATGCCCTTTTCATATCCGCCTCCACCACTATCCCTGGCAGCACGGTTCCAGACTCTTACCAGTCTCTTGTGTCAAAAAAACTTGCCCCTCACATCTCCTTTGACCAGTGACCTTGTTCATTGCCACCAGTCCTTTTTTGCCACACATTATCTCATGGTTGTCGAGCAATCAGTGGTAGGGCATGTACCATCATGGTGTTTTTACAGAACAGGCACTGCTCTTACTTCACAAGGTGATTTGTTGCACAATAAAAATAAGTAAATCCATATTACATATCAGGCATAATTACTAGGGTTCTTGGGAACAGTACAGAATATGAATGCTCCATACGAGAACTGGAACTCACTATCCCCGTGCACAGTCTGTGTGTGACATTAACAGAGTAGGTAGAGCTCAATGTAACATGAACATTAGCTGTCTCTGAGTTGTAATCTTATACAACACTAAAAAAGACAGTTGTAGTGGGTTATGGCTCTAAAGGACTGAAAGTCCTGCTTTATCTCCCATATGTAACCGTTTATTCATATGTGAGATCAGACAAAGAATATTGGCAGCCTATTCAACTTTGGATGATGTGGCGACACTGATACTTTTCTTCTTGTTCAGTAACTAGCCATACAAACTTTCCAACACAAACTTCTGTGGAGGAGAAACAGCAGCATTCAGATTGGAGGCTCCATATACTCGTGCAAAATTGATCTGACCTCTGCAATAATCTAATTTACTACCTGGCATAGTGGGCATGCAAATCTGAATTTATATAAAACCTTAAATGTAGCAAAGCAGGCCAAGGCATTTCCCAAAAATGTTGTCAATGATACCAAAAACATTTTCCATCACTGAAGCACAGAAGGGGCAATTAGGAGAAGTGCACAAAATTGTTGGCAATGAGGTAGGTCTCAAAAGGCAGCTTGAAGGAGGAGAGAGACGTAGAGAGATTTAGGGAAGAAATTCCAGAGCGTAGGGTCTAGACAGTTGAAATACAACCATCAATTGTGCAGTGATTACAATCAGGGATGTGCAAGAGGTCAGAGTTGAAGGACCAAGAGATCATGGGGATCACGTAGGATTATAGTAAATTACAGGGATTGAGAAAGACAAGATTGTTATCATGACTTTACCAATGTCAGATAACCCATAGTGCTCTGCAGTCATTGCAGTATTTTTGAAACATGGTTGCTGCTGTTAAGTAGATGAATACAGTGGCCAGTATGCACAAACCAGAATCCCACAAACAGTGATGAGAAAAACTGCTAGATAATCTGATTCGATGCTGGCAGTTGAAAGATAAATTTTTGCCTGGGTCAAAAGGAGAACACCATGCTGTTTTCATCAACACTGGGGTTGCACTCACTCAATGGTCTGGCTTTTAAATGACCTGACCCATCTGAAGCAGCAGTTAGGAGAGTCTGGTGAATCCCAATGTCAGTGTTCCCCCGGAGTTTTAATTGACAAAGGCCAGCCTAACTGACAGGCATGGCTTCAGATCAGGCAGGGAACAGTCCAGCGAAGGTTGCAGGGAAATTCCCAGGTGTGGAAAGTAGGCTGCTGATCCCCAGGTGATTTTGGTAGGAGATAACAGGGGTCACTCAGTGGGGTGGTCATAATTCCAGGAGAGTTTCCAATTCTAAGATATCTGGGTTGGGAGCCCTGACTGTCAGATGAGGCCTTGATAGTGGGGATTACTTAGAGACGTGGTGGAGGGGTGATAGGATGGGTACAGAGATCCACGAAGTGGAGAAGTCAGAATCCTTTACGGAGGCAGAAGCCGGATGGGGAATGTTGAAAATGAGCATAGGAAGGTCGGATATCTGAGGTGCTAGTAAACTTTTTGCAACTTTTTAGGCAATTCTGAGGTCATGTTTTAGTATGAATGCCTCTGTTTTCTGCATCTCCCTTGTTGCTAGAAGAAACATTTAATCTATTTTGGCCATCATTACCCGAATCTCTTGAGACTGTAGAAACCATCTATTTGAGACTCTGACACAGCTTACAAGCTTTGATGAGATCTGTATGATCATCATCAAGATGATATTATACACAAGAACTTTAATGGACCTTTAAGGGGGTCAAGCAAGATAATACAATAAGCAGGAAGGTTGTCAGAAAACAATTGAGAAGTCAAATAACTAGCTTTCATAGTCAGTAATAAATTCGTTCCATAAATCCTGTTTTTCCTCATATTATAGTGAAAGTGTATCCATATTTGAATTTTTGCATGGTGATGACATTTCTTCATATTGACTTAAATATAACTGCTTTTGTTTTTTCAGCTTCCTGGCAAGTTATCACTAAGAAAATAGATTGTAGAAGTGGTTGCAGGGGGCAATTGTCCAGAAAACCCAACAGGTAAGGAGAGGAGTCACCTTTAACCCAAATCAGAAGTATACCAATAGCAAGCCAGTCGGAGAGACCTGAGGGCCAAATGGATTATTTCTACTTCTTTATCATCTGTTGCAAACGTTGTGAAAATGAATGTGTCTGCAATGGTTCAGTTGTTCATCCTACCTTCCTTTTCTTGACGGAGATGATTCCTTTTGCCTATGAGCTACACAGGCAGCTGCTACCCTCTGCATGATTCTCCAATCCCCAATTTTACTGGATAGACATGGATTGAAACTGGGTGGTATTGTGTTCAGTGACATTGCAGCTGACGTTGATGCTGACAGATCTTGGTTGGCAGGGTTTTAAATGCATTCTGGGGCCCAATTTTATTGGACTGTTTGAGCTGCGCCATTCAAATGCCTAGACCTTTCAGTACCCACACCCAAAAGAATGGGTGCATTTCAAATATCTACCTCCACAGACATCGGTATCAGAAGTGCAGCAAGACAGGCATATTCCTCCTCCTCCTTATTGTATGACATATAAATGCAATATAATCATCATGTTCAGAGCATAACAAGGGAGGAACGTGGATAAATGCCTTCAGAAATTAATGTTGTGTTTGTACTAAAACTGAAATGGCTGGTGAAACTGGACATCATCCATGGACAGAGAAACAGTTAATGTTTTGAGTCCAAATATGACTTTTCTTGGAAAACTCAGCAGGCCTGACAGCATCTGTGAAGAGAAAGCAGAGTTAATGTTTTGGGCCCAGTGACCCTTCTTCAGAATGGAAGAAATTCTGAAGTTCTGCAGCATGTGATAGGACTTCAGATATCCTAAAGTGTCTAACAACCAGTGAAGCACACTTCTGGAGTGCAGTGAATGTTGGTAATGTAGGAAATGTAGCAGCCTGTTTGGGTACAACACAGTCCCCAGTTAGTGAGTGCAATGTGTACCTGACCCAGGAAGTCCGGATGGGTCCAGGTTTGAATTGGTTACTGAGTTAATTGATTTCAGCCAGAACTGGAGTAGGAAGCGAAGTCATCGAGTGGAGGAAGAGGGGACAAGGTCACAGTGGGTTGAAGGAAGTGATTGGATCCACCAGTGGGCATTTTCATTGAGCTGAAAGTATGCTTTGTTTTAGTTTCCACTCAGGTTTCCTTCAGAATGCTTTCTATTGTTGCAGAAATTTGAACCTGAAGTCACTGGAGCAAACACGTTGGCATTGAATCAAGTTATAATTTGATTGGTTTCTGTGGATGGATCTGGATGTAAATTTGATGAGCTCTGGATCTGAGGACAAGGAACCATTTTTAACTCTTTGATTGGCGTAAACCCTTCTCTATACTGAATCAAAATCTCAACAAAAATCCCAACAAAATCTCAATTTTCAATCTTGTTTTCAAATCTCTCTATGGCCTCGCTACAACCTTTCTCTGATAACTCCTCCAGCATTCCACCCTGTAGATTTCTGCACTCCCCTAATTCGGGTATTGCTGATTTCCATTGGTCCACTATTGGTGGCTTCAGAATTCGCTCACTGAACCTCCTAGCCTCTCTGCTCTCTGGCCTCTTTTTAAGATGCAACTCAAAACTCACCTCTGACCAAAAAATTGGCCATCAATCCTAATGTCTCCCCTTATATCTCAGTGTCAGATTTGACCAAGGAGAGTGTGAAGTGCCTGTTAAAGTTGCTACATAAATGTAACCATGACTGTACTTCAGATTTCTTCCTTTTTTTTCCTTAAAGCGCTAAAGTAGATTTCCCAAGTCCATGCAAAATGAAATGGCTCGCAAGCTGCAAGTGAGCATTAGAAATCCACAGACATTTGGATCTGAATTTTTCAGCCAGCCTGCAAATCCCTTGATGATCTATTGGCTCCTCTCGGAGAAATGTTACCACTGCAGCCCTGCAATGTTTCAAGCTGTCCATTCCTCATGCATGACAGACAGTGGCAAGGTCAGCAGGCAGTCTGATCATGTTAATCAGCATGGCAAATTCAGTCCTTATCCAAGAGATTCTTGGTGAATGATCAGGAGGAAGAATCTTGGGCTGATTTTTTTCAATTTTCATACGTTCACCTATTTATTCTGTTGGAAAGCAACACAGACTGAATCTGAGGCTCATTTAGCTCAGTCTGGGACAGCATGTATGTTCAGATTTATTTGGATTCAGTGGATGACAAAGGGAGCTAGATTCCCCTTCTGATTTATCGAAAGATAAAATTTTATAATAATGTTTTGTTATACTCAAATGATACCTCGTACTAACTCTTTAATCTCTCCCAGTTCAAAAAAGCTCTGAGATTTCTGCATTCCTCCAAAATTCCACTTACCCATCCCCAGTTTCCCTTATTCCACCATCCCTCCATGAACTCCGGATTTTTTTTTCCCTTTATTCATTCACGGGATGAGGGCGTTGCTGGCCATGCAGCATTTATTGCCCATCCCTAATTTCCCAGAGGGCGGTTAACAGTCAACCACATTGCTGTGGGCCTGGAATCACATGTAGTCCAGACCAGGTAAGGATGCCAGTTTCCTTCCCTAAATTAGTGGATCAGATGGTTCCCCCCCCACCAAACAATCAGCAACAGATTCACAGTCATCATTAGATTCTTAATTCCAGATATTTATTGAATTCAAATTCCACCATCTGCCATAGTGGGATTTGAACCCGGATCTCTGGATTAATAGTCCAGAGATAATACCACTAGGCCATTTACCTCCACCGTTTACCTCTTCACTCTCTATAAGACACTCCTCAAAACCTATCGCTTTAAACTGAGATTCCGACACTTGATGTAGCATCTATTTATGTGGTGTTTTTTGTTTGATGTCACTCCTGTGAAATACCTTGAGATGTTTGGTTGCTTTAATGGTGCTGTGTGAATACAAATTTTTATTGCTGTCTTAGCTGGAATTCAAAAGGAAATGGTATCAATTTGATGAACATTCACGATTAAAGTGCCATAGCTCTAATTACCCTCAACCGGATGTTGTTGCTTGTTTAATGAAAATTTGTGAACAGTGGCTGGTCCAAAGGTTAACGAGGAACTTGGATATTGTTCAGAATTACCAGTGTCAGGAATATTTCCTTTCATAAAATTCCGGAACGGTAGCTTAATTTTGCCTTTTGAGTGGGTCAGATAAACGTTCACGTTTCAGTTGATTCCAACGATAGAGCCAGTCTCTTTGGATTGCAGGTAAGTAGAGCTTCTAGACCAGCATAGTAAACTCTGCATAAATTGTATCAGCACAAAGACTGATTTGGCAGCACTGTGAAAGGTCTTTTTGTATTTGTAGTACACTTCATGGCGTAATTGTCTCAGACAGAAAAACATAAGTTGCTGCGTCAATCTGTGCTTCATTACCCTGTGGGAAATTTTCGTTTACAATTTGCTAGTTGTACGACTCTTACATTAACCTGCTCAGTATAGGGTGCAATAACTGACATTGAGAAACATTGCAAAGATTGAGAAGTTGAGGTAAAAATGATTGTTTGGTAGGCAGCAAATGGAAAAATCAATTGCAGAAAACAAATAGCGCGAACCAAGTTTATCAGCAGAGGTAAACACTTCATTTGTATCTTTTTAATAAAAATGGCAAGTCGCTTTTTGTTACGAGATTAATATGGGGAATGAGTCATTTTGCTGAAGGTACATTCTTGGCTGATTGTCTGCCGATGCTTCATCCTGAACCGTTTTTCTCGGTAGTTTTTATTCCCATTGCCTTTCATTCCCAGGAACAGGTTCAGGAGGTAGGTCCTACGTCGACCTCAGCTGGTACCACAATGAAACCCATGCTGTTGGACGAGATTTTGGAGCACATATTTGCTGGTTAGGAATGCTAATGCATAGTGAGAAAAAAATTCTCATCAAGACACCAATGCTCAGCAGCAATAACTTGCGGAACTACCCCTCACAATTAACAGTATAGACAGTTACTCAAAGGCATTGATATATTTGAGCTTGAATATTTAGGTTTGTGTGGAACTTGGGGTGTGGAGGGATATGGGTAGTAGAACCTGTGACTGGGGAGATTGTGGGTGCAAAGAGACTACAAGGATAGACAAGGAAGACAAAAGACAAAGAGAAAAAAAGAAATCAATACATTGCTTAACATGGAGAAAATATAGGTTAGTGAGCATAAGATACTGGACAATGTAGCCACTGATTTCCGAATGCTGTGCAGAGCCTGTTTATTGGAATATATAGTCCCTCTAAGACTTCTACATAATCCCTCATGCTCACATGTTAAAGTCATCACTTTTGCATGCAATCCATTTGTCTCTGCATGAAGAGTTCTGAACTAGTGCATGACCACATAACTGTGCAGTTTTGGGGGAATGTTGATGGTGGATGAACGATACAAAACTTGGAAGCATTGTAAAATATAAGGAAGGTAATGTAGATCTTCAAAAGGATAATGTGGAATGTCACAAGGCGATCAATTGCACCAGTTCAAAGGACAAGGGCAGCAAATGCATGGGAGTGCCAACACTCTCAGGTTTCCCTCAGCCGCACACCATCCTAACTTTGAACTATATTACCTTTCCTCAATCGTTGTTGCGTCAAAATCCAGGAACTGCCTTCCTAACAGCATTGTAGGTGTAGGCAAATTTCATAGACTGCAGTAGTTCATGAAGGCAAGCTTATCATTGCCTTCTTAAGGATAAATGCTGGCCCAGCAAACAATGCCCACATCCTTTGAAGGTTGGTGCTATGGGCAGAAAAGTAGTAGATGAAATTTAATGCAGATGAGTGTAAATTGACTCATTTCATTTGGAAAAACAGGAGTTCAGATCTTCTGATCCAGCTTGGAATCCTTGATGAGCAGGATGTTAGAATTGATGTGGAAGCCATGCCTCCTTTTAAAACACTAGCTACTGTATTTTGCTAAACAAACATTGTTTAAAGAATCCAAATCCTCTTTGAGTAGTTAAAGAGAGAAGGCAAGTGGGTAAGGGCTGAAAGATGTCAGGTGAATGGGTGAAATACAGCATGTATGAGTGAGTTGGGTGGGTGATGGTTAGGGTGACAGCTGGGTGAGAGTTGTAGAAAGCCAGTACGTAGAGTAAGTACGTAAGTACGTAGACTGGCAGGTAGGTGAGGCAGTGGGGTGGATGGTGGGTAGGGTGTAGTGAGATAGGTGGATGAGAAAACAGGGTGGCAAGTGTGTGAGGGAGTAGGGTAATAGATGGGAAGGTGTGGGGATGGTGAGCAGATGGGTGAATGAGGGGGTTGGTTTGGACTGTGGGAGGGTGTTTGGTTGTTTGGGAGGTGTTGGAGGATTGGGGGCTTAGCCAGTGATGGGGATTATAGTCGGTTTGGTTTAGTGGATAGTTTGGTAGTGGGCTAGAATCTTGGATCAGGTTGGGTGGGGTGGGTCAGGAGATGTAGTCATGTGGTGAAGTGTAGTCATCAGTTCAGGGATAGTTGGGTTAAGGTGCAGGAGACTAGTCATGTATTAGGTGTTTAATTGGAGCGAGTTGGGAGGCAGTCGTATTGGGTTGATGGGAGTGATCAAGTCATGTTGGGTAGTGAGGTGATGAGGATACAGTTGTTGATGTTTGTGGTGTAGTTGGGTATAATTGGCTGTCAGCCAGTATATGGGGGTGGGGGGAGTGCTAACAGTGGAGGATTGGTGGATGATTGGTGGTGTTGGAAGCATAGTTATTCAGGTGTTAGAACTGGTTTTCATCCATCTAAAATTTCCTGGATAACAATCTGGTTCAGTAGCCTCCAAAGTTTATGCCTCTGAGCCAGATCTGGAATCATTTTCAAAGTGTTCCAGACATTGCGTAATTGCTCATTCAACATTAAAACTTCCCAGGCTATCCTCTCATAGTCAGTGCTTTGACACTTCCAAGGTATCCCCGTGTACATCATCCAGGGTAGGTCTGATCTCTGACTATCTGGAGACTGGAAAATCTGAAGGTGACAGGAGGTTGACAGCATGATTAAAAAACACATGGAGAGTATAGTCTTATAATATTTCTACAGTAAAATTAAAGCTTGGTATAACTCACTTTACTGTGTATAGTTGTATTTGTATTAATATGCAGTAAACCAATTTCTAAAGAAGCCTAAGCCTGAACAGAATTCTTTTTCTTTATATTTCAGCAGTAAGATTAGAACCTGGTATGGCTCTGTTTATTGTGCATAGTTGTATTTTGTGTTACTGTGTAATAACAGAGTTCTAAAGAAGCCTAAGCTTGAACAGAATTGTTGACCTTGCCTTTTCCTTGACCATTCTGTCTCAAACCGAAACTCTTACGTCTGGACATGAAAACACATGACAAGTCACTAAGTTATGGAATGCAGTGGCTGAAAGTGTGTTGGAGGCAGGTACAATCAAGAGGGAACTAGATTATTATCTGAAAAGGAAGAACGTGCAGGACTATGAGGAGAAGGCAGGGAAGTGGCACAAGGTAAATCACTCCATCAAAGAGCCAGTAATGACATGGTGGAGTAAGTGGCCTCCTTCTGTGCTATAGCCATGATTCCATAATTCTCTCAAGGAGACTTGATACAAGTTTGGATACAGGCAGCAAATGTCAATACTCTCAGACTCTTTCTTCACCATGTGGGTTCTACAGATTTTCAACTGAATTCTCTATATTCTAGGAGAGCAATGCAGCAATCTGTGTACATTTAAATACATTCATATTTTTTCAAAGTAGAGATATGTTATTATGATAATCAGCTGCTCAGATTGGTGTACAGTGAGTGTGGGGTCAGTGTATTGTAACTGTGTGAGCTCCAAGTGGATTGCCATCTGTTGCATACTATCAGTTTCAAAGGAGTGTGGTAGCATTTGGAAGTAGAGTTGTAAACCTGTGCAAGGTTCAGGGGCTGTTTGATGCTTGGAGATTTATTAGCAGTATCCTGAATGATTATGTAGATTCCAGCTGTTTAGTTACTCCAAGAAACATTGGTGTTGTCATTGATGCAGGCTGCCTTGTTATTGGGTACATTAAGTGTTAATCTCCTCTATTTAGTTTGTAGAATCATAAAGCACTGAAGGATGCAGTTTGGCCCAAAGTATTTATACTGTCACTTTTGAAACAGCTATCACCTTGTTTACCATTAGCCCTGTAATTTTCTACCCTTCATTTGTCAATTACTTTTGAATCAGCTGCCGTTACCCTTTCAGGCAGTGAATTCTGCATCTCGATAACACATATAGAAAAATATTCTCATTGCCTTCTCTCTAGACTTTTTGATAACGTTCGCTGGGTTTTGAATGTGCAGGGCTATGAGGAGAAGGATATAGAAACAGTTTCTCCCTATTTTTGCCATTAAAATTGTACATTATTTTGAATACTCAAAAATCTTTTCTTTTACTTCTTTGCTCTAAGGAGGATATTCCCAACTTCTGCAATCTTTCCACCTAACTGATATCCCACACCACCAGTACCATCTGAGTTAGCCTTCTGTGAAACCTCTCAAGGATCTTAACAACATTCCTAAATGTGGTGCAGTGAAAGCCCACAGTACTCCATCTGAGGCTGAAACAGTATTTTATAAAGGTTTAGTTGCACTGAGAAATAGTGTTGGATTCAATAGCTGTGATTGCACTCTTTCACATCCTTAGGTTAGGGAGAAGAAAAATCAATTGAGATTTCTTCTTGATGCTGTTTTGTGATGAAATAGAAAAGTGGAAATCTGCTAGTTGGTTGATGCCAGAATCAGATTTGTGCTCCAGGGTGAACGTATGTACTGGTGTGCTAACAAGTGACTGAATTCACTTTCAGGCATTTTGATAAATGTCATTGGAAGGGAACAGTTGCAGTGCAAGAGGATGAAACGACATGTCATTGCTACAAGTTACCTATTCCCATCAGGGGTCATCTAGTGGTCAGTCAATGATATTGAAGCAAATATTTTCTACTCAATCTGTTTGTTCAGAGATGTTATTACACACCCAAGGAGCAGGTGGGACTTGAAACCAGGTCTTCTGGCCCAGAAGTAGGGACACTACCACTGCACCACAAGCATTTTCCAACATAGAAGTAGATATTTTATGATGAACCTCTTCAGAAACATTGATAGCACAATGTGGAGCTGGAGGAACACATGCTGCCTGGCCTGCTGTGTTCCTCCAGCTCCACACTGTGTTATCTCTGACTCCAACATCGGCAGTTCTTACTATCTCTCCAGAAACATTGTTATGCACCTCTGGAGTGGGGACTTGAACCAGGGAACTATTAGCCCAGCAGCAGGGACACTACAACTACACCACTACAGTTCTTCCCTTGCCTGCCAATATGGGAGTACCATACATACCAAACTCAAAACAGGTGATAAGCCATATGTGAGGTACTTCAGGTCAATTGATACATTTGGAACCAACCCCAAAATGATCTCTGAATTTGCCAGTCATATAAAAGGGGAGCTATCTTCCCATCCACAAAATACTACCCTGGTTCAAATCTCCATTTAAAAAGCTGAAAAGGGAGCTGATTTTGTCCTGAGCTATAAAGCTGTGCCCCTACCTCTTATGAACTAGGGTGAAGGTCTTATTGTAATCTTGTTTACAGTGACGGGACCATATTTCATTCGTAATACCCAGCTTGCTCCTGAGAGCGGACGCATCTAATAGAGGTTGACTCATTCTCAGAGGTTTTTTTTGTGTTAAGGGCTTGTTCAAAAACAATCAAAACGTTTCATTCTTGTTGCAAGTCTGTTTATGAAAATATGCAGTTCAGCTCACCTACTGTCCTACACAAAGATAATCATCACATTACTGAGACAGCTCTGAAAAGGAGAGCAAGATTCCCTTCTTGAGGAAGGATGCCTATTCTGAAATATGAACAAAATGATTCATTTCTGCAAAATAGTAAAAATCCTTACCTGACTGAAGAATGGGGCATGTAGTTTTCTAGTAAATGACTGCAACTGTTTCTTGAGCATAGTAAATTCTACAGCACACCAGGTCTTTAGAAGCTGGACACTTTTTAATGATGACTGATAATTAAGTTGATGCAAACTTTTGTTTCTGTATTTAAATGTGCAGTAGACAAGCACAAGTACTGATGAAAACAGATACATAATTGCACAAAACCAGTGCAAATTCATTTGCCAAAGTTGGTCAGTTTTTAGCTGCAGTACATGGCTGTGAATTGGCTATGTAATATGTTGGTCTATGCACTTAAAGTGTTGAAGTGTTTAAAGTACAAGCTCCCTCCAAATTTGTGTCCTTGACCCCACTCCTATTAAAAAAAAATTGGGTGGACTGAGGCACCTAATATTTATCAGTAAACAAGTACAGTGTTTTTAAACTATTGTGTTAGATTAATTTTTGCAAGTGTCTGTTTTTTTTAGGTAGTGAGAGGTTATGATCTGGAATATACTGCTTAAAAAGGTGATTGCAGCAGTTTCAATAGACACTTTCAAAAGGGACTTGGGTAAATAAAAATAAGACTAAAAATGCGCAATGCATTTTTGTTCTGTGGTAGCATAAAATTGTATCTAATGAGAGTTAAAGTTCTAAAAAAATAATTAAGACGTTGATTCTAAATTATCCATCAATTAGGAAAATTCCCAAATCCCATCAACTAATCAGTGCAAGATTGCAATCGTTCAGCATAATTTCAAAACATATTTTTATCAGGTTTCTGAGTCTAACTTGATGTTTGATGCCTTCAGATTCTTGTCAAACTGACAATGCTAATCAAAAAGGAGAAGTAATAGAGTAAACTATGTTGAACTAGGGGAAGGAATTTCTGAATCTGTGCAGCTTGTCTGAATGTCTTTCCCAAAAGACTACGTGAACAAAATGGCAGATCAAAGAGTACAATCAAAGCCTTTATCTCAGAACCAAAAGGACTTTTATGTCTCCCAGCTTTGGGCCTGCTCCAAGATTCTGTAGAGAGCAGTCAGCTGACATATCTAATAGATCTCTATATTATTTACACGCTGAGTAAATTCACTCTACTTGTCCTTTCCTCCTCCAAAATAGAAACTTGGCAAAATTCCTTCAATGGTCCCTGAGGAATTTTTCTGATGATTGTTTCTTTCAATGTTTTATTTTGCACAGATAGAAGTTTAAGCTTAACATTCCTTTAACTTGTTAAATACCCATTAAAGCCAGCATGTGTGTTGATCAGACAGATACAAGCTGCTGTGAAACCTGAATTTGAACACCATAGCAATGGAGGGTCTTGTGGCACTTCTGAGCCAAAAGGCCCAGGTTCAAGATCCCCTTGCTCCAGAGGTGTGTCTGAACAGGTTAATTATAAATATCTAAACACTGTATACAATATAAGTCCTGACCCCACACCAGTTTTACTCAGGGTTTTTGAAATGATAAGTGATCCAGAAGCATTGTCGGGTTAGAAGTTGAACCATTAATTCTTGGTGCAGGAAGGTAAAATGGGACCTAGAGTAGCTAGCTGATTCCTCGGAACAGGAAAGAGGAGAACTTTCACTCCTGTCCCTCAAATGGCTTGCTTACCATTGTGAGGCAGTCTGTAAAAACATGGACAATAGTTAAGAATGTGTTAAAGACTGTGAACTTCTAACATTACAAAATTTTTCAATATGCAATGTGAACAAAAAAACAGGGTTGGTGTATTTTTGTCCCTTTGTACATGAGTTATGACTAGTGTTGCCAAGACTGTGGAAGTTAATCAAGTTAGTCATGCATTGCATTTTTCAATTGTGGTGAGGATGCTCCTTCAATATTTTTAGGTAGGGAGTTCCAGAATTTTGAACTAGTGATGAAGAAAACATACACTATGAATGCCCAAGCCAGGATGATGTGTGACTGAAGGACAGCCTGGAGTGATAGTTTTCCCATATAGCTGCTCCTTTTCTGCTTCTAGGTGGTGGAGATCACATTTGGGAAGTGCTGCTGGAAATCCTGGGGATATGCTGCACAGAGTCATACAGCACAGAAACAGACTCTTCAGTCCAACTACCCATTCTGACCAGGTTTCCCAAACTAAACTAGTCCCAATTGCTTGCATTTGGCCTATATCCTTCTAAACCTTTTCTATTCATGTACCTGTCCAAATGTCTTTTAAGTGTTGTAATTATACCTGCATCAACTACTTCCTCTGGGCAGTTCATTCCACATATAAACTACCCTCTGTGTGAAAAAGTTGCCCCTCAGGTCCCTTTTAAATCTTTCTCTTCTCATCCTAAAAATATGCCCTCTAGTTTTGAACTCTCCCACCCTAAGGAAAAGAGCTTTACTATCCATCTTATCTATGCCCCTTTTGATTTTATAAACTTCTATGAGGTCACCCCTTAACCTCCTATGCTCCAGTGGAAAAAATCCCAGCCTATCCAGCTTTTACTTATAACTCAAACCCTCCAGTCCTGGTAACATTCTTGTAAATCTTTTCTGAATCCTTTCCAATTTAATAATATCCTTCCTATAGTAGAGCAACCAGAAATGTACACAGTACTCCAAAATTGGCCTCACCAATGTCCTGTACAAGTGCAACATGATGTCCCAACTCCTATACTAAATAGTCTGAGCAATGAAAGCAAACGTGCCAAATGCCTACCTGTGACACAACCTACAAAGATCTATGTACCTGAACCCCTCGGTCTGTCTTTTGACAATAGTCCCCATAGGATCCTACCATTAACTCTATAAGTTCTGCCCTGCTTTGTTTTACCAAAATGCAATACCTCGCATTTATCCAAATTAAATTCTATCTGCCACTCCATTGGACCGATTGATCAAGATTCCTTTGTAATCTTAAATCACCTTCTTTACTATCTATTTTACCACCAATTTTGGTAACGTCCACAAACTTCCTGGCCATGGTTCCTAAATTCTCATCCAAATTGTTTATATAAATGACAAACAACAGTGGACCCAGCACCGATCCTTGCAGTACACCTCTGGCCACAGGCCTCCTGTCCGAGAAACAACCCTCCACTGCCACCCTCTGTCTCCTACCGTCAAGCCAATTTTGTAACCAATTGGCAAGCTCTGCCTGAATCCCATGTGGTCTAATTTTACTAGTGAGTCCACCATATGGAATCTTGTCAAAAGCTTTACTGTTGTCCAACGTCTACTGCTCTGCCATCATCTATCTTCTTGGTCACATCTTCAAAAAACTCAAATCAAGTTTGTGAGACATGATTTCCCACACATTAAGCCATGTTGACAATCCCTAATCAGTCCTCGCCTCTCCAAATGCAAATTCCCTCCAAAAACTTATCCACCACTGACGTCAGACTCACTAGTCTATGGTTCCCAAGCTTCTCCTTGCAACCTTTCTTAAATAAAGGCAGAACATTACCTACCCTCCAGCCCTCTGGCACTTCACCCCGTGGCTGGGAATGATGCAAATACTAGGGGCCCTGCAATTTCTTCCCTAGCTTTGCACAATATCCTGTGGTACACCTGATCAGGCCATGGAGATTTATCCACTTGCATGTTTTTTTTAAAACCTTCAACAGCCTCTCTTCTGTAATGTGGACACTTTTCAAGACATCAGTATTTATTTCCCCGAGTTCCCTAGCCTCCATGTCTTTCTCCACGGTAAACACTGATGCGAAATATTTGTTTAGTATCTCTCCCATCTCCTGAGATTCCACTCTTAGAGGACTTTGTTGATCTTTAATGGGCCCTAATCTATCCCTAGTTGCTCTTTTCCTCTTAATGTACTTGTAGAATCTCTTTGGATTATCCTTAGCCTTATCTGTCAAGCGTTTCTCATATCCCAAGTTTGCCCTCCTGATTTCCCTCTCAAGAATGCTCCTACTTCCCTTATACTCTTCAAAAGATTCACGTGATCCCAGTTTCTATACTTGAATATGCCTCTTTCTTATTCTTGACCTGATGCTCAATATCTTTACTCATCCATTGTTCCCTTCTCCTACCAGCCTTATCCTTCACTCGATCAGAAACATGCTGCCTCTGAGCTCTCGTTATCTCACTTTTGAAAGCCTCTTACTTGCCAGTTGTCCCTTTACCTGGGAGCAGTCTATACTAATCAACTTTTGAAAGTTCCTGTCTCATATTGTCAAAATTGGTCTTACCCCAATTTAGAACTTTAACTTTTATATAAGGCCTATCCTTTTCCATAACTATTATAAAACTAATAGAATTATGATCACTGGTCCTAAAGTTCTCTCTCACTACCACTTCAGTCACTTGCCCTGCTTTATTTCCCAAGAGAAGATCTTTCTCTAGTAGATCCATCTACATATTGATAAAGAAAATTTTCTTGAACACATTTAAAAGTTCCTCTCCATTCAAGCCCCTAACACTATGGCATTCCCAATCTATGCTTGGAAAGTCAAAATCCCCTACTATTATAACTCTATTATTCTTATAGATATCTGAGATCTCCCTACATATTTGCTCCACAGTTTCCCACTGACAATTGGGGGTCCTATAGTACACTTCATTGGACAATACCCCAGGAATATTCTAAGTACAGAAGTAATGTTTTCCCTAATGAAAAACATCCCTCCCTCTCCTCTCTCACCTCCCTTACCTCCCTTTCTATCCTTCCAATAGCATCTAAACCTCAGAACATTGAGCTGCCAGTCCTGTCCCTCCCTCAGCCTGCTATGATGTCCAGTCCCATGTTCCCATTCATGCCCTGAGTTCATCTCCCTTACCTATAAGACCCCACGCATTGAAATAAATGTAGTTTAATTCTTCAGAGTTACCTCGTTCTCTGACTTGCTATTGCCTGCCTTGTCTAATTAACCTGCTCTCTTTAACTTCCAAACCACTTCATCTGTCTCTGTATTCTCAGTACATAGGCTCCCAGAATGTGCAAGCAAATCTCCCTATCAAGATGCTGATCCCCCTCCAGTCCAGGTGAAACCCATCCCTTTTCGAACAGGTCTCTTCGGCCCCAGAAGAGATCCCAATGATCCAAATAGTAAATGTGGTGTCACTTTTGGCTCAGTGGTAGCATGCTTATTCTGTAGGCTTTTGCATATAGAGACATACAGCACAGAAACAGACCCTTCAGTGCAACTCTTCCATGTCGATATAGTTCACTTCCAACAGTGCAATACAGAAAGAATGCTGCACAGTTGAAGGTGCTGTCTTTCAGAGGGGAGCATGTCTATTTCTCTTCTCACTCAATCCACCAAGTGAATAGAAAGGAACTCAAGACTGAGATTCATAAGGAACTTACTTCTTGTATCACAAAGCCAGCCCTGCTTCTCTGGCTGTGAACCAGAACTGAGTAGGAATGTGAAGGCATGGCAACAGCCATTGCCTGTGGGATAGGTTTTAAGGTGGCTTTTACTGTGAGAATCTTTACTCACGTCACAAGAGGAAGAAGGGATGATTTATGAGGTTTTTCTGATGTCAAATGGCCAGAGTTTCCTTTTGAATTTTCAGCCAATGATTGAGATGCACAATATACCTTCTCAGATATGAACTTGCGAAAGCAACTGGTACCAAATTGTGTCCAATGTCTGCAATACTTTAACTGTGAACTTTTATTATGCATTCATAGAAACATAGAAGATGGGAGCAGGAGGAGGCCATTCAGCCCTTCGACCCTGTTCCGCCATTCTTCATGATCATGGCTGATTGTCCAACTCAGTAACTTAATCCTGCTTTCTCCCCATAACCTTTGATCCATTCTCCCCAAGTGCTACATTTAATCGCCTCTTGAATACACTCGATGTTTTGGCATCAACTACTTCCTGTAGTAATGAATTCCACAAGGTCACCACTCTTTGGGTGAAGAAATGTCTCCTCATCTCTGTCCTAAATCATCTACCCCGAATCCTCATACTGTGAACCCTGATTCTGGGTACACCCACCATTGGGAATATCCTCTCTGCCTCTACCCTGTCCAGTCCTGTTAGAATTTTATAAGTCTCTATGAGATCCCCCCTCATTTGTCTGACCTCTAGCAAAAAGAATCCCAATCTAGTCAATCTCTCCTCATGTGTCAGCCCTGCCATCCCCGGAATCAGCCTGGTAAAACTTTGCTGCACTTCCTTGAGAGCAAGAGCATCCTTCCTCAGAAAAGGAGACCAAAACTGCACACAATATTCAAGGTGTGGCCTCACCAAGGCCCTGTATAACTGCAACACATCCCTACTGCTGTAATTAAAACCTTTCTCAATGAAGGCCAACATACCATTTGCCTTCTTTACTGCCTGTTGCATCTGCATGCTTACCTTCAGTGACTGGTGCACAAGGACACCCAAGTGCCGCGGCACACTCCTCTCTCCCAATTTACAGCCATTCAGGTAGTAATCTGCTTTCTTGTTTTTGCTTCCGAAGTGAGTAACCTCGCAATTATCCAAATTATACTGCATCTGCCATTAGTTTGCCCACTCACCTAATCTGTCAAGATCATACTGAAGGACCTCTGCATCCTCTTCACAGTTCACCCTCCCACCCAACTTGGTATCATCTGCAAATAGGTTATATCTTTTCGATATTGAGTTGATTTAGTTTCTGTTCTCTTCAGTCTAGCAGAATCACCTCTAACTAGTGCACACAGTAAACCCTAACATCTTAAGTGACTGAAGATAATGACTGGAAATGGATTAAGAGTTGTGAAGCCACATTTATGGTTGAGAAGTTTACAGAGGGATTACTGATGCAATGCACATGAGACCTTCTTTGGTACTATGGCAATCACAGCAGCTTTTGAGCTAGTTTTAGTGGAGAATACATCTGTATACTTTGAGTTGAATTGAAAGATAGCTATGGGCCTGAAATGTCACAACAAACCCTGATTTTACTTAAAGTTAACATCCTGGTGCTCAAATATTTCCATGACCCAATCCCTCCCTTTCTGTGGAATTACGTCAGTCCAACAACCTTTTACAATTGTGATGCCTCAATTCTGTTCTGTTACACATGGTCCTTTCCCTTCACACTACCATTAGGCCTTCACCTGCATAAGGCCTACATTCTAGATTTCCCTTGCCAACGTCTCTAACATTCTTTCTGTTCTCCTTTTAAAGATACTTCTTAAAAACATACCTCTAATATCAAATGTGGCTCAGAATGCATCTGTTAATAATCCTGTGAAGTGCCATCTGATACTTTACTACTTTAAAGGTGTTATATAAATTCAGGTTGTTGTTCAACTCAGGAGGTGGAAAATGTGGCTGGATGGGGGTCAGCAAATGCCACCAGAGGAGAACAAAGAAACAAAATAATTAGAAGAGACCAAGTTTCAGGAGGTACCCAAGGCAAATAAAAGCTGCCACATATCCAGGAGTGGGAAACAGTCTCCAGAAACTAAAGATTAATCTCTAAGGCACTGGTGTGTTTAAGAAAAAAAACCTGGGGAGAAATCATAGTAGCATCAAAGTTTTATTTGGTATTTCCTTTGATCACTTTCATTTTAAGGTTGCAATGTCTTTGGAGAAGGGTAGGCAGTTTGAAAAATTATCGTTTTGGATTTGTTGAGCTTTATTCAGTTAAGTATCAAAGTTTCTTCGCCCTGTCCCAATTAGGAAGGTAGTGTGTCCAGAAAATGGACAGTTTGGACGTGTGTGGAGTGCGTGATGATTTAAGCTGAGAGACCGTGTGAGAAAGCCTCCGAAAATTCTCCCAACCAAAGTTAGAAACATGAGGTGCATGAGAGACCTCAGCTTGCCTTCTAGAGTTTGCAGAACCTCTGCTGTGATTAAAGTAGACAAGAGTCATGAGCCATATAGACCCTCCCCACCCAGTTTTTTGTAGGTCCAAAATGATTAGCTCGCAAAGCAGGTTTCAGTCATCAAGGTGACTCCTGAATCTGTCCCCAAAAGAAATTCTCAGAGGAGAGATAAGAAATGTCCTCAGGATAAAGCACTGATTGGCAGCTTCTAGGTCTCAGACCTGTGTCTACCCTGTCTACTCCCCAAATCCGACACTGGAGGTCTCAGAGGCAAATCATGGCATGGGCTAGAAGGAGAGAAACGAGGAAACTTCCTTTGGTTTGTCTGTCTGCTTCCCAGTGTCTGGATGATTCTTTCAGAGAGCTTACAGTTCCCCATTGCTTTCTTCATAACAGCATCATAGCCAATCAGAGTCGACATGCTAACCTTTCAAGACCTTTTCTCCTGTCGTATAAATTGTTGTGACTGTTTGAAATTTAATGTACTTGTGCTTATCTTTAATAACACAGTGTGGAGCTGGAGGCCAACAGGTAGAGACCCAAAACATCAGCTTTCCTGCTCCTCTGATGCTGCCTGGCCTGCTGTGTTCCTCCAGCTCTACACTGTGTTGTCTTAGACTCCAGCATCGACAGTTCTTACTATCTCTGTGCTTATCTTTATGTGTGCAAGATGAAAAGTTTCAGCAAGGTGACTCTGTTTTCAGTAATGTCCAAGTTCTGTACCACCAAGTGCCAATGAGATCCCTGTGATAACATTTAAATAATCCAATATAATGATGTTGATTGAGGGATAAATATGTTCGGGGCATCAAGGCAAACATCTATGCTCCTCTTCTTGTGGTGGCCGTGGAATATTTTTAATTCACTGTTTGTCACAGATTGGATGACCACACAGTGAGTATAGGCTCAATTCTACCTGGGTCAAATGTTGTGGTAATGTGAATAGTGGGTGAATGGAGAGCAGAAACATGTCTGTTAAGTGAAACACTCAGGAGGGAGATCAACATCAGACTGCTTTTGGAGCAAGGACTGTTATTGATAAAAGGTAACACTCTGTTTTCTCTAAAGGGGCAGCATGGTGGCTCAGCGGTTAGCTCTGTTGCCTCACAGTGCCAGGGACCCAGGTTTGATTTCGGCCTTCGGTGACTGTGTGAAGTTTGCACATTCTCCCCGTGTCTGTGTGGGTTTCCTCCGAGTGCTCTGGTTTCCTCCCACAGTCCAAAGATGTGCAGGTTAGGTGGATTGGCCATGTTAAATTGCCTGTAGTGTCCATGGGTGTGCAGGCTGGGTGGATTAGCCATGGGAAGTGCAGGGATAGGGTTGGGGAGTAGGTATGGGTGGGATGCACTCAATAGACTGAATGACCTGCTTCCACGCTGTAACAATTCCATGACTATATGTTCATAACTGGAAAACTAATATAAGTGCACATACAGTATACCTTGGATATTGGCCACTGAAGATAGGCTTTCACTCACACATCTATTAGAATTTAAAAATAATTATCACAGGATGTGGGCGTCACTTGCTAGGCCAGCATTTAATTCCTAATTTCCTTTAAGAATTTGGCCACGTCATAAAAATACAATTGATTTTCAACTTCAGTCATCTGATTTTAATACCTGAGACCCTCTTGCATTAAAATGGTTTTAAGAAGGAAATGGTCACAACAATAGGCTGACCACAGGTTAATCCACCTTTGTGAAACTAATGTGAGATAACAAAGGCAGTTTAAGCTAAAATTTACTTTTACACAAATCATTACAAGTCAGTTTTCTATCTCCCATTTGATTTACACCATTATGGATAGATTTCACAATTTGGAGGTAAGAATGCAACTTGCAAATTATCCAGCTCACAGAACAGTGAGCCCAGACGTGGGAATACAGAAATGAGCTGATTTATTTTGAAGCATTTGCTTTGGCAGAGCAACAGAGAGATTTGAAACTGGAACAAGAGAGAGCTTGGTGTCTATCTAATTGTTTTTTTTTAGTCTCTCTCAAAGGGAACATCTCATTGATAAAGCAAATTAGAGAAACATCCTTTCACCTAGAATTGAAAGAAATCTGCAATAGTTGCTGCTGCCGAGGATACAAGACATCAATTAAAAAAAATGTGGTCCCAGGTGACAATCTAACACTTCAAGGGCACCCTACATATCTTTAAATTGATTTATTTAAATCTTACATTTTGTAGTAGGCATTCTTCCTTTTATAAAACTTTATACCTGTGATTGTGCATGTGTGATTGATGTTCTCAGGGTTAGCAAATAACTAAATTTCAATTTCTTTCATGCAAGAAAACATTGTAGTTGTTGACTTGCTCGTCAAGCTGGTAGTTTGTTCAAAAACTTTTTGTTACCATGCTTGGTTGCAGCATCAGTGAGCCTCTGGTCAAGGGTCGGTGTTCTGTCCCATTTGCCATTTGTGTGTCTTGGTTTGTTTGGGTGGGTGGCATCACTTCCAGATTTGTTAATGGTTGGTACATGGGCTCCAGTTCTACAAGTTTGTGAATGGGATTCCGGTTTGGGTGCCATGCCTCCAGAAATTCTCATGGGTGTCTTTGCTTGGCTTGTTCTAGGATGGCCACATTGTCCCAGTCAAATTGGTGTCCCTCTTTGTCCATGTGTATTGAAATGAGTGATAGTTGGTCATGTCTCTTGGTAGCTAGTTGGTATTCATGAATTCTGATGGCTCGTTTCCTTCCGGCTTGCCCTATGTAATGTTTTTGGCAGTCTTTGCACGGTGTCTTATAAATAACATCGGTTCTGTTAGTTGTGGTTGTCGGATCCTTTATTTTTGTCAGTAGTTGTTGTAGTGTAGCTGTTGGTTTGTAGACTACAGTGATTTCTAAGGGGTGGAGTAATCTGGTGGTCATTTCAGATATGTCCATATGGAAGGGTGACTAGTGTCTCTGGATGTGTTGTGCCTTCCTGTTGTGTAGGTATCGACGGATTATGCTTTTCGGGTAACTGTTGTTTCTAAAGATGCTGTATAGGTATTCGTCCTCGACTTTGCGTAGGGTGGCAAGTTACCAGTAAGCAACTTCATTTCCTACATGAATGCATCGGAAAACAAGTACTGCCACACAGTGTAAAATACAAGCCACCACTGAACACCCCACAAGCATGGAAAACAGCTGAACAAAACAGCCACAGAATGCTATGAGTAATGAGTAATGATGCCCACAACTGCCTTCACAGATATGAGCGGGAAATTGCGCGCCAAAAAACTTTATATTCAAACTCGACCAGCCGAGAATGGACCTCAAGACTAGAATGAGCTATTACCATGAAACAACAGAAGACCAAGACCAAGACCAAGAAAAGACAGGCCCTACAGGAGAAACTGGCTAAGCTTACCCACAACAATGACACAGACAGAGCAGGCACTTGGATAAGGAACTTATCTGACCGGCCGCTCATAGACACCGAAAAAGCCGAATGATACGGGGATTAAACTATAATCACAGAGACGCTAATAAAACTGGTTTCCTGGCTGCAAAGCACGTCAACAACTGCATCAACAACCTGAGCTACAAATCTTCTGAAAAACCTTGAAGAAAACATTGTATTTGGTTCTCCGTTTATTTCTGGTGAACTAACAAAATACATTTTTATTGGAGTGAGAATTTGAAATCTTTGCGTGGCCAATTGAGGGGATCAAAAAGAGGAAAGCCGACTTATCCCCCTCGTCTTGTCATAACAGTGGGGTGTGTTTTCTTGAAACATTGTGTCTATGTTGTGTAGGAACACCATAATGCACTGACAAGGTGAGTTCCAGGAGTTTGACCCAGTGACAATAAAGGAATGGCAATATAGTTTTACATTGGGATGGTGTGAGGTTTGGAAGGGGAACTTGCAGTTGGTGATGTTCCATGCATCTTTTGCCTTGTCCCTGTAGGTGGCAGAGGTCATGAATTTGGAAGGTTCTCATGAAGCAGCCTCGGTGAATTGTTACTGCGCATTTTGTACATTGTATACACTGTTGCCACTCTGCACTGATAGTGGAAGGTGTGAATGGTGAAGGCGGAGAGTGAGGTTTCAATTAAGTAGGCTGCTTTATCCTGGATACTGTTGAGATTCTTAAGTGTTTTTCAAAGGGTATGGGGTAAAAGTGGTAACATGGTAGAGTGGATAATGAGCCATGATCATATTGAATGTTCGAATGGCTTACAACTGTTCTTGTTTTCTATGTTCGGTGTTTCTACGTTGTGTTAATTCAAGGAAGTGCAGTATATTCCATCACAGTCTGGATTTGTATCTGTAGACTGTAGACAGACATTGGGAGAGACAGGAGGTGAGTTCTCACCTTAGAATTCCTGGCCTCTAATCTGCTCTTGTAGTCAATTATTTATTTGGCTCATCCATTTAAGATTCTGGTCAATGGTAAGCTTCTGGATGCTGATAGTATGGAATTCAGTGACAGTTATGCCATTGAATGTCAAGGTAAAATAGATTTTCTTTTGCTGGAGCTGGACAATGCCTGTCATGTGTGTGGTGTAACTGATACTTGTCAGTTATAATCCCAAACCTGGAGATTTTCCAGATTTTATTGCATATGGACACAGACTGTCAGTTCTGACGAGTGGTATATGGTGCCGAACATTGTGTAATCATTACCCAACATCTGCACTTCTGACCTTACAACGAAGAGAAGGTCATTGTTGAAGCAGCTGAAAATGTTTGGGTGTGGGACACACTACCTTGAGGAATTGCAGCATTGGTGTTCTGGGACTAAAATGATTGACCTCCAATAAAACCAACCTTCCCCCTTTTTGCCAGGTATGACTGCAACCAGTGGAGAAATTTCCCTTGATTTTGATCAACTTCAATTTTGCGAGGTCTCCATGATGTCATACTCTCTCAGATACTGTCTTGATATCAAGGGCAGTCATTCTAACCTCACTGTTGGGTTCAGCTCTTTTATCTATATTTGAACTAAGGTCGTAATGAAGTCAGGAGATGGCAAAAACGTTATTGAGTGCCAGCAACCAGATTATTGCCGAGGAAGTGACAATTACTATCACCATTGGTGACACCTTCCATCAGAATGATCCTTCATTGTAGAGTACAGTGTGCAGCTGCTCAACAATAACTTGTTACAGAAATACAGTGGTGTGTGTGAGCAAAATATTGAGGCTGCCCAGTTACAACCATGTACTGAGTTTCTAGGTTGATTTAGTATCAATGCGAGGGTTGAATAAAAAGGAAAAAGCTGCAGATGTTGGAATGCTGAAATTCATAGAAAAATTGCTGGAAGCATTCTGCCATTCCATCAGTATCTGTTTGAGGAGAGTAGGGGGAATTAGTGGGGGATATTATAGTCTAAGCCCTAGGATGTGGAGCTGGGTACATTTTATTTGAATTTAGCCGATGACAAATAATTTGGGACAAAGTATGAAACTGGGATTTTGATCCTGAGACATTACCAAGAACTGCAGATGCTGGAGCCAGAGGTGGAGATTTTCCCTGATCCTTTGGGATACCTTTCTGGCATATTAGGTGAAAATGACTACCATTGCTTTTAGGAATAGAATCTTCCTGAGAATTAAGATGCATGTTCAGGGAGGGCGTGTTTGGGAAAGGTTCACAGATGTGTGAAGAGTTTGGAGTATCTGGACAGTTTGACTGGGGGAAGACGGGTGTGTGGGGGTGGTGAAAAAGAGTTGGAGCGCCTGGTATGTTGATTTGGAGAGATAAATGGAAATGCTGGAGGCCCTGTGGTAGATGAATTGGGATCTAATCTGGACTACAAGGTGCATTTTAATGTTGGTCACTGATTCCTTCACTCCAGTCAGATGTTGCACAGTCAGAATAAACAGCCACTTGGCTATATGATTTAACCTTGGCGCTGTTTTCACTGTGAATGTAATAGTGCTTTTCTTTGCACAGTGTGTGGGAAACAAAAGATTAATACGTGCAGCTTGATCTGAGAAGGGTAGAAAGTGTTCACAAATAGCCTGATAAAAGATGCAGCTTTAGTGTGTGACGGCAGGATCAGAGTGGAGGAGTTCACTGTACTTCATGACAGACTGTGTTGTGTTTTGTTTTGATTATAAAAGAATATTGAACATTTAGAATAAATTGCAACAAGTAAACAGTGTGCAATGATCTGAGAGAGACACAGTAAGAGCATTGTATTTTTCATTAAAGGAATATTGTCTTCATAAAAGTGTGTTTGAAGGATCCTCTTTCTTTCTTGACAAATTCATGATCAATGATGTTCTAATTAAAATGCCAAACACTTCTTCTCTCAGTGAAAGGTAAACATTTTTATTCAATTACATTATTGCTAATTTGATTCATTTTGGCTTTGCTTCCTCCATTCTGCTCCTAGTTTTCTGCTTTCAGCAGTTACCTCCTTTCACATGATGAAGGTCCTGAAGAGGCAACAGTTTGGAGTTGTGTAGCACCAAGGGGCTTCATGAAGAATAATAAAGGAAAATGGATTCAGAAGTTATAGGAAGTGACTTTGACTGCAGCTTGGAAAGATAGGCTTTGGAAAGATTTCTAAAGGAAAGCTCTCTGAAGCACGAGAGAAGGTGTTCCAGGAAAGCCAAAACATTTCTGCCATTGAAATATGGAATGCACAAAGTCAGTGGCTGTAAAGGTTTTGAAAGTTTTAATGCGGGAGCTGTTCATCATGATCATTAGACATACAAGAAAATGGGAGGATTTGATGGCAAAGATGAGGCATTTGACTTGGATGTTCATTGGGGAAAGCCAGTCAGTATAGGTGGACAAAGTTTGCATGAGGGTTGAGCAGGGAATGATGTGTGAGAAGATGCAGACAACTGAATTCTGGACAAGATGGAATTTTTGGAGGATGGACAATGGAAAACCAGCAGGCAGAGCATTGGATCACAAAGTTTGTACATGATAAAAGGATTTTAGTAGCTCTAAGAAAGATGTGGATGGAGACCGTAATGCTATAGAGAGAGAAACAAGCAGATTTGATCCTGTGGACGAGGAATCTGAGTTCAGAGTTAAGCATAATACCAAGGTAGTTATTCCACTGTGGATGGCAGACCTGTCATGCTGCTGATGTGATGCACATGAACATGTATAAGATTACTGGGTAATGACTCAGAATGGTACCTGTTGATTTATGGTCCCTCCTTAGCCTCATGCCCTTGAGACTAAATTGTCACAATCCTTCAAGACCACACAGGCTGAGATCAGTTTACTGACTCGAACCAAAGAATAGCAGAAAGTGTTGACGAATGCGCCTGACTAGGCTGTTCTGTTTTTATCTCACTATACAACCCTCTCTGCCTCTTCTGTGCTGATTCAGATTGTTATTGGCTTCATCTGAAGACCAAACTATGATAACGTGTGTTAATGTGTTAGTGGGAATGAAACCTGAAGGCCACATTTCTTTACCACACAAATGGCTTCTGTGCATCAACATCATCAGCTTAGGCGATAGGTTTACATTATGTGTTCAAGGCCAGTGCATATGCTAATGTATTACAATTATTTAATTTTATTTTGTGAGGCTGCTTTTTTCCCTTTTAGTTCCAAAGCAAAAATGAGCTCATTTTTTTATCTACTGGTCAGTTATAATGATATGAAACAGTGTAGGGTTGGTCTAAAATCACAAGCACTTTTATTATCAAATTAGCATTGCTCTAAACATATGATGCCAGCACCAAGATGGGTGTCAACCAAAGTTAGATGGTTAGCAGACTGGGTCTAGTTTGGGAAGGCCGTAGGCCCGAGGCTTACTCCAGAGGCCTAAGTACCTGACTTGGTTGACAACTCAATGCATTACTATCGGAGCACCGTGCTGTCAGAGTTGTCACCTTTCAGATGATTGGTTAATCTGAGAAGCTGTTGCCCTCCAAGGTGATTGTAAGATATCCTGAAAAAATCTAGAATAACAGAAGTTTCCCCACTATCCTGGCTAATATTTATACCTGGCTAATAGTTGTAAAAGTTTGTACGCACGTGCAAATAGATTCAAGAACAGCTTCTTCCCTGCTATAATTAGACTTTTGATTGGACCTCTCAAATTTTAAATTTATTGTTGATCTCACTCTCTGAGTGCCATCTCTGCAGCTGTAACATTGTGTTCTTTGCTGTGTTCTATTACCCGAATGCACTTTGTATGGTATGATCTGTCTGTCTTGCACACAAAACAAAACTTCACCGTACCCAGGTATATGTGACAATAATAAATTAGATCAAATATTTATGCCTTAATTAACAACCAAAATAAAAGAAATCAATTTTTCCCTCCTTGGAGGCACCAAGAGAGGTGATGAGAAGGAGAAATAATGAGACGAGTTAGCCCGGGGGGGAAATTATCCATTTTACTAACCAGATTATAAGCAAGACTGTCCATAGGTGACTTTCTCAAGCCACTACCAGTAGTCACTTAATGACAACTTAAGGCCTTCTACTTGCCAACTCCCTGATCTCCTGTAGGTGCAAAAGTTGGTGTGTTCCCATCTGTGAAAGCAAGGCAACCTGCCAGCTAGGTTGGGTTGCTTTTCAATTGCCCCAAGTAGGTAAAAAGTATTTACCTTCTTGCTGCTGGATCTATTGAGGTACTGAACTTTAGGACCCAGTTGCTGCCCATTTGTGGGATGTTGCTGTGCACACATTAGTTGCCACACTTAGCTGAAAAGAAATTGGCTACAATTTTTTAATAATTCATTTTCTAAGAGCACTTTGAGTTAACTTGGAAAAGGTGCTATGTAAAGGTAAATTATTTCTTTAAGTAAATCCTATTAACATATCATCATACCCCTATAATATTTTTCTCCTTTGAGATCTGATCCCTCTTCTATTGTCATCAAGCTGACAATTTAAGCGCTGATAAAAGTAAGCTTTCAAAAGCATCATTTGGTATTCACTGTTTACATGGCTCTTCCTCAACTCTGTATTCACTCTGTTTACCAATGTTCTTCAGTCAATAGTATCTACTACTTTGGCATTAGAATCAAAGAATCCCCAGGGAAGGGATTCGACTCATCAGGTTTACACCGACCCTCTGAAGAGTATCCCACCCAAACTCACCCCACTACCCTATCCCTGTTATTCTAAATTTCCCCATGGCTGACCCACTTAGCCTACGTATCACTGAACACTATGGCCAATTTAGCATGGCCAATCCACCTAATCTGCACATCTTCAGACTGTGGGAGGAAACCAGAGCACCCAGAAGAAACCCACACAGACACGGAGAATGTGCATACTCTACACAGACAGTCGTCTGAGTGTGAAATTGAACCTGGCACTGTGAGGCAGCAGTGCTAACCACTAACATGCCAGCCCTATTGGCATTACAAATCTTTGAAGACCTCCCAGGAGTAAGCAGTGGTTTTCTTGCCATATGCTACAGGTAAAACAGCTTAGGATGGGTGGAGTTCATGATGCCTTCCTTCGTGTTTACTTTGAGACAACCAATGCAGCTTTGGGAGATTTCCTCCATTTCATTCCCAGAACCATCGATCTCTCATTTTCAGCTTTAAGCTTTAGCCTGCTCATCTGTGCGAGTTGACCTACAGAATTTGGCATCTCTCATTATTCCAGCTTTGGCCCTTGCTGCCAAGTTCCCACCAGAATCTCGGTTTTTTTGTCCCTCACTCCATCCCTCCCCTCTTGCCATTTTTGAAGCCAGACCAGACCTTTACAACCTTGCGATCCTATTTGATACTGAGATGGAATCCTGACCACTCGACCACCAAGCCTGTATGCTTTCACCTGTTGCTGAGCCTGCCTCAACTCATCTGGTGCTCAGGCCCTTGAAACGTGACTATTATAATGCTTTCCTGACTGGTCTTTCACGTTACATATACTCGAGTTCAGCCAAAATCCTGCTGTCTAACTCAGTCCAGATCCTATGCAGCAATCAATTCTCTCTTTGTTGAATTATTGGCTCCAGATCCAGCAACACTTACATTTTAAAATTCTTGCTATTGTGTTAAAATCTATTCAGGGCCTCACCGCTCCTTGTCTTTATTCTTCTCCTGTCCCCAGAAATTTCTGTTCATCCAGTTCTGGCCTCTGGCATATCTCTGATTTTAAGTGCTTTACTGTTGCTGGTAGTAGTTTCAGCAATCTTGGGCTTGGCTCTAAGCTTTGGAATTCCCTTGCTAGATATATAGAGATAGCATGATGGCTCAGTGGTCAGCACTGTTGCTTCACATAACCAGGGACCTGGGTTCGACTCCAGCCTTAAGTAACTATCTGTAAAAGGTTTGCACATTCTCCCTGTATCGGTATGGGTTTCTTCCCACAGTCCAAAGATGTACGGGTTAGGTAAATTGCCTATGCTGCGTGGGTTAAGTGGATTAGTCATGGGCTCTGCAGGATTACAGGAGTAGTATGGGCTGAATGGCCTGGTTCCACACTGTAAGGACTCTATGATCCCTATCTCTTGTCCTACTTTAAAATGCTTTCTTAGCCCACATCTTCCTATTCAATTTGGCCACCTGTTTTATAAGATCAGTTTTCGTAGTAAAAGCTCCTGTGGAGCACTTTAGAACATCTTTCTCAAAGAGAACTTGTCTCCCAGACATTATTGCAGTAAGGACGCATTATAAATGCAAATAGTTGTTAGTCATCTTTTTAAAATGTAACAGAATCCAAATCACCCTGCAAGCATGGATGAAAGAAGCTGCAATCCCTTTTGTGTGGCAGGGATGAGCTTTGGCTTCCTGCGGTGCAAGGTTGCATTGAGTGTTTGAAAAGTTCGAGTGTTAGGAGGGGAAGTTGCATCAGTATACATAATGAGAGAAGCCAGGAGTGCCGGAGCTGGTTCATCCAACTCCCTGTCTTGCAGTTTCCTCCCAACACAGTTGAACTCCAGACCTTGAGAATTATTTGCTGTTCTTTTTCCTAAGGGGGTGTTTATGTTCTTAGAGATGGAAAGCTTAACAGAAAGGGGAACAACTGGAGAAATGACAGGGGATGTACACCACTGGAAATGAGAAGGATACTGGAACAGAACAATGCATTGGATTTTATGTTGTTTTGTGGTAATAGGTGCTGAACCAGTTTAACATGACTCACAGATCACAAGCGCCAAAGAGCAGAACTGATAATCATTTGAGCATAAAGGTATGTGGAATAATAATATGATAAAGGGAGTAAAAGTAAACTCGACAGTAAAACTGCAAGTCTCGGGTGTTCTGAACAATAGAAGATAAAATGGGTTAAGTTGTTAATTTTCTTTTGTGTGTTGTTTATTCTGTGGGAAAAAAGGCACAGAGCTGCTATATAATGTTGGGTCAGCCTTTATCAAAATGAACAATGACAAATACATTATTTTAGATAATGTTGTTAACCACGTCTCCTCCTTGCTTATTTAAGTGTCACTCAGCTCAGAATCGTACCTCCTGGTTCATTAGTGTAAACTAAACCTCCAGTACAGCCTCGTGAGTAGAATGGCTAATGAGAAGTGTTAACTTGTTGAGTTGCTGAAGTTGTTTCAGAATAATGTCACATTTTATTGTCTGCTTGAATTTTGTTTTTAGATGGAATACCTTTCAGTGACTTTGGTAGATGTTCTTATTGATATTTGCCTGGCTGTGCAATTGAGACATGCAATAAGATAAGGGTTAAAGGGAGCTGTGAGGTTGCGAGCATTCAGAAAGTATAGGAGAGGGCTGTTTGTGCTTTGTTGAACGGTGAGATGTATATCCCCAGTGAATTTCCGACCGGTGAACTGAATTGACAATTTCCAGAATAACTGCGACTAACTCCTCCCAGGTTCATCCACTTGAGTTAACTTAAAGTAAGCCAAGGCCAAAGTTCAGCCATCAGGAAGAGAGTCATGCAGCAGCAAAAATATGTTTAGTCGTACTTGCCATAAAGGGGGAGTTGATTGAAGGATCAGAAGAAAATACAATTGGTTCTTTATGGATTATTGACTTACCAGGTTGCTTTATTGACTTTACGTATTTAATGCTATCACTGCAGAATGTGAACTCTGTTGTTGGCAGCTACTGAAACTGTGTTTCACATGTGACTCTGAGAGACTGCTCATCCCCTCTTTTTTTTCCTAAACCAACAACAACTTACAATGACATAGCGCCTTCAGTGCTGCAGAATATCCCATGGAACTTCACAGAACTATTATCAGATAATAGTTGACACCGAGCTTATGTAAAAGAAATATTAGGATACGAGGTGGTAAGGGCTTAATGAGTGTCTTAATGGTGGGGCAAAGAAAACAATGTGGCACTGTGATCTTGCAGGGTTATAGGGGTGGAGGTTGCAGAGATAGGAAAACGTGAGGCTATGAAGGAAATGAAATAAAGGGGTGAGAATTTTAACATGGAAGCGTTGACTCCCAGTTGAGCCGTGTAGATTAGCAAGCACAGGGTCTTGAATGAATAGAGGTGGCATAAATTGGTACATGGGTAACAGAGATTTGCTTAAACTCAAGCTTGTGGAAGGTGTTTTCTGGCCGGGAGGCCTTTGGAATAGGCACCTGTATAGCACAATGCACCCTCCATCAAAGAGGTAAGTTTTCATGGATGCACAAAGTTTATCTTCATGATAAAGGAACCACATATTGATATGCAAGGATATGATGTTGACACGGGGATTTTTAAAAAATCATTCACAGTATTGTCCACGTCACTGGTGAGCATTTATTGCCCTTCCCTAATTGCCCAGAGGGCAGTTAAGAGTCGACCACATTATTGTGGGTCAGGAGTCACACGTAGGCCAGACCAGGTAAGATTGGCAGTTTCTGTCCCTAAAGGACCCTTAGTGATCCAGATGGGCTTTTCCGACAATCAACATTGGATTCATAGTCATCATTAGACTCTTAATTCCGGACTTTTATTGAATTCAAATATTACTATATGCCACGTCGGAATTTGAACCCCAGTCCCCAGAACATACCTGGGTCTCTAGATTAACAGTCTGGTAATAATACCTCTAGGCCATCACCTTCCCCTATGCTTGTTCACATAAGTACTGGGGAAGACCATTCATCCCTTTGAGATTGTTATGTAGATAAAGGAAGAGATAACATGGCCCCTTGAGTCTACATTGGTACAGGAGGAAGACATTGATTCCCTTTTGCCTCTACCGTAGGTACAAAAGGAGGCTTATTCAGCCCCTTGAATCTATTAATTAGGAACGGTAAAGTCAATAGAGAGAGACAGCTAGCGGTGGCTTAACCTGAGGATCACCACACCTCAGGCGAGGGGAGAGGTTGAGAAGGAGAATCCTTCATGGTAACCTCACTCTGTGCAGGAATTGAACCAACACTGTGGGTGTCTGTGTACATCACAAGCCAGCTGTCCAGCCAACTGAGCTAGGGTCACCCAACTGTTTAAGCCTGCTCTACCATTATATTTAATTCATGGCTGGTCTGAGCATTAATAATGTTTCACCACATTCTTAATGCCAACTGGAAATGGGCATTATTTGCTAGCATTGTCAGTGCTGGAGCATGTTTCTTCTCCTTTTCTTATGACATGTTTTCAAACAAGAGACTGTAATTTTGCAGCCTTATTGGGGATTGTCCTTGCATTGAATTGGTGATTGTCTTGAACCTACACAATACTCCCATATGTTTACTGGCAGTGCTAGCCAGCTCATTTACTTTACCTGTTGCAAATGACCTATACATGCATACAAACATCGTCGTGGTAGACCTTTTATTTTTCTGGCCACTGGGAGCTAATTGGACAATATCTGTGATAGTGTGTGTTGCTATTCCCTCAGGGAGTTCGGGTTGCTGTGCCAACATGCACTTTTTACATGCATGTCACAGCGTGTACCTATGGATGGTGATGGATGCTCCAACATCCCATCACACAGCTAACTGGAATCTCTGCCTGCCAATTCCATGTTTGGCTGGCACCTTGCCTGGTTGTCAGATCTGGTGTGGGACTCCAACCCGGAGCTTCTGGCTCAGTGGTAGGGACACCGTCAACTATTGCCACAAGAGCACAGTGGCTCAGTTGTTAGCACTACCGCCTTACAGCACCATGGATCCAGATTTGATTCCACCTTTGGGTGACTCTCAGTGTGGAGTTTGCACATTCTCCCCATGTCTGCGTGGGTTTCCTTCGGATGCTCCGGTTTCTTCCCACAGTCCAAAGATGTGCAGTTTAGGTGGATTGTCCGTAGCCTCCAGGGATGTGCAGGCTAGGGTGGATTAACCATGGGAAATGCAGGGTTTATGGGTTATGTCTGGGTGGGATGCTCTTCAGAGGGTTGATGTGGACTCGATTGGCTGGATGTCCTGTTTTCACACTGTTGGGATTCTATGAAGGCCTACATGTCAGGATCTGTACAGGAGAGCAATGCATTATCCACTGGGCTGCAAAATGCCCTTTAAGTTTACGTGTTAATGCTGAGCACAAGGTATAGCATCTCTTAACACATTTCTTTATTGATGTTAGCCCCGCAGCTATGGCAAATTCTGGATGAAGCAATAACTGATCCCTGGTGAAATGCAGCTCTTGTTACCAACACCGAGGGCTCCAATAAATCCTGAAGGTCTTGTGATCTTGTGTGGATGTTCAGACACTGCAAACTCTCCAAGATTTGCATGCTCAGACATCAACTTACACATTTCTCAGAATTGCTTTTCGTACTGTGTTTACTGTGTAGAATCCAGTGTATTCTGACAAGCTCCAATTCATCTGAAAAGTGGTAGCACACTTGATTTAATTTAAATGATTGCTTTGAAGCCTTTCTTTCCTCCTGTTCAGATTCATCAACATAGCAATGCTGCTTTGGTGTTCTGCTTTCTGCAGATCCATGGGTTGAGTTACACTCAGGTTACCATTTGATAAAGGATGTGTTGACACTGACTCTTGCTTAGTTTGCATTGAAGCAAATTATGTCCATCAGAAGAGATTTCTGGCTTCACATTGCTAAGTTATTCTGTCATTGGGATCAGAGAGCTGTACTAAGCAATGGAAATGTGGGAAGCAATTTCTTGGTGACTGAACTAAACAAACAGCAATGTAAAACTGTTTTTAGAAACTACTGATAGTAACCAGGGTGCCATTGAACAGAGAAATTAAGAGGAATGATTTTTAACATGGAGCCCAGATTACTGGTGTTTCAGGCTACAATTCAAATTAGCCAAACTAATGTATAAAACTGATGTGTGGTTAAGTTTGATTCACCTGTCTGTGAGAAGGTTTTATGAAAAATAGAAATAACATACTTGACCAAATAGCAAATCAGGAGAAGAAGACCTCCAGCAACTATGGAATTTGTAAAATACACAACATTGCAAAGATTAGAAGGCTTTAGTAGGACCCATAACAAAGTAATTACTGTTCCCATCAGTTTTGCAATGGGCCACACACAGAGCAGAAGATAGTCCATGTTTGAATGTGTGAATATCATATGTTTTCTCACATTTTGAAGCCTTGAATTATCACTTCCTGGGCTTTTCATCCTCAATGCATTGAGTTACTAAGTTTTGCTGCTTACTGTAAGATTAATGATACACAGTCAACCTTGAGGGTGCTTGCTCTTGCCTGAGACAACAGGTGACTGACTGTCAGAGGAAATTCTTTCAGGAACCTTGTGTGGCCACTTGCCTGTCTGAATTAATTTACCGGCGGACCTTTAAATAGGAGGAAACAGAATTCTTGTCTCAATACAGGCAGGAGATATTTCAAATATGGAAAAAGGGGGTTTTGGTCCATTGTAAGATCCCAGTTGAAACTTTCAAGGAAAAACAGGTGCAGTAGGCACACATGAACCAGATGCAATTCTGAGAGCACTGAAGCACCTCAAAGGCAACTCCACCAATCTTTTATGACAGTCACTTATTGAAAGAGAATATGAACAATTTAATGACTGAGATGTATAGTGTCCAAACTAGCAGACTGTAGTCTGAACATCTTCCCACAATACTGTTATAAATGCCATTCCAGGAAATAGAGACAACGATAAAGAAGGATAGATGGTTTATTTAAAATTAGAATGGTGTGTGGCTCGGAGGTAAAGTTGTTGCCATTTACCAATGGGTCATGGCCTCACAGATAGTAAGTTGACATATTGTCAGTGCAGCCTTGGCAAATTGCTGTAGTTCATCCAGTGGATAGCTGACAGTAAACCCTCATAGTGCTGGTGTGGGAGGAACTGGAAGTCAAAAGGAGGTGGGTAGGCTGCTAATCCAGCTGAGTCAGTGATATGAAGCATCTAGAGTGTATTTAGAGCTGCCTTCCTCTGGCTAAGTGAAGAATTTCCCACTGTAAAGGTGGTGAAGAGTCTTTCATATGTCAGGAGTTGATGTTTTTCTGCAATCAACACTCCTGATATTTGAACCAGCATGCCTGATTGGACCTTAACTTCCTTAAGAATGAGTCTCACTAATTCCAAGAGGACAGGTCATCCAGAAACAAACATTTGCTGAAAATACAGCTCCACCAACAAAACATGGTTGACCAACCAGACAAGCGGAAACCAGTGGAAGATTTAATTGAGCCCCTTAGACTCATGGTAGAACTGAAAAAGAATCTACTGAGTTTGCATATGATGGCATAAAAGAAATGTTTCAAAGGATTGAGAAGAAATCATGATCAGCCCTACCAAATGACGAGAGCAAAAGGATTACCAATACTGTGCTGTCATTCATAATGCTGTTTTGAAAGGCCACCAGATCAAGTGTTCAACGAGTTGCCTTGAGTTGCTTTGAGCACCAACAGCATTTGGGACTTACCAGTGTATGACAGAATGCTATCATCCTGTAACCTTCTTTGTTGTTTAATCCTCCATTGATACTCTCTGGTGACATATTGTCCACTGTTCATCAGTTTGAAACATATCAAAGACAAAACAATCACCTCAAACAATCCTTGCCCAGTACTACACACTGATACACGTGGCAAATACCACTAGATGCCAGGAGTTATCATCTGGGAAAATGGCTCAAATCTGGGACAAACTTTATTTCCAGAGGGGGCGGAGGGGAAACCAGTATATTCCCCCACCAACTCACACCCTTTGCCCACAAAATCCAGCTTCTTGGGGATCATCCATCATACAAAGAGTACCTTCCCTTCATTCCTGTCTCTTCAATAAGTGTATAAAACAAGTGACTTTTTCACTTTCTGTCTGTCACTGCCGAGTGTTTTGCGGTAGTGGAGGTGGATTGGGGGCCTTTAGAGGATGATGATTGCCCACTTAAGCCTTTCAATAGGCTTAAGGGCAGATGGGCTTGCTGGTGTCTTACCCGCTCCCATTACTATAGGGAATGAGTAGCCAGTGGGCTGGTCTTCCATCATTTTTTCTGTGCACCCATGCAAATAAAAATGGCTGGTGGGATAGCTGTAAAATGTAGTTGCAAGTCATTTTCTTTATCCAGTTGTTGGCTGTCAGGGAAGCTTCTCTTTCTGCATCACATAGTATGACTTTTATTTATTTTTAATCAATTTGTTCAGGCATATCACTAGATTACTACTCAAGAGACCCACATAATATTCTGGGGACCACTGTTTGAATGTCTGCCATGGCAGATGGAGGAATTTGAGTTCAGTGTCAAAACAAAAACAACTGGAATTAAGAGTCTAATGATGACAATGAAACCAGGAAATGTCAGGAAAAACCCATCTAGTTCATCAGGGAAAGGAATCTATCATCCTTACCTGGTCTGGCCTACATGTGACTCCAGACCCTCAGCAAGGTGTTTGACTCTCAACTACTGTCTGGGCAATTAGGAATGGACAATAAATGTCACATTTGTCTGTGACGCCCACATCCCATGAATGAATAAAACAAAATTATGACATATCTCCAGAGAGATTGCGTTCTAAGCACAGACCTTCTGCTCCCAAGATAGCGACACTACCACTGCACAAAAAGCCCCTTGCAAAAGTTAGCAGTAAACCTAGGCTGTGTACAATTCTGCTGGCCATGAGATTGGCTTAATACGAGTACCTGCAAAAGAGCCTGTCATCAAGTCCCAGCTTGTTTAATATTGCACAGTCTCAGTTGAACATGGTTAGTGGAATATGACCTCTCACAGTCGGATGTTGTTGTTCTCTTTTGCCTTTTTGAGAAGGATCCTGTAAATTCAGCTATTGATACCAGACTGTCTCTTGAAAGAAGACTGTCATTAACTGTCAGAATTCAATCTGGAAACAAACCATTTCAGTCTTGCCTGTAGGATATTTGGGTCCTCAGCCAAAGATAAGAACAAGGCATCACCCAGTGAAGTTTTCCAGTGGGCTTTGAATTACTTAAGCGCGTTGATAGGTTGCTTGTTTACTGTTAAAGCTGTACAGCACGTAATAACTTTGGATTTGATGTGAGCCATGGGTGTGATCTAAGAGCAGCCAGTTCACTTTCCTGTGTACAACAACTACTTGCATTTACCTTTGAGTGTAGTTAAACATCCCAAGGTACTCTCCAGGGGTACTATAAGACAACATTTGGCACTGAGCTACATAGGAGATATTAGGAGAGATGATTAAAATCTTGCTCAAGGAGGTCCTAATGAGTGTCTTAATGGAACAGTGGAAATCAGGTATGTGCAAGAGGCCAGAATTGAAGCCTCAGAAGCTTGTAGTTTTTGGTCTGTCAACACACTGCTTTCAAACTTCTCCCTGAAAAAGATATTACTTTCTCGAGACTCTATTGGTGCAAAATCTGCCTCACATTCCCCAGCACTGTGGAACTGCTCCCTGTACATATTTCAGAGAGAGCAGCCCTGCTCATTGCAGTTGGTGCAAGTCACTCTTTCAGCTGTTATTCATTTGTCCAGTGACCGGGGAAAGACCAGGTTTCAGCGGTCGGCACAGGAACACTGAAGGGCCCAAGTCATCTCTGGCTAAGAAATAGTCAAGTGCCCTCTGAAATCACCTCCCTAGGGGAATTGTAAGAGACAGCAATTTCATCACATTTGCTGCAGTGCGTCTCTGCCAAGGTAGGGAAGATGGGCACTCAGTGTTTTCAAACACTGATGGCTCTGCACATTTGTAAATTTACCAAAAGTCATTGTTGTTGTACCTCTGTCAAATATTCTGCATTGTCCCTGTTAACAGTAATTATAGTGCAGCAATAAAAGACCTGTGTATCAGATTACCTGACCTTACCAAAACTGCTGTTAATAGAACTTGTTAAGACCCATATTGTAAAACAGGAAAGAAGGAATAACATTTAGGTTGCATTTTGTAGGGACTCAGAATGTCACAAATATAATCAATGGAGAAGTGTTTAAAGGCATAGTCCCAGTTTAATGTTGGAAAACTGGCAACTAATTTGCACTTAGCAAATTTCCATAAACAGCAACAAAAAATGACTGGATAAGCTGTTTTAATGATGTTGTTTGAGAGATAAATATTGGTCAGGAAAGCGGAGAAAGCTTCCCTGCTCCTTGAATATGATAGTGCGTGTTTTTTTACATTCAGCTGAGAGGTAGGCAGGGTTAATAGCTCATTTGAAAGATAACACCTTTTGACAGTGCAACATTTGTCCAGCAGTATTGCACTAGACTATCAGCCTAGATTTTGCGCTCAAATATATAGGGCAAGTCTCAACTGTGTGACCTCTGACTCTGAGGTGAGAGTGTTACTCTTCGGCCATGGCTAATCAGAAACAGGCTGAACTGCCCTTAAGTAAATGTACTTATGTGTTCAATAATGTTTGCAGACCTCGTTCAGAGGTGGGTTGTTTTGAAAGGCCATCAACATAAAATCTTGACCCTACATTCCTCTGCTCTCAAATGCCACCTATCTCCTGTCGTTCCCAGCATTTTGCTGTTTCTCTTTCGGATTTCTAGCTTAACATCGTATTCGGATAGAACATGCAGTGATAATCCCTCTAAAGCATGAGCTTGTAGAAAAATTGTTGCATTTATCAGCTAATAGTCAAACATTTTTTTCACAGTACTTTTCACAGTGAGCTGGAAGCAGGATTTTACCATGGGGATTGAAACGCTGGTATTGAAATGAAGTGGGCTCCCAACATTGCATTTGTCAGTAGTGCAGCTGGCAATTTTATTGGAGGTGACCTCTGGGTTCACCATCCAATTAAGAACAGTAGGCAGGTTTCTGATGCTGCTTGCCAAATCTGAATGCCAAAAACCAGAGGCCTTTGCCAGTCCCACCAAGAGTGGTGGGCACTGCTCAATCAGCTGAGGGACTGAGAGGTGTTCTATGGCCATGCCAGCTCCTTACCCAGTGGGAGCTCCTGTTCATGAAGAGGTTTGCTGCTGCCAACCTCCTCAAGTGCAGGGAACTTAGAGTATGCTTTGTCTAATGTGCCAGAGGAACACCACTTCCTGGTCTAACCGGAAGAGTCTCTTGTCATTAACAATATATAGCTTTTGAATATTAGCAACCATTTATGGTTTACATTAATATGATAGATCTTGTTACTGAAGCTCTTCTCAGTATTAACCCTTTAACATCCTTTCAGGCCCATAAATGACAAGAGGGTGTAAAGAAAAATAAAAAAAACGGAAAGTTATTCAGGCATTAATTAGGCAGATCCATCTGACTCGTCCACTTAGACCATAGGGCTGGCCTTCATTGCCTTCGGCCTCTTTTGAGTGGGGCTCCTCTAGTTCCAATAGCTCCCTGGATGGACAGTCCTTAAACGTTAAAGTTGGCTGCCCAACTTTGTTCAACTTACAGCCACACTCTATCCAGTTGTTCCCAGCAGTAGAATGGCAATGGGAGCCATCCCAATGTGCCTCTCTGCCATTTTCCCAGTGCCCTCCACTTCCCAATCTGCCATCCTGGCATTGGGAAAATCCGACCTGGAGGAGTCTCATTGTGAAACAATGGCTCAACAAATCAGGCATTCTGTAAATAGAATCGACAGATTGAAAAACCAGGAAAGCCAGCAGCTAAAGGAGCAGCATTTAACTTCTATGAAGTTGACATTGAACAAATCAGTGAAACTAGAATGATCATAAGCATTGCATGAAGCTGAGCAGCAATTTTGTGGTGAACTGTGACTGTCTCATGCACTCTCTTCACCTGAGAAATAAGACCATAAGACAAAGAAGCAGAAATTAGGCCATTCAGCCCATTGAGTCTGCTCCACCATTCAATCATGGCTGATAAGTTTCTCAACCCCATTCTCCGGCTTTCTCCCCGTAACCCATGATCCCCTTGACAATCAAGACCCTATCTATCTCAGTCTTAAATGTACTCAGTGACCTGGCCTCCACAGCCTTCTGTGGCAGTGAATTCCATAGATTCACCACTCTCTGTCTGAAGAAGCTTCTCCTTATCTCCGTTCTAAAAGGTCTTCCCTTTACTCTAAGGGTGTGACCTTGGGTCCTAGTCTCTCCTACAAATGCAAAGATCTTCCTAATGTCCACTCTGTCCAAATCTGTAAATTTAGTGTGATCTTGAAACTACACATTCATGGGATTGCTGTCCTCTTTAAGTCTAAATGAAGAGAAAATTCCACACTGACAGGAATTCTATAAATCACACATTTAAAACATTTAAAACTGAAAAATAGTTTAAAATACCTACATAATGTAAAAACCTAATCATTTTGAAGAATAAGACTATGCTATTTTAAACTTTTTGGTGATACAATAGCCACCCAAATTAAAGTCAAACATTGAGGTCTTGTGGTGCAGATATAGTGATCCTATCTCTGAGCCAGGAGGCCTTGGTTCAAGATCCGCCAGCTCTAAAGGTGTGTAATAATATCTTTGAACAAGTTGATTGGGAAATATCTGCAGTGGTAATATAGCTACCACTTAGCCAGACAATCTGGGATCAAGTCCCAGCTACTCTGGAGATGTGTCATATCAGAACAGGTTGATTAAAATATAAGTGGTTTGTGAATCTCACAATAGTTCTTTCTTTCATTCTTGGGAAGAAAACAAAAAAAAACACTGCTGGAGAAACTCAGCAGATCTAGCAGCCTCTACAGAGAGAGAAACAGAGTTAACTTTTTCTCCTTCCATACATCCTGCCAGACCTACTAAGGTTCTCTAGCATTTTCTGTTTTTATTTCCAACAACCGTATTCAACTTTTATTCGGTCTTTCATTGTTGTTCAAAGTCTACCAGAGTAGTTTGTCCTCTCTTTGCAAGGAGCCTAAGTGAGTTCTTGAGGTCAAATTCTGCACGGTTCAATATAGTTTGCACCTACTGTCATCTTTCTTGTGTGGTAGGAACTGAAAAGTGCCATATTCTGTCAGATGTTGCAACTTGTGAGTGTAAGAAAAGTCAGTGCTGCTATCCATTACAGGTGAACTCCAAGATCCAAATGTAAGCAGATCACCAGTTTTAATCACTCCACTGTCGGTGGCTGTATCTATTTGCCCATAGGCAGGGCATAGAGGTAAACTGAAATGCAAATAAGGCAAGGACGAAATAACACTTTCACGCAGTGAGTAGTTCAGGTATGGGATGTACTGCCTGGAAATGTGGTGGATGCTGGTTCAATTGAACCATTTGTTATGGAACAGACCATACCTGCTGAAAATATTTTAAGAAGATAGCCTAGACCTCAACTTTTTCTTATTTTTAAAGGCAAATGTAAGGCGTTGTGTTCCAGATGAAATTTGATTGGTCAGATTACCAGACTTGAAGCAAAACACACTTTATTCTTACCCTATAGTTAAAATACAAGCAAAAGAAAGAAGAATTGAAATAACAACTCTATTGGAAAACTTAACAGAATAATAGATTATTTAACTACTAAACAGCAACTGTTCCAACATTGTAACATCACATAAACAAACCCTTGGCAAAAACAAATTTAGCGAAATAGATTCTCTCACATGCAATTCTAGCAGCAGAAAGGGAACCCAAGCTTTTAGCTATAACAGAGTAATGACAGTTTCCACATCCAGCTTAAATACCCCAGCAATTACTGAAAGCTAAATTAAAATCCTGGTTTGGTGGGTGCTTGACCCCACCCATTCACACTGCTTCTATTGTCCCAACTTTTAAAAAATGGCCAAGGCCTCACAAGCTTTTACTTTGTTGGCTTGGAACAAACCGCTTGGGACCTCTGACCTCTCTCAATTTTAGAATAAAACAGGACAAAATACATCTCTTAAAGCCATAGTATTGTCACACATTCGAATGATCATTGGAAGATAATTTGGATGGAAATGATGAGCAGGGTTACAGGAAAAAGGCAAGAGATTGGCACTAGGGAATAAAAGCGGTGCAGGCACTGATGGGCTGGATGGGTTCCCCCTGTGCCTGAACAGTTCTGTGATAGACCCAAAGCTCTAGAACAATCCTCCTTATTTCACTTTCTTCCTTTGAGGCACTCCTTAAAACCTGTTTCATTGACCAAGCTCTTTGTGATTTGACTGATAACCTCTCGTGTGGCTCATTTTCGTATTTGCAGTAAGATGGGCATTACATGCTTATGAGTGAATAGTACAGGCTTTATTGAGCACAGTTATTTATAAGGAGTGGACATCTTTCTGGAACCCTATAGTCTCAGTGTCCAGATCTGCGTGACTTGACATCACAATAAGCATGGCTCCTTTGCACATGCTCTACAGCAATTTATAGCAAAGGGGTAATTAACCCTTTATTCCACAATGTTTTGTTTTTTAATGCTCCTGTGAAGTGCCTTGGAAAATTTCATCAAATTCAAGTAGCTATATAAATATAACTTGTTATTGTATGCAGTGCTTTGGGATATCTGAGGTCATGAATAATACTGGACAAATGTAAGTTCCTTATGTCATTTATGCTGAATTTTATTGATTTTGAATCTTTTTCCCCCGAAAGACAGTTGTAAATGGGTGTAGTTCGATATGCACTAAAGATTTTGTATGTTCTCTGTTCGATGAATGAGCTGGTCATCGACATTCTGCACCCTCGTAGAATCATCTGAGAAGGTTCTGTTCGTCCAACTCTAGTCTCCACCACTTCTTTTGACCTATGGTTAGGTCTTCAGCCCACGTGGCCCTGCTTTCTGGGATTCCTCCTCACGCACAACATTGAATAAAATTAAATTCTTGAAGCTTTACGGATTATGACTGATGAAGATGTAGCTCAATGTACACGTATGCTGAGGGTGCCTGCTGCCACTTTAATTAGTTGTGATACTTTGAGGTAGATTGAGAGATTGCTTGCCTCGGCATGTGCTTTTCTGCTCTTGCTTGCACTTCGCTTAAATACCTTCAATGTTACACGGTTCGCTCAGCGAGAGTTCCCTTGTGCTGATAGAGATGTGGGAGAGCTGCATGGTCGGGTAATTGATAGCCGCTTTTGTTTCATGGTGTCTGTTACCATTTGCTCAGGCTGATGATAGTTCTTTTGAGAAACTGTATTCTTTGTGCAATGCAGGTAACAGAAAATAATTCGAGCGTGGTGTATACACAGGGCACCCAAATCTTGCACCAGAGTCACAAGCTGCTAAAATGCTTAGCTAACAATGCAGTACTAATATGGGATTAACAGCAGCATTTTGTGCACAGGTTTCATATTGACCTTCAATTCAATACCTAATGTCAACACCCCTTCCACTATTATGGCAGACAACAGTGTTACTTCCTTGACAAAGACCATTCATTGTGGCTAACATCTCCCTGCTGAACGGAATAACTAATATGAAGTAAAGATATAAACAGGGACTGATTGGATAGCTCTTTCAAAGAGCTGGAACAGGCACAATGGGCCAAATGGTCTCTTTCGCTGATGTGTGAGTGTATGACTCATGCTGGAATTTGACTGCATGCAGACTGTGGGAATCAGGTCAGGCTCAGTTATGATGCTGTATATCATTGAATGAAACCTATGAAGCAAGACCATTTAAGGGAGGTATTGGGACTGCTGTGCAAGTCTGCATCAGCACAAATCAGCACCTTCATGAGAGGAGATATGAAGGGAGAAAAATAAATGATAGAATATAGATCACTATTTCTCCTTCTTTCTACACAACACCCTGGGAACTTTGTTGAAGTTTTCCAAAGCTGTTTCTGGGACAGGTTGTGAATGTGCAGAAATTGTGTTGTAATGTGAGCTGAATGCTTAGTTAGACAGCTGCAGTTTGAATGAAGTCAAGGAACAGTATGATAGGGCCAGCTTTACTTGTACCCATCCTTCTATTTTAGTTTGCACTCACTGTATGGCGCAGATTTCCTGCTTGGATTGCACCAGTGGCTCAGTGAGTCCCCTAACACACTGATATTATAATTGTCATCTTTGTGTTCAACTCCATCTGTGCCTTTGCCTTCCTGTTTCTCTACTCTCATGGAATCCTCCAAGATGGCTGTCTTCTTCCAACTCTGGTCATGACAACTTCTCTTGACTTATCATAGCAGTTGGGTCTAGGCCCTGCTTTCTGGAATTTGTCCTCAAATCGTTCTCTGTTTTCTATCCCATTTCTCTCCTCTTTTAGGTTGCTCCTAAATGTTAACCCTGTTGATCGAGAGTTAGAGCACCTGGCCTAATACCTAATTGAAAATTTTGTGTACATTTGGTTTGAAAACATGCAAGTGAAGCACCTTGGGGCACTTTACTGTTTTTAAAAGGTGTTTTATAAGTACAAATTGTTGCTTTTGTAAATGTTGCAATTGAAAAATCAAGGCCTATGTGTCAAATATTTGTTACAGATACAATAAGTGTTGTTACCTTTGCTCAGATTTAAAATTCCATTCTGATTTTAAGATTTAGATGCATATGGACCATGGATTGAATTCACTATTTCTTCCCATTGGCTGTGGATGTTGGAAGATGTAGAGCCATAAAGTGTTTATGCTTTCTGCCACATCATAGACCAAATTAACAAAGAAAGAGACAATTGTATTTATGTAACCCTTTTCATGTCCTTGAGATTTTCCAAAGCACTTTGGAGCCAAGTAAATATATTAGAATGGAAATCACCATTTTAATGTAGGGGGATGACATTCAATTTAAGCCCACAGCTGTGATAAAGAACATTTTTATTTAGAGCTCAGTAAATCATTCATCTGGGAACTGCATTGGTCGAAACAAATGTCTGGATGCCTCAGTTCTCCAGCCATACTCATTATGAAAGCTTGGCTGAGCTCTAACACTTAAATGCACTAACTCAGCAATGCTTCAGTATTGACAACTTAGTAGAGTGTTTACTTTGCTTGATTGCATGTTTATGTCCTTATAATACGTATTTTTTATGGGAACTGTTTTGTCAACGTTTTTGTGTTTATCTGGATAAGAGTCAGTGGAATGCAGTGCTAAAACTTCTGTTAATTGTATTTTAATTGCCCTGTCTGTTGACACTTTTATAGGGTTATGGAAGAATAGTTTATTTTTAAAGACGATTTCAGAATAGAAGCTTTATTCAGCATTTCTGCACTTGCCATTGTTATGAAGTGGCTCAGTGCAGGTTCATAGTTCCTTGAAGGCAGAGTTGTAGGTAGACAGCATAGTGAAGCAGGTGTTTGGTATGCTTGCTTTTATTGGTCAGTGCATTGAGTATAAGAATTGGGAGGTCCTGTTACGGCTGCACAGGACATTGGTTAGGCTATGTTTGGAATTCTGTGTGCAATTCTGGTCACCCTGCTATAGGAAGGATGTTGTTAAACTTGAAAGGGTTCAGAAAAGATTTACAAGGATGTTGCCAGGATTGGAGGGTTTAAGCTATAGGGAGAGGCTGAATAGGCTGGGGCTATTTTCTGCAGCATCGAAGGCTGAGGGGTGACCTTATAGAGGTTTATAAAATCATGAGGGCCATGATTTTCCCTGGGGTAGGGGAGTCAAAAACTAGAGGGTATAGCTTTAACGTAAGAGGGAAAAGATTTGAAGGGACTTAATGGGCAACTATTTCACACAGAGGGTGGTGCATATATGGAATGAGTTCCCAGAGGAAGTATTGGAGGCTGGTACAATTACAACATTTAAAAGGCATCTGGATGGGTACATGAATAGGAAGGGTTTAGAGGGATAAGGGCCAAATGCTGGCAAATGGGACTAGATTAATTTAGGACATCTGGTCAACATGGATGACTTGGGCTGAAGGGTCTGTTTTCCTACAGTACATCTCTGTGACTCTGTGGTTCAGTTCTGGTATTGTTCATACCAGCTATATTAGCATGGAGGTGGCATGGCAGAATGGAAAATGTATTGAGGGTATGGGCAAGACTTTCTTAGATACCTCTCAATAGGTTTTTGAATCCAGATATAGTTAGGAGTCCTGGATCATATCTGTACAATGCCTACCCTATGCCACAGGTTACAGCTCGCTGCCTGCACCCATAGTCAGTGCCAGGATAAAGGATGCTTGTCCCAGAATTGCCAACACATCAGAAGTCTGGGACCAGCTTTTTGAGCTATTTCAGACCAATCTAAAGGGCCAGTATTTATTTTCCAGGCTTTTTTTCTAGCTGAGGCATTCATTGCAATTAGAGGAATTCTGACATAGCATCTTCCATTGTTGCTGTGGTGAACTGTGCTTCCCATAATTTTAACAGATCAAATAAATTCAGTGGCTTTAATCGCTTAGTAAGTTGAGATTAACTTTTTTCTTGTTAATGTTTAAACATTTTACAGTCGGCCAAAGTACATTAATCAGAGGATGAAACATTCCAAAGGACCTGTAACAATAGTGCACATTCAGTAAAAGATGCCAGAGCTCAGGCTGGCACATGTGGTTCTGAGAACCATCTGATTTCACAGGTGCGCTATGTCCTATTTATGCTGTAGTATTTCAACTCATAAATCATTGCCACCACTTTGGAAATGAAATATTTCGGGGCTGAGATAGGGCAGAGTCTTAACATGTGCTTCACCAACTGGAAATGTTTTTAGAGTGGATGTGTCCTGGTCTGTTCTAATCTTTTACGGTGAGGGTAATGTGAAAAATAGTTCACAACGGTATCCTTTGCAATTTAAATCAGCAAAGGGAGTCAGATCAGTGATAAAAGAGCCTGAGAGGAGATAAGGAGAAGTGTTTCTGTACAATATGTTATTCTGATTAGGATTGCACTGCCTGAAAGGATGGTGGAATCAGATTCAATAGTAACTTGTAAGTTGAAACTGGATATAGACTTGAACATGAAATACTTGCAGAGCTAAGGGGAATGAGCATGGATAGCTCTTGTAAAAAGCTGGTGCAAGTGCAATGGGTCTTCAGAGTTATTTTTGAGTTCTTTGTAAGCCTCCAGGCTGTGTGTTCACTGATTATCAGTTATAATTTTTTAAGAGTGCACACAGGTGAACTGGCCACAGGGGAAGAAATTGAGAACCAAACTCAATTCAGAATTCTAACTGGGCTGTTTGAAGTCAAGTGGTTACGATTTGAAGCCTAAGATTGAGTCAAGTCATTCTCCCGTTATGCTTTACAAAATAGCAGGTGAATTGTTTACATACAGTTTGGGAACAGTGCAGCTTTGTTTTGAATTGCATTTTAGTTTTGTTGGAGAGTTATGCAGCTTAAAAAAAAATTTCAAAAGGGTGGCATTCTGTGGCAATTCATTTAATCTCTTGACATGCTGGAGCCAAGTATGGAATGTATGACCAAGAGATGGCACTCATTTGAATTAATGCCAATCTAATTTGTATTTAATGACATTGGTTAAGGGATACATGTTGACCAGGACTCTGGGAAGAGCTTCCTTGCTGATACCCTGATCTGTGCTCAATCTGTAGCGTGGAGCTTCAGGTCATAACCTTGTGACTCAAAGAGAATGCTACATAATGAGCCAAACCCATCAATGTTCTGTCGTACTCATTTTTCCTTATCATTAGAAATCAGTTCTTTTAAGATTAGTTTTGCTGACTTCATGATTGATAGCAAAGAGTTTATGGACTTGGCCTGTCAGCCACTGGAAAATTACATGAATAGAACTGGCACTGTGATACCATCTGCCCCAATGTGACATCGCGCTAACTTCAGAATAAGTAATGTATGACATGATGGCAGGAGTTCAAAGCAAAGGTCATGAACCTGAAACGTCAACTCTGTTTCTGTCTTCACAGGGGCTGCCAGAGCTGCTGAATAGTTGCAGCAGTTCCTGTTTATATTTTAGACTACCAGTGTCTGTGATATTTTGCCTTTGTGTACTTGATGTCTGCCCAGCTCAAAAGAGGCATATTCATCTGAATTATCCACTCCTGCTAAAGAATGGTCTGGCAAATGTGTCCACAGATGATTATCCAGTGTATCATATTTCGTAGCGTATTTATCATGCTGTCAGTATAGATGTTACAAAAGAAATTATAGTTCCGAGTGTCTCTGTGCAGTGTTTCATTGCAAAATATGAAACTGAGAGAGGAATATTTAAGAAACATCAATTGGTAACCATGCAGGTATCAGCCTCTTTTAAGTAGGTTATTAGAACAGTCTCATTGTGTTCTGGTTCCCCACAATGTGTTTTGTGCAATAGCCCTATTATATAAAATAGGAATTATTCCAAAAGATTGGACTACACAGTGATCAAGGTTATGAAAATAGATGATATGGCTTAAATTCCCATAAAATTCCCTTGCTTTGGTGCAGTGCAGCACTTTGCCTCTTTGTGATGACACAAATGGGATACCATCCTACATAATATTATCTATACAGTTAGACATGTTAAATGCGAAATGACATACTGTGTAATAGTCATTGGGCCATGTACTGACAAATCATTAGTGTAAATAAAAATTAGATCTGTTGTAGTCTCCAACCAGAAGACGTATTAGTAAGTGTCAGTGATAGGTTGTTTGTAATAGTTTTGCTAAGAGTTGTTGCAGATTTTGTTACTTTAAACATACAACGTTCCCTTTTTGTTTTGTGACTATCGATCTGATTGATTTTATGAATGATATGATGAAATGTTGCAACAGCAACACAAAATCCACCAACCTTATTTTCAGGTTCAGTTGATGCCATACTCTAAAACCTCAAGGACGGGCTGTGTACAGATCCAGCGATTCTCTCCTGTACTATTACCATGGAAGGTTTATTGCATAAAATCATGAATGATGCGTGATAAAACTAAAACGACAGCAAACCTATCTCCAAGAGATCAATATCAAATTTATCGTCAGTCAGAGGCTCTGATCACTATCCAAACAACTTCATTCCATTAAAAAAAACAAGACCTCCAAAACTAATTAACAAAAGTCAGAAACAAGAGAAAATTACAGACAGTAAGATATCTAGGAACATGATTTCTTCACTGTTAAAAGCAAATGCTGAAAGATTATACTTCCAAAGACCTCTGGTGTATGACTGGCAGCAATATAAAAGGAACGTGCAGAAATTTCCACCATTGGGTGATTGGCATCCCATCCACCACCTTCAACATTCACTCTCTTCACCACCTATGCACAATGGCAACAGTGTGTACTGTCTACGAGATGCAGTGCAGTAACACACCAAGGCACAGCACCTTCTAAATCCACAAACTCTACCACCTAGAAGGGCAAGGGGAGCAGATGCAAGGGAACACCACCACCTGCAAGTTCCCTTCCAAGCCACTCATCATCCTGACTTGGAAATATACCACTGTTTCTTTAGTGTCTCTGGGTCAAACTCCCCTCTTCACAGTACTGTGGATGTATCCATACCCAAGAACTGTAGTGGTTCAAGAAGGCAGCTTACCATCACCACCTTCTCCAGGGCAACTAAGTACGGGCAATTAAAAGATCCAATTCACGTCGCATAACCAAATTTAAAACAAAATTAAAAATTTCCCCCCTGCCCTTCAGAACTTAGCTGGGAGTGAAGATTAGTATAATAAGGTGCCAATGCACTTGAAGGGTGTAAGTCCGTCATCATCTTGATATTACTAGTGACTAAACCTCAAAAAATATTTCATTTGGTGTAAAGCTCTTTGGAATAAACTGAAGACATGAAAAATGCTACATAAAGTGCAACTTTTTTTTTGATTAATCTCAGTTCCTGTACCTGAAAGGGTTTGCTTGGTAGTCTTTCATCTACAGGGGTTCCAATAGAAAACACTGGGGCATCAATCACTAAATGCTCCCTCTGACTGTGTACAAATAGTAGCACTCTAAATTTAAATTTTATCGGAATCCAGAGCCATCTCCATAAATTGAGATTTTGGAATCCCAGATGAAATATCAGAGAATGAATATGCCTCACTATCTAGCCACAATAACTCTGCAAAGAGCTGTAGGCAGGATCCACAAGGTTAAGAAGTGTACAAAGGTTTTGAAGACTTTAGGTGAATTCCTTTTAGTATATTCCTTTCAGTATAATATTTGTGCATTAATTTACACAGAATTATATCAATATAGAACATAGAATCTACAGAATCAACCCATTGACCCTTTGACAGCTCCGACATATCCTACTCATCTGTTCTTTCCTGATAGCTGTGTATTTTTTCTTGTCAGGTAGTTACCTAATTCCCTATTAAAAGTTACTACTGAATATTCTTTCACTGTCTTTTAGTGCCCTACAGATAATTACAGTTTGCAACATCGAAAATAATTTTTTTTGCTTCCACTTCGTTTATCAAGTACCTTACATTTGCCACCATCTGCCACTGAAAACAGTTTCTCCGTATTTATTTTCAAACACATCTCCCTTACACTGAGTACTTTGTGATAAGGAAAGGGATGTCTGCGGCCAATTAGCATATTGGGACCACCTTTTTAGGTTCTCATAAAATCATGATTCCTGTCCACTTGCTATGACTCATTAGCAGGAACATTTGTGATTAACCTCATTTTCTGCAGAAGCAGTAATACAGTGATCTTGATTGCTGTTGTAGGTATCTTGTTAATCTTTGTTTTAATGATTAAAGAGATGTAGGTATTTGACCAAACTAGAAGTAACAGACATTTAGTGAACTGCCAAGTTGACCAAGTTTTAAAGGGGATCTGTAAAACTTTACACTACATCAAGAGGCCATTTGACTATCATGCCTGTCTTAGCTTCCTGAGAAAACTAGCCTCTTCACTCCATTTTACTGTCCTTTCCCTATACAATTTAATTCTTTTTCTTTTCATGTATTTGGGTTCTTTAAAGTTGCTAATGAAATCTCTCTTATCCACGTTTCAGTACTAAAGGTATTCAGTTACCTTGAGGTCAGAACTCTGTTCAGTCCTCATATTAATTTATTTCCTAACATATACTAGGATTGTCCTTCTCTGGCACCACAAGGATAGGATATGACACAAACAGGACACAAACAGGAAATGGGTGTGGAATTCTTTGTTCTGTAATGGTAACACTATAAGGTAATGTTACAGAAAGTTGAATCAGATAATGAAGAAAGCTTCTTGTTCTGAAACAGTGACCAGGTAGTTAGTTTGATACATTTTAATGTAGTAACCTGTAATAGGGTATGTTTACATTAATTTTTCTCTCGACAAAATTTTGGTGTGAAATTGGAAGTCTTTTAAATTTGTCCTTGGGGTGTGGATAAGCCATCGTTTATTACACATCCTAAGGACATTAAGAGTCAAAAACTAAATTTCCTTTTAAGTTGTACAGCTGCACAGTAGTCTGGAATGTTCCACACAACACAGCAGACAGGCTGTGCACAGCCTATGTTGCACTTAAGATATGTATGTGTGTGGCCGTGCAACAACCTTAAAGGGACCACATGATACAACAAACTAGGCCACACTCAAGAGTTGAACCAGAGCCAGTGAGGCAGGTTGGAGGTGAAAACATGAGAAAAATTTGAAGGTAGCACATCGGATCTGTCAAAGCTGAGAAGATTCCATCATTGCCCTGATTTTAATGCAAAAATAAATATCTTATGCCAAGAATTTTAAAGGACCCATAGGTATTCTTTATGGTACACCATATGAACATTAGGAGTTTGCCAAGTATCATACTAAGCTCGAAAAAGAAAGGAGGTTCAAAGAATTTCAGCTAACCTGCAAAATCAAGAATCTCAATCAACCACTTAACTGTCTATATTGTAATATCTACTGTTCATGAATGACCTAGAGATTGATCTGTAAATCTTTTAACTTCTAACCTTTTTTGGACTCACTTCTCTTTTCTAGTCTGTGTGCATGTGTGTTAGTAACAAATGACCAGTAACAAATAAACTCATTGTTTAATTAACTTAAGAAAACCTGATCAAATCAACTGCTTTTAAAGTAAGTCTTGGTGCAAGATATCTACAAAGAAGGGATCCTCTTTAATTAACCTTATTATGACCAACTGAGAGGGCAGGTATGTAAAGAAAGGGATCTGGTTAATCCATCCTCACCGAGAAGCTTGACAATTTGGAGTATCTTGTCTGGAGCAAATTGTAATAAAGTGGGGACCCTCACCTTGGGTACTGGTCATATCAACTTTCCCCTATGGGTCTACAGTGTTGTAAGTGTACTGTGTCTGATACTGTTCCTGTTCCTCTAACAGTTGCAATGATGGTGAGTTAGTCCTTGCCTTGAACAGGCACCTCTGTTGAAGTGTCAGAAGATTGTCATCCATGTTGGGATGTTGTGAAGGAAAGTTAAATGTGTATAACAAGAGGAGTGATATGCTGTACTTATTGCCCACTTCTGGGGTGTTTATGGACTTGTCAGATGTGGCATTCTTTTGTTCTTATCAGGCTAGCGAGCAACATACCAGGATCTGATTGGGGGTGGCGCGGGGGTGGGGAGGGGTAGCTTTGCAGAAGTTCAGGTAAAATTCTTCATGTCCTCTGTTCATCTTTATACAAGGGCCTGTGGAAGGCCCAGCCTGTCAGTAAAAGCACCAATAGGGTGAATAGTCAAAGTCTTTCCCTCAGAGTAGGGGAGTCCAAAACTAGAGGGTATAGGTTTAAGGTGACAGGGGAAAGTTTTAAAAGAGCCCTAAGGGGTAGCTTATTCACAAGAGGGTGTTGCGTGTATGGAATGAACTGCCAGAGGAGGTGGTGGAGTTTGGTACAATTACAACATTTAAAAGGCATCTGGATGAGTATATGTACAGGAAGGGTTTAGAGGAATAGGGGCCAAATGCTGGCAAATGGGACTAGATAAATGCAGAATATCTGGTTGGCATGGAAGAGTTTGACTGAAGGATCTGTTTCCATGCTGAACATTTCTATCTGAATTGCTCCAAGCACTTCTTTCTGCTAATCTTCCAAAGTGATTTCAGAAACTGTTTTTGTCAGTTGCTTGCGTTGCTGACTTTTTGGATAATCTACTTTGAGTGGAGCATGTTTGGTGTCTTTAACAGATTATGAGATCAAATTCAGTTCAGATCAGTGCCATTAAATTGAATTTGATCTGTGCTGTATTTTTGGGATAAGTTTAAGTTCATGATTACAACAACTCCAGAGACATCTAAAGAACAATTGCGTCAGGCTTCATGTCAAGAGCACTGAGTGGTCACGAGATTACAGATGCCTGTTGTCAGCAAGGAAGGACAGGGGGCTTGTGCAGCACAATTACACCCTTTGGTATGTTCGAAATTAAAACTGCTCTAGTTTCGGTTCATTGAGCAGATTCTTGCTGATATGAATGAAACTCTTGTCTTACCCGTTGCTTGTTCAAAAATGTGAAATCTTTTTTCATCAACCTGTGCCAGACAATCTCCAAGTTATTCATGCGCCCAGCTAGGCTTATGTCAATTAGCTTAAGAGACAGTACGGCTTTGTCTTCCCACAGACTGGATTTTGGAGGACAAAGTCAGACCATCAGAGAGTCTATTGTCTCACATTAATTTCAGCAGTGACATTCTATTCCAAAAATCTCTTCAGAAGAGTATGGCTGAGAACATCTCAAATCTACGAGAGGTACTTGATCATTCAGAAGACATGGTCATACTGTACTTGAACCTCAGACATGATGCAGAATTGTAGCATATTTCACATGGATACAGTAATCTCAAACTGCATTGAGACACGTGTTTTGTTGATGTTAGCACAGTTCTCCCAAACACAACAGTTTTAGTTTCAAAAATCCTGCGAATCCTAAGTACAGTAATTTTTGATTCCCTGTCAAGTTCATCCATGTAGGACAGGAATTTTATAACCTCCATTTTGGAACAAGACCATTTTGGCCAATCTATCATGATAATCAATATTGAGATGACCTTAGGACTACTTGTTAGTTCATCTTCAATGTGGGTGCATCTAAGGATGAGACGGAATCAGGTTCAGAAGAGCTGAAGTCAAATGCAAGCCACCTAATTTAGCACAGTTCGGAGACAGGACATAAAAACATTTTTACTTAGCAACTCAGTTTTACTGAGTCTGTACAGTCATTGGTTTGGCTCAATTTGATTGAGGATTTCAGAACTGTTACCAACTATTAGTAGGTAGACTACTGTGTGCCATCTGTGGTTGGGTTTGAGTGCCAAAAAATTCAATGAGTTGAAATTTTGAGCTAATTCCATAGAATATTTAGTCTCTTGGACTGCTTTTCCTTTGGTTAAAACCTGTCTGCTGCTGAATCCTTTGTTCATGATTTTGTTTCCTATAGATGTGATTATTATAATGCATACTTTTTTAAAATTAATTCACGGATTGCAGGTGTCATGAGCTAGGCCAGCATTTATTGTTTGATTCTAATTGCTCAGAGGGCAGTTAAGAGCCAAATCTAATTGTTCAGAGGGCAGTTAAGAGCCAAATCATATTGCTGTGGGTCTGGAGTCACATGTAGGCCAGTCTGTGTGAGGAGGCTAATTCCATTTCCTCAGGGCATTATTGAACTGTTATTGGGCTTTTATGACAATTGACAATGGTTTCATGGTCATCATTAGACTAGCCTTTTAATTCCAGAATTATATCGAATTCAAATTTGACATCTGCTGTGGTGGGATTTGAATCCAGGTCCCCAGAATATGAGCTCAGGATTCTGCCTTTGTACTCTAAATTTCTTATCTTTTACCCTCCATAATTCTAAACTCAGTCAAAGCTCTCCTTCTCAGTTGCTCAGTACCAACCCTTACCAAATCCCAGGCATGAATTACCAATGTACCTGTAATTTTATAGCACAGTGTTGAATTACATGCACAGACACTTGCTTTGTCTGGCTGTTCACTCTGTAGCTTAAAGGTACTGCATTTGTACATGATGCTTGCAATGTGTTTCATTTTGCTGTGCAGCAACGTGATTGTGCAGTTTGGAGAAAACATTGCCCCTCAGCCCCCCACGGTCACTGATCTACACTGGCTCCTGATCAAGCAATGTTAAGTTTGAAAATCTGCCTTCTTATTTTCAAAGCCCCTTATGGTCTCACTTCTACCTATTTCAGTAACCACCTACAGTGTGTTCCTTAAGATATTCTTAATATTGTGCATATTCGATTTCAGTTGCTTTCCTGTTTGTAACTGTACTTTCACTTGCCCAGGCCCTCACCTCTGGAATTGTCTCTCTGTTTGATAATGCTGCAATAAGGCCCCAAATAAATGTAAGTTGTTATTACAAAAAAATGATTTTTGGACTGTTCCTTGTGTTACTTTTTAATTATAGCCTCTGTCATTAGGATTATCAAAGTTGGATCTTCAGAAGGGTGAAAACATTAGTGACAAGTTTTGTTGCTTCATGATGTAGAATTCATTGGTCTAAATGTAGGCCCGGATCTATTTGTTATCTGGTAACATTCCATAGAGCAGAGAATAAATAGGAAGCCTTAGACAGACCAGTCAGATCTTTTGAAATGGCGTTCTGTCTCTTTGATTTTCCAATATGTCACGTATAACAGCCAATTTCACTCTGGCAGAATATGTCTGCACTTAAACTCTGCAGTTACTATGGCCAGTAAATAAATCTATATAAAAACCAGGTGGCAGTTCTTTTGGCTAGCTCCTGTCAGAACAGGTGTGAACACAGAGACAGGAATCTGTGCAGACAGTGAGGGGCAGGGGTGGAGGAACGTTTAACCAGATGCACAATCATCAATCTGATTTATCTTCAAAATGGAGTGAGCCATCTTTTCCAGAATGTCAGGATTTTGTTTTGGCTGGATTTATAAGTGAAGCGGATGGTTGATGTGTTTTGCTATCTTAAACTTCAATAGCTTGGACCTGAGTCTGAGTTTACAATCCTTTTCCATCTGTTATGCACCTTTCAGGTGCTTCCTGAGATGGCACATTAACAAGACTCAAAGACAAGCAATTGATGTGTTTCTCACAATAAAAATCCCTGCCTTTTTAAATCATGTTTTGGACATTTAAAGCTGATAGAGGGATGTTATTTAAGTGTGTGTGTGTGTGTGTCTAAGAGTATGCAACAATATATATTAAATATTAATATAAACATAGGAAGTGCTTGACTCTCTCTGTATGCCTGGCTTTGGATAGTGATGAGGGAGGGGAAAGTGAAAATACATTTCTGGGCATAGGAAGACTCTGTCCACATCAGTTGAAGGGTCAGTTTTCCTCCTTCTGTCTTTCCCTCATTCTCTCTCTTCCCTTCCTCCCCCCCTCAGCAGTACCTGGGGTTGAGTAGTATGAAATATATTAGTCAACCTAAAGTCAATGGGATTGTACAAGCAAATAGGTTTAACTGTGGCAGAGTCACCTTTCTAATGGACCCTGTTTGAACCCAATGGACGAGGACAATTGCTGCACATTCAGGGAAGGAGATTGCTCTGTACAACAGAAATAGTTTCTTCACCTCCGCATATGTAATCCATTCAGTGGGTCCATTGCTCAGTTGTGATAGCGTTAAGTGTTTATTCCAAACAACTGTGGACATTTCTTTTCATGTGATAGATTTAATGCTTGTTCATTGGTGCTTAGATGAGGTTCGACAACAAAGAATTATTGGGTATTTTATAATAATCAATTCATTTCTGAACTGCGGACTGAGATAATTTAATATTCATTCATGGGATATTGGCATTGCTGACAGCCCCAAATTTATTGCCCATCTCGAATGCTGCCATCTTGTATTGCTGATGTCTATGCGGTGTAGCTACTGACTAACTGGATGCCATGGCAGTGCATCCTCATAATGGCTGAGGCACAGAGGTAATGTGGTCCTGCTAAGGGGGTGCAGGTTCAAAATTCCTCGAAAGTGGAGTTGCAGGTAGACAGGGTGGTGAAGAAGGCATTTGGTATGCTTGCTTTTATTGGTCAGTGCATTGATTATAGGAATTGGGAGGTCATGGTGTGGCTGTACTGGACATTGGTTAGGCCACTTTTGGAAAACTGTGTTCAATTTTGGTCTCCCTCCTATGGAATGATGTTGTGAAACTTGCAAAGGTTCAGAAAAGATTTACAAGGATGTTTTGCAATGGTTGGAGGGCTTGAGCTAAACTGAGAGGCCAAATAAGCTGGGCTGTTTTCCTTAGAACATCGGAGGCTGAGGGTGATCTTATATTGGTTTATAAAATCGTGAGGGGCATGGATAGGTTAAATAGGCCAAGGTCTTTTCCGCAGGGTAGGAAGGAGTCCAAAACTAGATGACATAAGTTTATGGTGAGAGGGGAAAGATTTAAAAGGCACCTGAGGGGCAGCTTTTTCATGCTGAGGATGGTGTATGTATGAAAGTGGAGGAAGCTGGTACAATTGCAATATTTATAAAGCATCTGGATGAGTATATGAATAGGAAGGACTTAGAGGGATACAGGTCAAATGCTGGCAAATGGGACTCGATTAATTTAGGATATCAGGTTGGCCTGGATGAGTTGAACTGAAGGGTCTGTTTGAGTTCTGTACATCTTTATGACTTCTGTGATTCTTCTGGACCAGTAATCCAGAAGTTTACACTAGAAACCTAGAGGCCTGAGAGAATGTGAACTGAAACCTAGCCGTCCCATTTTCAGATCCTGCATTTAGATTTTAAAATGTCAGGAATTAAGAAGCGGTATTAGTGAAAAGGGCCAAGAAGTCGACAGACTGTAACAAAAAAACTCAGCTGATTCACTAAATTCCTTTCAGTAAGAAATTTTGCCATCCCTATTCATTCCAGATTATGTGTGATTTCCATTGCACACCAACCTAATTGGATCTTAACTGCCCTCCAACATGGCCTAGCACTTGTCTGAAATCACGATAAGAATATTGATGCTGGTTAAAAAAAGCAGTCCACTAGGAGCTGAGCAGCCTTCCCAAGCATCACTCACATCCTGGCAACGATAAAATCTTGACTGCAGATAGCCTCACCTGCTGCACTTGGAATTTTCAGATTTTACTGTCATGCACTTTTGTTTTTCTGCTTTGCTATTCTTTTTCATTATCTTTTCCCCTTTTCTTTGCTTATACATCGTCATCATCCCCATTAAATTTCAACCTCACCCACTTGTCACAATGATCTGGCAGGCAGCCCTTTAGACAGCTCCAGGCTGAGAAATCTTAAGCGCAGGCAGGGAACCACCCTGTCCGTCTCTCTGCGTAAACAGCTCACCCCGGCTGGGCTTCTCTGCATGGCAACACAGTTTCAGACTTGAAGGCCACAGTGTGGGGAATAGTGTTCCCTCTTCCATCAGTCTGTTCCTTCCTCATGGGGTTAAGTGCATTTTGTGCTTTTACACTTTGCTCAATCTAATTTCATACCGAATCTTGATATTGCTTTGCAGAAGGATTTTGGAAAAATTCTGCAAGTGGATCCCTATCGGCACTATCTTGCATTCTTGACAATCCCCGTGACCCATAGTTTCCACTTTCATCCCTGACTGATTTCAATTACTGCGCAGAATGTGCCTCTGATTGAAAAGGAATGTTTCTTTGCTTGGAGTTGCATCTGCAGGATGTGTTTCACATACATTGCTAGCTAAATGACCCTAAATATGTGATCAAATTGGGCATTTCATTACATTCCAGATGAGAAGAGTCCATCTCAGTAGAGTCTTTAATAACTATTTTCCTGCACCCTTCCTGACAGCTCACTGACCTAATACCTCTCTCTGGTGTCTGTTATTCGAGTGTAAGAAGCTGTATTATATTTGAACTTGATCCTCTCTTAATCCAAATTTTATTCATGATACACTTCCCCGCAGCATCGTTTAATAAAAAAGAATGTGCATTTATATAGTGCTTTGGCCATCCTCGGGATGTCCTTAAGTGTTCCCGGAGGTCCGGTATGGGAAACGGCTGTGGGCCTGGAGCAGTGTTGGCTAGAGGTCCAGAGCAAGCCCGAAGTGTCGATCCTCTGGCATCTGAGGCATTGAGAGCAGGAAGCCTGAGGTTTCCCAAAGAGCAGGTAGAGGAGATAAGCCCTTGCAGGGATTGTACTTAAGAAAGACTGTTGAACTTTTACCTTTATTGAATATTTTTCCTCTTAATACTAGGAAGGACTGTAATGTTAACTTTCAACTTTATTTTTTATTTTTCTAAGAACAATGCTAAGAACAATGGTAATGCTTTTCTTTTAATTTTGTCTCTCTATGTTACTACTTGTACATAAGTTTTGTACCTAAGGTACCTTTGTACCTAAAATGGTGCCATGTGTGATGACATGGTACACTTTTCACTGTATTCCTGGACTTCTGTACTTGAGTACATGTGACAATAAAGCTTAAATCAATAAATAAATGAAAAGAAAAAGTATTTCAGTGTTACTGTTCCAGCTGATGGTAATTCTGGACAAGTCAAATTGGAGAGTGAAACTTGTCTTGATATATTATAAGCTTAATTTTTGCACTTTGGTTACTATAATGGTTAGTCACTGAACATGTTCGCATAACGCTGACAATGCTCTTAGTAGAATTCAAATGTTTCCTTTTAGATTTTCTGCATATTCACCAGACATGATTTTCTCTCTCACTGTTTCTCCCTGAGACATAAAATAATAGACTAGCTGACTCTTACTCTGAATTTGAAGAAAAGCTCAGGTTCTTTTCCGATCCTTTTCCGTGGACTGTTGAGGTAACTAAACACCTCTTTCCAACGAATTACTCCCTCCTGCTAATATGAAAGTGTTCTTCTGAACTGAAACCTGATTCTGGCCTCTGACTGCCAGCTTCTATGTTAAGTCATAAACCCAGCATTGTAAACATTCTGCAATGAACTTCCCCAGGTATCTAATCAAGACATCTAACCTAAATGACATGCTTTCTTGGAATCAATGTCTTTAGTTCACTGTTCCACATGACTTTCTGACTTCTGAAAAAAAACATGTAAGACACTTTCATAGAACTGAAGCCAAAATCTATTTTACCTCTGCATTGAAATCCAAATTTCCAAATGACAATAATATATTGGCAACCTTTATCATAATAGCCAAAGAAGTGCTCTTGAAGTGTCCTCATTTGTTACTGTAGGAAATACATAATGAATTTAGACAGCCAATTTGCATGCAGCAAGATTTACTGAACAGTGACGTGATAAATGGTGTCATCGGCTATTTTAGTAATTTTTTTTAAAAAGATGTAATTTGGTCAGGATACTGGGCAGAATTTCCCTCATCCTTTTGAATGACATCATGGGTTTTACCCAAGAAGGCAGCTAGGACCTTAGTTAACATCTCATCTGAAAGACAGCATCTTTGAAAATAGAGAGCGTTGACAATATTACCATACAGTATTAACTTTGGTTGTCATTAAGCCTGTAATTTTATGGCCTCTTTTCCTGGGTAGGATGACAAGCAGGGGTAGGGTGGTTGTAAAATTGGGCACCATGCAAGAACTTCCTGCCCCCTACCAACCCCCTGTGTCCATCTTGTTGCCTAAGCCAATAAAGGGCATGGACAGAAGTGAAGCAGTTGGCATCGAGTAATATTCAGCATCATCTTATGCAGTGAAGTTGGCTGTTTATCAGACTTAGAATTCTCAAAAAACCTTTTAATATCTGTAATCACCTAGCGCCTCCGTTTCTTCTATTAGCATTGAATGGGTGAGCTAAAAGAAAGGAATAATATGGAGAGGTGTAATTCTCCTGGATTTTAGAAGGAAAAATCCATTGGATTCTTTCCTGTGGCATAATAGGAAGCATTTCTATCTCCATTAAATCACATAAATGTACCTAAATGTCAGAGCAACCTGAAGAAATCTCATTCACTTGTAAAGTGGTTCAGATAGTTATAACAGATAGTCAGACACTTGTAACAAGTGCCAAGGGCTGCAGAGCATAGTTTCCTTTCTTGGGGCACACACAGGGGCCCTTCTTTGCATTTTCCAATCACACCCAATTTTTAGTGAAATGGCTTTCAGTGGGCGAACAGAAAGCTGTCTATTTACTCACACAGAACAGCTGCATTTCCTATTCTGCTCATTTTGCCGAGTGTCACTTTCAAATGGAGTAAATTGCTTCATCACTGCCTTAGCTGCAGTTGTGGCACTTCATACAGATTAAGACCGGGATGTTTGAACAGCTGTGACCCAAGCTGAAGGACTTCATTAATGTTCTGGCCATCTTTATTGAAGTATTTTCTGTAAATATTTTCTTTGCTCTAAGTGGACATTGGCACTTCTTTGGAGAGGAAGCCATACTTGTGGGAACAGACTTGAGTGAACACATGATCTGATTTATCGTCAGAACCTTCGGTTTATGTGACTTTTCAAATGTTTTGTTTACTTACTTTCACACATCTTGGTTTTAGCAATAGGCAAAGATTAAAGTGAAATGAATGCTGGCATCTCCATGATTTCATCAATAAGTGTTGCCAACAGTTTGGAAGGTGCCAAGTTTTGATCCCAAGCCTGTGTTTATATTGTCTCACCTCCGCCGCTGGTCTGTGGGATTATACCCACCACATGAATTGTAGCAGTTCATATAAGGATGAGCAATAAATGCAGACCTTGAAACTCTGATTCCAAGAATGAATTTTGAAAAATGGTATCATGCAACCAATTCAGGACCATGCTAGGTGCAGTTCTTGGCTCTCTTGAAGTCATGCTATTTAACTGATAAAGATTTATTCAGCCCTGGTTACAGACAGAATCATTAGTAAATATGCACAGATATTAAAGACATTACCTTCACCAAGAAAATAAAACAAAAACTTGTGCATAAGTATGTTTTCCACCATCTGAGGATATGACAATGTGGTGTACAGTGAGTAAAGTCCTTCTACAGTGTATTCAGTGTTATGATATAGGAAACTAGACAGACCACTCACATTTAGCAAGGTCTCAGAAACAATAATAATAGAATGACCAGATCATTTGCTTTGTGACTATGGTAGAGGGATAAATATTGGTCACTATGGAGAACACACATTTGCTCTTTCACCAGGGGATTTTGCATCTCTGTGAGAGGGTAAGCAGAACTTGGCACTTAAAATTTCAGTTGAAAGTTGACATCTCTGATAGTGCAGCACTGCTTCAGAACTGCATTGAGATTCTGAGTTTATATTACGTACATGAGCTTCCGATGGGGAGTTTGAGGCCACAATCTTCAAGGCTTAGATGGGACAGTGCTACCACTGTGCCTCATTTGATACCTTGGAAGATCAACGCAAGCCAATAGGATCACAAACACTAATGACCGAGAATACAGCGGGTCTCACCCGAACATAGCAATTGCTTGTTTGAAGTGATGCCACAATCACACCCGTGCTCTCTCAATTCCTTTCTGCCTCATTCCTGGTGGCTGGAGATGAGAACTTTGGCTTTTGTTTCTACTTTAGGTCACTATCAAGTTACCCATGGTCAAATGGATGGATAAGCCTAGGGTTTTGACTGACTGTAGCTGAACAGCACAAGCAACATTATGTAACTTAACACTCAAACAGTGGATATTTGGGTGAAGTGTTGGAAAGTGTTGGTACCTTCAACAATTAGAATAGGGACTTTAACATAGTAAAACATGGCATCTCGAGCGAGTTCCATCAATAAAATGCTGGTATGAAATCACATAAAAATATATATATTGGGACAACTGACTAAAAACAAGGACAAAGACAGGGGTTTTAAGAAGCATCATAAAGAAGGAAAGAGTATTGGAGAGATTTAGAGAGGGAAGTGCAAAACTCTGGGCATAGACAGCTGACAGTATGACCATTGATGATAGAGGAATGAAAATCAGGGATGTGTAAGGAGGCTAAATTAGTGCAGCACAGAGGTCACAGAGACTTTTTGTGTTACATGAAATTGCAGAATTGACGAAGTGGGGAGGGGTGGGAATTAGAGGTAAAATAATTAAAACAAGGCAGTTCGTTTGTCATCTCGCACCTTCTTTGACTCCTTGGTCATATATTGTTAGTAATCTAGGCTATTCATAGTGGAATATAATGCAGCCAATAACAGTCCCACCTTGTACGTGAACAATTCTTAAACTTTAACAGAATTAGTGCACTCAATTGCAAAATTGCAAGAAGAAATCAATTAAAATTAGCGTTTTTTAATTCTGTGGCAATAAACAAATGACAATGGCAGACTAAGCAATGACAAATTAGCACCTATTCTCTTGCCAATCTAAACTTTGCTATAGGAGTTCATCTTCCAACTGTGTTTCAAAATTATGGAATATTGCAGCTGAAAATACGTTAACATTATACACTAAAAGCAACACAGGAGACATTGCAAGGAAACAGATGTCTGTTTGTCTCCAGTTATCGAGTGATTTTCATTACGTTTGCTTGGCAAACAAGTGGCTGCTTCTCGGTGGGGAAAAATAACGCTTTGATGTATCAGATAGCCTCAAATGTTTAAGGCTCATGGAAATAATGATTGTTGCATAAAACAAAAGGCTGACATGTTTCTCTCCCCATTGCCCTCCTAAATTTTATCCCTCCTCTCATTGGAAATTAGGAACAGAATTGAGCCATTTTGCCGTTATGTTTGCTCCAATCTGTTTGTTATGCTAGCAATTTTTAAAAAATATTAATTCCCAGCAAAGAAAATATGTTAAATAAAAACCGAAAGAACTGCAGATGCTGGAAATCAGAAACAAAAACAGAAATTGCTGGAAAAGCTCAGCAGCATCTGTGGAGAGAAGGCAGAGTTGACATTTCGGCTCCAGTGATCCTTCCTCAGATCTGAGAAACTGGACCTGAAACGTTACCGCTGATTTCTGTCCACAGATGCTGCCAGACCTGCTGAGCTTTTCCCAGCAACTTAAGTTTTTGTTAAAGAAAATGTATTATCTATCTTCTTCTCTTGCAAGCATTCTCTGGTTTAAGAACATTGACCTTTTTTTTTCCCTTTCTGCTAGACTTAAACCTCCAGTCTTGGGCACGTACCTCTCCAGGATTGATTCATCAAAATACCAATCTGATTCGCTTTTCCTTCTTCACTCTTCACATTTCACATTGTCTAGTTAATCCAAAACCTCATGGCAAGGTAACACAGTTCCCTCCCTTGTCTTTGCAAAATTCTATTACTGATGTAACATTGACTTCAAGGTCTCTTCAACTTCAATGCACTATTTATTAGACCCTTCCTCTTGGTATTAGATTACTGTTTGTTTCCTGCTCCCACAGATCAGCTATGAGAGTTGACCAACCTGTCACCATGGTTGGAACTTGGTGTAGGTAATGAAAATTCAGGTCACCAATCAGAATCACAAATCACCTCACCAAGTGCAGCCAGAAGCTATTTAAGTGCAATCAGGCACTGAAATGTGCAGCTTTGAGCGTCCCACAGAATTAAGCTGTCAGTACGATGGAAATCCTCTTCACGAGAGCTATTGGTCATACAGACACTGACAATGGTTGGCACGGTGGCTCAATGGTTGGCACGGGGGCTCAATGGTTGGCACGGGGGCTCAATGGTTGGCACGGTGGCTCAATGGTTAGCACGATGGCTCAATGGTTGGCATGGTGGCTCAACGGTTGGCACGGTGGCTCAATGGTTAGCATGGTGGCTCAATGGTTGGCACGGTGGCTCAATGGTTGGCACGGTGGCT
>NC_063333.1:131974960-132008188 GCF_021869965.1 Rhincodon typus
CAATGGTTGGCACGGTGGCTCAATGGTTGGCACGGTGGCTCAATGGTGCCAGGGACCCGGGTTCAATTGCACCCTCAGGAGACTGGTGGTGTGAAGTTTGCACGTTCGCTCTGTGTTGCCTGTGTGGGTTTCCTCCGGGTTCTCTGGTTTCCTCCCACTATCCAATGATGTGCAATTTAGGTAGATTGGCCATGCTAAATTGCCCGACGTGTCTGGAGATGTACAGGGCTGGTGGATTAGCCATGGGAAATGCAGGGTCACAGGGATAGGGTAGGCGGATGAGTCTGGATGGAATGCTCTTCGTAGCGTCGGTGTGGACTCGATGGGCCAAATAGCCTGCTTCCACATTGTAGGGATTATATGATTCTAATTGTAGGAGGCCGAGCTTCAAGTCCCACCTGCTCCAGAGTTGTCTAAAAATGCCCAAGAACAGATCGATTAGAAAATGTCTGCATTACAGGCAGTGCTGCACAGAGTAGTGGCTGCTTCTGCAAGTCAGCAAGTCTTTCCTCAGGAACATTGCTGGATCCCTAGAGACAGCCAAGTCTGGCCTGACTGGTAGCCACAAGGAGAGGTGAGGTATCGACAGTCAGGAGAGGGGGCTTTCAGATGTAAGGACAAGGGGATGGCTCCAAATGGGCACCTTGCTTCCCTTTGCCATTTGGACATTAAATAGCACTGAAAGAGAAGCCATTGGGAAATCCAACAGTGTTTATGAGACAGTCTTCAGGAGACATGAGAGACCCCGATGTGTGTGGGAGAATCCCTAAGCCACCATTGAGTCCCATTAGCTGAATAATGGACTTAATTAAGCAGTGGGTGAGTTCTGTGTGCTGACCCATTCCCACTGCTGAATAAATAGTTTCCCCGTTGACAGGTCTCGACTGTTGTCCTTGCTGTCTTTCCATATCCGTAATTGACAGTGGCCCAGTGCACTTGGGACTGAATAAGTAATTTATGGACCAAGTCTCCACTCTGGTAACTGAACAAAAAAATGCAGGCTAGCACTTCAGTGCACCCCTCCCTCAGTCTTTTGGATGAAGCCTTAAACTAAGGTCCAATCTGTCCACCTCAGGCAGATGCAAAAGGACTTGTGACATTATTTCGATAAAGAGCAGGGCAGTGACGTGTCACTGGACTCCACTTTAACTTTTTATTTCTCAGCACAGATGCTGCCAGATCTGCTGAGTTTCTCCAGCACTTTTTGTTTGAGTTCTCATTGGGGCCTGGGACCAACACTCATCCCTCAATCAATTTTACTAAAGCACCTTTTCTGGACATCATCACGTGGAAGCTTGTGGGACCTTTGCTGTGTGGAAAGTGGTTGTTGCATTTCCAACATTACAAAGTGCCTGCACTTCAAAATGGTTTATTGCCTGGAGAAATTGTAAAAGGTGCCATAAAAATGCTTTCCTTTTACAGTTGTAAGTCAAAATATGTATCTAGTAGTTTTTCATTTTCTATTGATACAGAACATAGTCTCTGTTTATTGCAAACTTCATACAGCTTTTCAGCAGCGCTGTCGGGAATCTGGGCTACTGGAGAAAGCTGTCTACAGCTGTTCTTTGGGGTCGGGTTACAACCTTGTTATCCAGCTGTGGTGTTCTGAGTGGGAGAGAAGAATTTGAATGAGGTAGCAGAAGGTGCTGTGGGAACGCTGGCTCTAGCATGAACTCACACCATCACGAGAGGAAGCGCAGGGAATGGGAACAGGGGAGATGTAAAGCTTTCAAAATACTACAATAATTGATCCAGAAACCCTGACGCCTCCACCTGATCAACTAAACTCATGGTGCCTTTTCTTTTTAAAGATAGCTGTTAATGAATGAATCGTGTGCTGGTTTCTAATGCAGACTCTTAAATTTTGTTTGGAGACTGGGGAGTAGTTAAGATTCACAGATCTAGGCTGCCATTTCAATTTCAGTGGAATATTAAACAGATCATTGGTTTGCTTACAATCAGTTTTCAGTCTGATCTCAGAGGAAGAGCATGTAAAAGCTCCACCCTCCTGCATTAGGGACAAGGAAAGCTCAGCTTTAAATAGCTGTCCAGTGATCCCCCATCATAAGGTCCTCCAGTGAGAGGTAGCAGAATCATGCTGTCCTCTGATGCATTTGCAATGTCTAGCTTAACAACTACTGCTAACAGCTCTTACAACAGTTGGTGTGTAGAATCTATTTGGGTAATATTTCAAAATCTTTAAGGCAGAATGGATACAAATGTAAGGTGGAAAAAGACAAAACATTTCCAACACATTTGTTTAGATGTACATTTTATTGGTTGCATCCCAGTCCAACTTTCTCCCTTCCCAAAGGTTCTGCCCCATTCTGAGGCACAGGCCATTGGCTCCTCCCCCACACAACCATTCTTCACAGCTGTGTGTAATTAATAAGTTGCCAGCAGATTCTTTGGTCAAAAGCTATGAAGCCAGCCAATATGTATGTCTCAGCTAATATTTAGACCATAGATCATAGAATCCCGACAGTGTGGAAACAGGCCCTTTGGCTCAATAAGTCCACACTGAGCCTTGGAGCATCCCACCCAGACCCATCCACCGAATCTATACATCCCTGGACACTCTGGGCAATTTAGCATGGCCAATCCACCTAGCCTGCACATCTTTGGACTGTGGGAGGAAACCAGAGAACCTGGAGGAAACCCATGCAGATATGGGGAGAACGTGCAAACTCCACACAGACAGTCACCCAAGGGTGGAATTGAACCTGGGTTCCTGGTGCTGTGAGGCAGCAGTGCTAACCACTGAGCCACCGTGCAGCCCCAAAAGTGTAAAAAATATTAGTGCCTGTTAAATTGCCTCCAAATTCTACACTTGGATTTTCACCAAGCTTATTCAAGGCATGCTGAGCACACAAAGTAGGTGATAATGGCACTATTCCCTGCATAATGGTAGGGGTCTCATTAATCCAGCCTCAATGTTGTTGCAAAATAGTTTGCTTGCACAACTGAAGTTTCAATTATCTCTGCATCAACCTGAGTACTGTGAACAAACCCAAAATTAGGCAGGTTGTAGCCTATCCCTTTAAGGAACTTACCTGAATTCCCTCATTACTGAATTAAATAAACTAAAATCTGAGTTGGGACCTAACTAGATGTGGGCTCGAAACTCACATATTCTGGAGAAGAGAACCTCCTTGTGTTTCACTCTGGACTCAGATTGGGTTTTGGCAACAGTATACGATGCACAAGTTTAGAGTTGTTGCAAACCACCAGTACTAGTGCTGTAATTCAAATAGGAACACAGCCATGGTGAGCTTAATATGACACAAAGATTTATTGTTCCTGATTATACTGGGGTGATGTATGATTTCAAATGGGAAGAAACAATTTAATTGTTTTGATTTGATTTGATTTGTCAAAGTTTTCATACAGATACAGTAAAAAGTATTGTTTTGAGTGCTATCTAGACAAATCATACCTTACATGAGTACATCAGGGTGTTAAAACAGAATGCAGAATATAGTCTTACAGCTATAGAGAAAGTGCAGAAAAGGATCAACTGTAATATATGAGAGGCCCATTCACAAGTCTGGTAACAGTGGGAAAAAGTTCTTCTTGAATAAGTTAAGAGCACATTGAAAAGCTGCCTATACAAGGTAATGCCTGATATTCATTGATTTTCTGAGTGGAAATATGGGGAAGCAGATCTCCTGCTCGATGAAGGTGGAGCAAGGAGGGGTGTGGAGAGGGTGATGAGGGGAGTGGGGATTCACTGCAGCGGATCATTATTCAGAGGTTTAAGATAAAACTAGATGTCGTCTTCCCATTCCCTGTTCCCCATTTTAATCCTCATGAAGTTGCATTTACATTAGCTGAATGGCTGCAGTTTAGATTATTGGCATTAACAGTGTTGTGTCCCTTTGATTCACCCCACCATTGATGGCGATGACTTCAGCGACTAGATTCTAAGCTCTAGAATTCCCTGGCTGATCTGGTTATGGCCCCAACTCCACTTTCCTCTCTATCCTGTTGTAATCCTTAACTCCCTGATCAATCAAAAATCTATTGAACTCCACAGACTGATGGCTATCTGAGAAGAGAAAATCTCCTCGTTGCTAGTTTAGAAAGGAAACCTTTTATTCTTTAACTGTGTCAACTAGTTCAGTTCTGCCCCATAAGAGGAACCATGCTCCTGGTATTCATCCTATCAAGTCCCCTTCTACAGGAACTTCTACATTCAAATAAGGTCAAATTTCATTTTTCTCATCTCCAATGAATATAACTCAACCTTTCTTCATAAGATAAGCCTTCCTTCTCTGGAATGGATGACATGGTGGTGCAGTGGTTAGCACTACTGCCTCACCAGATCAGGAATGGTGGTTCGATTCCAGCCCTGGGTGACTGTCTGTGTGGAGTTTGCACGTTCTCTCTGTGTCTGCAAGGGTTTCCATCAGGCACCCTGGTTTCCACCCACAGTCCGAAGGTGTGCAGGTTAGGTGGATTGGCTGTGCTAAATTGTCCAGATTTGTGCAGGGTACATGGATTAGCCATGGGAAATGCAGGATTACAGGAATAGAGTGAGGGAAGTGGGTCTGGGGATATGCTCTTCAGCGAGCTGGTGCCGACTAGCTGGGTCAAATGGCCTCTATCTGTATTGTAGGGATTCTAAGAGTTGAATGAACTTTTGCTGAGTTGCTTCTAACATAGTAGATGTGGTCTCAGTAAGGCCCTGTACAGGTATGCTATAACTTTGCTGCTTTTATATACCGTTTTCCTTGTGTTAAATATCAACTTTTCATTTGCCTTCCTAATCACTTCCCTAACCTCTATACAACATTTTGCGATTCATGTACCAGAGCACTCAGATTCCTCTCTCCCATTTAGTTCTGCAAACTATCTCCAGTGAAATTGTATACTGCTTTTCTGTTTTTTCTGCTTAAATATGGTTAACATTTTATGACATTATACTCCAGCTGCCAAGTTTTTGCGCACTCATTCAACTTGTCTTTATTCTTTTGCAAACTGTGTACCTCCTTTTGAGATACAAAATTGGCTCGAAGGTAGAAGATAGAGGGTGGTGGTAGTTTCTCAGAGTGGAGTCCTGAGACTAGTGGTGTACCACAGGGATCGGGGCCAGGTGCAAGGTTTTTTTGTCATTCATATAAATGATTTGGATGTGATATGGAGGTATGGTTAGTAAATTTGCAGATGAAACCAAAATCAGTGATGTGGTGGACAATGAAGAAGGTTATCTCAGAGTACAACAGGACCTTGATCAGATGGGCCGATGGGCTGAGGAGTGGCAGCTGGAGTTTAATTGAGATAAATGTAAGTTGTTGCATTTTGGTCAGCCAAATTAGGGCAGGACTTAAACAGTTAATAATAGGGCCCTGGAGAGTGTTGTAAACAAAAGGACCTATGCGTGCAGGTCCATAGTTTCTTGAAAGTGGAGTTGCAGGTAAACAAGATGGTGAAAAAGGTGTTTGGCACGCTTGCCCTCATTTGTTAGTGCATTGACTATAGGAGTTAGGAGGTCATGTTGTGGCTGTACAGGACATTGTTAGGCCACTTCCAAAATACTGTTCAATTCTGGTCTCCCTGCTATAGGAAAGATGTTGTTAAAACTTGAAAGGGTGCAGAAAAGATTTATAAGGATGTTGCTGAGATTGGAGGTTTTGAGCTATAGGGAGAGGCTGAATTGGCTGGGGTTTTTTTCCCTGGAGCGTTGGAGGCTGAGGGGTGGCCATATAGAGGTTTATAAAATCATGAGTGGCATTGATAGGGTGAATAGCCAAGGTCTTTCTCCCAGGGAAGGGGAGTCCCAAACTAGAGGGCATAGGTTTAAGGTGAGGGGGGAAAGATTTAAAATAAGGAACTTGAGCGGCCACTTTTTCGCGCAGAGGGTGGTGTGTGTATGGAATAAGCTGACAGAGGAAGTGGTGGAGGTGGGTACAATTACAACATTTAAAAGGCATTTGGATGGGTACATGAATAGGAAGGGTTTAGAGGGATACGGGCTAAATATTCGCAAATGGGACTAGGTCAGTTTAGGATATTTGGTTGGCGCAGATGAGTTGGACTGAAAGGTCTGTTTCCATGCTGTAAACTCTATGCGTCTAGACTGTAAGTCACTTTGCTGCCTGTCTTGATGTCACAATAAATTTTGGTGAATATATGATACCGATTAATGTGCGTGTATATCGGGGGTTAGGTGGTTTGGCCATGCTACTTCATTCATATTGTCCAGGGATGTGTAGGCTGAGTGGGTTAGCTATGGAAATAAAGTGTTACAGGGATAGGATGGGTCTGTGTGGGAAGCTGTTCAGAGGATCGGTGTGGATCCGATGGGTCAAAAGTCCTTCTTCCACACTGTCGGGATTCTGTGATGCTATGATATTCTGTCCCCTTATCGTTGTTGGAGGCAAATTTGTCCTTGACTTTGCAGCCAGTCTGTGGTCCTCCACCTTTGTGGAAAATTCAGCCAGGATTATCCTGGCATTGCGGAGAATTCAAGATGAATCTTCATTGCCAAGTTTCAACAACCTCTGAGAAAAAAAAGTCACAGGGTCATTACAAAATGTTGCTTCCTTTTTATTTGAATTTTTAATTTATTATTGCACTATCCCATACTTTCTCCATAGCACTGTAAAGATTTTTTCTTCAGATATTTATCCAGTTCTCTTTTGAAGACCTTAGCTTCGTCTGCACCTACTGTACACTCTTAAGCTGTGCATTCCAGATCCAGAATTTCAGAATCTTGGCTGTGCAAAAATGTTTTTCATGTCATTCCTTGCTTCTTTTGGCATTTCCCTCTCATTTTTGACCCTTCCATCATTACGTACAGTTTTCCCCTGTCCACGTCCCTCTTGAGTAACTCTATCAAACCTCCTCTTAATCTTCTCTTCTGCAAGTTGAAACATGGTAGCTCAGTGGTTAGCATTGCTGCCTCATAGTGTCAAATGCATGCATTCAATTCCACCTTTGGGTGACTGCCTGCGTGGAGTTTGCACATTCTCCCTGTGTCTGCGTGGGTTTCCTCTGGGTGCTCCGGTTTTCTTGCACAGTCCAATGATGTGCAGCTTAGGCGAATTGGCCATGCTAAATTGCCCACAGCATCCAGGGATGTGTAGGCTAGGTGGATTAGCCATGGGAAATGCAGGGTTGTAGGGATAGGGTAGAAGGGTGAGTCTGGGTGGGAAGCTCTTTGGAGAGTCAGTGTGGGCTTATTGGGCCAAATGGCCTGTTTCTACACTGTAGGGATTCTATTCTCGATTCTCCAAATTATCCAACTAATTGCACCATTCTTGTGAATTGTCTCTAATGCCTTCACATCTTTGATCAATGTTCTGGAAATTTACTTGAATTATCCTGATAGAATTGGCAATTATGTTTATAAAATCTTCCCTGAAAGGATTAAATGGAGTTCATAGTCAGGCAACTTGTATATGATTTTAAACTGGCAATTGAGCTTGATAAGTTTAAATAGATAAGAGGGAGAGAGATAATATTTAGGTGAGTAAGTTTTCTTTGTTTAAGGGTTGCAGACCTGGCCTTAACTTTGACTGGCATTCAATGCGCACATTTGCTTATAATTTCACAAGCGGATAAAAGGGAGCCCTGCCTTTAATAAAGCTTTTGAAAAAACACAAGAAAGTTATGAGGCGACTGAAGAGAGAGTTATCTCAATTTATGTATTTTTTTAAAAAGTGGCATATAATAGGCTTGGATAACATGGTGTAGAGCTGGATGAACACAGCAGGCCAAGCAGCATCAGAGGAGCAGGAAGGCTGACGTTTTGGGTCGAGACCCTTCTTCAGAAAATCATAATAGGCTTGCATTACTTAGAAATTGAGCATATATCTACAATTGGAATTTTCAGCTATTTAATTCTGCAGCTGAGCCTACGGTCTGTTCAAGTACTATTCATCTGGTTGTTGCAATCCCTAGGTAAAGAGGGTCCGCTAGGATTGTAATCCCATTGGGATTTGCTCCAAGGAATGAAGTCTTACTCGCAAAGTATTGTGAGTAACACAAGGGAAAAGTAAGGGGGACAGTGAAACAGTGTTTTTAAGAAAAAATATTTAAGCACTCCTACTTAGCAGTCACAAAAATCTTGGACTTGCTGGAGCAGAAGGCAACTGACTGGCAACGAAGCATCTTCCATTTAGATGGTGAAGAGTCACTTCTAATTAGCTTACGAGAGTGAAGGCTGATGAGAATGTGTATGTCAGGTGACCAACGTGGGTTAGAGGCAGAGGTCACGTGATGAAACCTCAAGGAATACATCAAATTAGAATACACCTTGGACTCCGTTTTTACTCGGAGTGATGGACTGAAAATGGATATCTGCAAACGGCTGCTGTCTCCCCACTTGCTAACTTTACTGTCCATTCAGAAGATTGACTCAGGTAGAGTCTTCTCCCCTCAGGAAAATCTAAAATTATACTTTGTAGATTTGCAGCTCCAAGCTTCTTACTAGCCTATTGGAGTTAGCCCCTAAGTAAACCCAGGAGTTACAAAAGCCCAGCCCATGCATCACATCTGTGTCCTGGGTTAGAACTGGACACTATTGTATTGCATGTTTTTGACTTAATCTTGGTTTTAAAAATGACACAGATCCTTTTGTTTTTCTTCCAAAGTCTATTTTTTGGTTAAATGATGGAGCAGGCTAGAGGGGCTGAATTACCTACCACTGTTCCTAGTTCTTCTGCAGACATTATGTTCTATCTGAACTATTGTAATAAATGTTTGCACTTTGGTCTGTAAGGATATGCCCATGGGTATAACTACAGAGTAAACATGCCTCAAATGAAACTAGAAAGCGAAAGAGATTATACCAAGAGTTTCGAACTTGTGAGTCATCTGGGAGGATCCCAATCACCTGTCTTGGCTCTCAGTTCCCTACAATTCTCCAGACAAGGCATTTGAGTAGCTGGAGTAGAATCCATGATAGATAGGTTGTACATGATCTGCAAAAGCATTGGATGGACTGAGGAGCTAGTTGATTATTCATTTCAAACTATTCTTTAAACACTTTTCCTTGAAGGCACACCACCTTTAAACATTGACTCAGGAGTGGTGCATGAACTCTGCAGTGTTTTACAAATGTCATTATCAGCCGAAGCGTGCATTTCTGCAGCTCATTGTGAATACCAAAGGCACATTTTCAGCATATGGGGAACAATATAGAGCAGGTGTTGACAAATCATTGAGAAAAGTGTGAAGTAATTATAAGGAGCCAGAAGTTCACCCGCCCACAAGATCAGCTTAATATAAACAACATGCACATAGTACTCCACAGAAACAAAAGGCAAAGCTTTTGACAGATACGAGACAGAAAAAAAGCACAATAATTTCTTTCCAACTGAGTGTATTTGGTAGCAGAACAAGGCGCAAACATGTCCAGCAAAAATAAAAAAAACACAGCAGCTCTTCCTCAGCAATGAAGGGGGAATTGATGGAAATTTTCTGGGAAGTAGACAATTTGGTTACTTGCTTTAATTTAGTAAGGTAGTCTTGCAGTATGAATTTCATTTCCAAAAAAACGTCAATTCATTATTAGCAGATGACTGGTACACGACAATACAATTTTTAATTTTAAAAAACGTAACCATGAAGGATTTATTGAGCGGCAGGAATTTCTGACTTGGCAATTTGTACAAATACAAGTTCACAGCCTTTCATTTTGTGGAAAAAGAAGGTTTGTTTTGATTTAAATACACCAAGAACTATGCTTTTTCAGGAAGAGAATTCCAGACATTCAAATCTCTGAGTGGAAATATTTTGCCTAATCTATGTTTTAAATGGGTGACCTATGACACCTTGTTCTAGATCCTACTCTGTCGAGATCTCACAGGATTTTATGTTTCAACTGATCCGCCTCTTACTTCTGTGTACTCCAGTGGATACAAACCCAAACTATCCAACCTTTCCACATAAGACAATGCACTCATTCCAGGAGTTCATATCCTTTATACTATCACATGCATTTCTAGACTGGCCATTCATTTAGTTTTTTACCATGTTATATAAAGATGTAATGTTTTGAAGGGGTTAATGCTGAGGAATGTGTTCTCGAGACTGAAAACAGGTTTGGACCTCAAACAGGTAAGTCCAGGCCTTGAGGTCTCCCTCACTGGAACAGTTTCAGTTGATGATAATCTATATTTAATAGTATCCCTTTACCACTGGCGATTAGTCCACCCAAGATGCTGAATTTGCTCTGTTCCAGATGCATCCACTAGAGATAATAGGGAGATATCCAATCACCTCAGGCGAAGATATACATGCCCCTTTCTACAGCACTCGCTGCAATATTTCAGTAGTTAAAGCCCTAAAGTCACTTTGACAATGATTGAGGAAAAGTAAGTGTGTAATGTGAGTGAGGAGGTAGGATGTTAGGTGAGTGAGGATGTGGGCGGGGTGCCAGGAGACTGAGGTAGGCCGGTGCCAGGTGGTTGAGGTGAGTAGTGTGCCAGGTAAGTGGACGAGTGCTTAGATTATTTTGACAGGGGTATGGTCAGGTCAGGATGGGAGAAGGGCTGGTGTCATTTCGAGTGGGGCTAGTATACACTTGGTTGGGATGGGAGGTTTGCGTCTGTCAGCATCAGATTGGGGTTGGGTTGGGGCTGGAGTTGGTGGTCAGCTGCAGAAGGATCGAGTCAGGCCATTGTGGGTATTGGCTCCAGCAGGAATGGATGTTCTGGTGGGATTTCAGCACCTGCAGGGACAGGTCAGATTTGGTCAGAGACCTGGTTACGAAAAGTCTGGCTGGGTAGGTTGGTGCAGGGAGATGAATTGGACATGGCTAAGTTAGGGGTCTGGGGTTGTGGGGTGTTGGTTCTAGCAGGGGTTGTCAGGTGGTTAAAGGGGGCACGGGTGGGTTTCAGTGGTGAGTTAGGGTTTCAGTTTAGTAATTATCCAGGAGTTAGAGTAGGCTTTGAATACTCCAACTTTTCTTGGGTATCTATTTAGTTAACTAAGTCGGAGTCCTTCAAATTCTCCAACCTTAATGCACTGTTTTGGAGAGTTTTCCCATCAGGATGTTCAATTTTCTGGGCAGTTGCCATGGAGTCTGCTTTAGAGATTCTGCACAGTCCAATTTCAGTCCATACTGCTCCAATGCTTCTCGGGCCATCAGAATATCTAGGACATTGTCTATCATTTCAATGTAAGTTTACCTCATTGCTATCATGCAATAAACTACAAATTGTTCACGACATGAGCCTCCTATTGTTGTAACACCAAGTAATTTCCATCTCCCACACATTGGATCTGCAGAGTCTGCTTGGTCTTTACTAGGAAAGAGGATGGTGATAGATGGTGATATTATTCCAAGTTGAACTGTGGTGAGAGTCCATTGTACAACCTACCAGAGAGTCCAGATAGAACATAGAACATACAACATTACAGCGCAGTACAGGCCCTTCGGCCCTCGATGTTGTGCCGACCCGTGAAACCAATCTGAAGCCCATCTAACCTAAACTATTCCATTATCATCCATATGTTTATCCAATGACCATTTAAATGCCCTTAAAGTGGGCGAGTCTACTATTTTTGCAGGCAGGGCATTCCACGCCCTTACTACTCTCTGAGTAAAGAACCTACCTCTGACATCTGTCCTATATCTATCACCCCTCAATTTAAAGCTATGTCCCCTCGTGCTAGCCATCACCATCCGAGGAAAAAGGCTCCCACTGTCCACCCTATCTAATCCTCTGATCATCTTGTATGTCTCTATCAAGTCACCTCTTAACCTTCTTCTCTCTAACGAAAACAGCCTCAAAACCCTCAGCCTTTCCTCATAAGACCTTCCCTCCATACCAGGCAACATCCTGGTAAATCTCCTCTGCACCCTTTCCAATGCTTCCACATCCTTCCTATAATGCGGTGACCAGAACTGTAAGCAATACTCCAAGTGCGGCCGCACCAGAGTTTTGTACAGCTGCAACATGACCTCATGGCTCCGAAACTCAATCCCTCTACCAATAAAACCTAACATACTGTACGCCTTCTTAACAGCGCTATCAACCTGGGTGGCAACTTTCAGTGATCTATGCACATGGATACCGAGATCTTTCTGCTCATCCACACTACCAAGAATCTTACCATTAGCCCAGTACTCTGTATTCCTGTTACTCTTTCCAAAGTGAATCACCTCACACTTTTCCACATTAAACTCCATTTGCCACCTCTCAGCCCAGCTCTGCAGCTTATCTATGTCCCTCTGTAACCTGCAACATCCTTCCGCACTATCCACAACTCCACCGACTTTGATGTCATCCTCATTTAGCTTATGTGACAACTGTTGCGTAGTTTTACCTCACTGGCAAGAACTTATGTTAATTTCTTTCCCCTTATACAGCAGTCTGACACAGAAGGTCACACAAAACACAGTTTGATTTACATATTCTTTCTCATCCTTCCCTTTTTGGCATCTCCCACTTTCCTGCAATTGGGTCTTTTCCATCTTGAAGCAGGAAAATTCTCCGTTGCTGATGGTGTGACCCCCACACCTAATACCATCATCCTCTCACCTCACAACACTGTCTGGTATTAGTGACCTACAGCTGTGGTTCCTGACACAGTTCCCTTTCTGAGGAGGTGAGTGGCCAGAGTCCCATTTCCAATGCTCTGGCTGCAAAGTTGATGTGTTCTCCACCGACTCATTGGGGGGCAGGCCAGAAAACTCCACCATCCGTGAAGTCCTCGTCCAGGTCAAATTCCATGTGTTACTAAGGACATCGGCCCTGAATTCAGCCAGAGGAAATCATCCCCTATCAAATTTATCTAGTCATCTCCAACATCTCAATTAGATCAGCAATCTTTGATATGCAAGGAGGATCAAAGCTCACCTGAGCAGCCTTTTTTCCCAATTTAACCTTCTTCTCTGCTATAAAAAGCATAAACATGAGGATGACTGACTGTGTGAATGCCTCTCTCTGTGGGTAAGGATCCATTCAATGATTCCTTGGTATGGCACAACAAATTTAGATGACTACTAAGGCAGAAGAAACTGTTGACGTGAATCCAAGTTGTGTCACCTTAATCCAGATATTACGTCTTTTTAAAAAGAGATAGATGTCAAAGAAATGGAAGTCTATGACCAGCATTAATGTACCCTATTTATTTTCCAGTGGCTGTACAGAAAATCCCAAGAGAAATCAACACTATAAGCATGTGGTACAAAGTTAAGGTTACCTCCCTGAACAAATTAACGCCAATCAGTGCAGCATGAAACTGGCATCCCTGAATAAACTGAATTTTGGGTAACACCAGCCTGATGTTCTTGCTCAAATGCCAGGCAAATAACCATCTCCAATAAGAGACAATCTAATCACCATCACTGAATCCCCCACTATCAACATCCTTGGGGTTACCGTTGATCAGAAACTCAACTGAACTCGCCACATAGACACAGTGGCTACAAGAACAGGTCAGACGCTAGGAATACCGCGGTGAATCACTTACATCCTATCTCCCCAAAGCCTGTCCACCATCTACAAGGCACAAGTCAGGAGTGTGATGGAATACTCCCCACTTGCGTGGATGGGGGCAGCTCCAACAACACTCAGGAAGCTTGACATCATCCAGGAAAAAGCAATCTGTTTGACTGGTACCACATCCACAAGAATCCATTCCGTTGACCACCGATGCTCAGTAGCAGCAGTGAGTACTCACAACAAGGTGCACTGCAGAAATTCACCAGAGATCCTTAGACAGCACCTTCCAAACCCATCACCACTTCCATCTGGAAGGATAAGGGTAGCAGATACATGGGAACACCACCACCAGTAAGTTCCCCTCCAAGCCACTCACCATTCTGGCTTGGAAATATACCACTATTCCTTTACTGTCGCTGGGTCAAAATCCTGGCATTATGGGTTAACCAAGTGGACTGCAGCTGTTCAATATGGCAGCTCACCACCACCTTTTTAAGGGCAATTAGGGATGGGAAATAAATGCTGGCCAACCAGTGACACCCACATCCTGTGAGTGAATAAAAGGAAACCATTGCAAAGATTAGATTTAAAAGCTACTCTCGCATTGAGACACTGACTCACTGGTTGTTGGCTCCAGTTGGTATAATGATCTTGTTGATTTCTCTTCTTCGGAGATGTAGTCAGGATCCTTGATCTTATGGGTCTCCAGCACTGTTGCTATCAACACCATTACTATTCAATGCCTTTAGTTTAAGAGGTAGTAAATCAATAAATTGGTGGAAGCACTGTCAAATTACTTGAGTGTGATATGCATTTAGTGCCTTTTTGGTAAGGGAGAAGGTATTGAGCAGTAATCCCTAATGAGCTTGCCAGTGAAAGAGGAATGTGAATCATCCAACATACCCTAAACCAGCTGGTTGTGACTTACCCCAGATTACCTTAATAGCAGATGTGTTGGTCAGTTTATTGGGCTTCATCGCAGTCATAAAAAGAACTATCTGGGGAAGGGGTTCTGGTTATAGGTGGGTGTGGTGATGTGCAGCTGTGCTCAGTCTAGCCCACCCAGAATCAAAGATACTGGTGTTGGCTTAGTTGGAGTGTGGCTTCAATTAGGAATCATATCTTCAATTTCAATGTTCCCTACTTCAGCACTTCCACTGCGACTTTGTGGCTGAATATTATGTGAGTATCAGCAGCACAGACCAGAACGGTTCCAAGGTTTAGATACCAGTAAATTGACAGCAGTAGTTATTGTGTAACTGGACCCAGCCCGATCTTCTGTAGGTTAAAGATTGGCAAGAAAGAAATGGCCAAGATGTAAATTGACCCTTGCCCCATGCTAACAGGGTGGATGTTGAGTGAGGATAGTATCAGTCTCCACTGTTTAGTGTCCAAATGGATAATTGATTCTTATTGTAAAGAATTGAATTACACATTGGAGAAATAATACACAAACTGTGATCTGAAATTAAAGCAGAAAATGCTCGAAATGTTCTCACAGGTCTCACAGCATCTGTGAGAAAGAAGCAAAATTTATGTGTGATGTTGTTGACATTTCATTAGAACAGGATGAAAGTTATAGAGTAAACAAATTTTAAGCAAGTTAATTGGGACAGGGGATTTTTAAAATTCATTCATGGAATATAGCTGTTATTGGCTGGAACAGGACTTATTGCCCATCTCTAGTTGCTCTTCAGAAGGTGGTGCTGAGCTGTCTTCTTGAACTGTTGCAGTCCATTAGGTTGACGTGGACCCTCAATGCCGTTAGGGAAGGAGTTCCAGGACATTGATTCAATGACAGTGAAGGAACGATAACATATGTCCAAGTCAGGATGGTGATTGGTGGAGGGGGACTTGCAGGTCGTGGTGTCCCCAGGTATCTGCTGCTGTTGTCATTCTAGGTAGTAGTGGGTTTAGATGCTGCTGAGGAACCTTGGTGAACTTTGACAGTGTATCTCGTAGATACTGCATACTGTTGCTGCCGTGCATTTGTGATGTTGGGACTGAATGTTTGTGGATTTGGGACCAATTTGTCCTGGAGTCAAGTCTCTGGAGTGTTGTTGGGACTGCACTCCTCCAAGCAAATGGGGAATATTCCATCACATTCCTGACCAGCATTCCCTGTCATTTTTCTTGCTGGTCTGAGGACTTCTAAGGACCTTCTGGAAGTGGAAGCGATGCATGTCAGGCTGATTAACATTCAGGAACTTCCCAGTGGTGGCAACATTGCTCCTGACTTATGCCTTGTAAATGGTAAACAATTCTTTGGTAGTCAGGAGGTGAGTTATTTGTTGCAGGGTTCCAGCTTTTGACCTGTTGTTGTAGACACTGTGTTTATATGGCTAGTCCAGTTCAGTTTCTGATCAATGGTAAACTCTAGGCTGTTGATAAGAGGGAAAATGATCAATGGGAAGTCCTTGATAGGGTGGAAGGCGGTGAGATTAAATAACAAAAGAATTGATGGTTCAAAGCAAAGACACTGGTAAGAACCAACATGTCTTGAGGAGGTGTGAATGATAGATTTCAGAAGAGCTAGTGTCCAAAAACAGAAAAAGGAGGAAGAAAAGGAGAAAAAAAACAAAAGCAGCAAAGAAAAAGACACAAAGTGGTAGCAGAGATTACAAACTGAAATTATTGAAATAAATGTTGAGTTCAGAAGGCTGTAAAGTCCCGAATTGAAAGAAGAAGTGTAATTCCCCGAGCTTGAGTTTATCTTCGCTGGAACACTAGAGGTGTCCAATGTCAGAGAGGTCAGAATGGGAGCAAGGTGGGGAATTAGATGTCAGGTGAGCAGACACTTGAGGTTGTACATGTGGACTGGATGCAGGTATACTGCAATTCACGCAGTTTACATTTGCTCTTTCTGGTGTACATGAGATTGCACCATGAACATCAAATTCAGGCACACAGAATTGTACAAAATACAAGTAATTTATCATTTCAACTGGGAAGATTATTTGATGCCTTGGACAATGAGGAGAAAGTAAAAGGACAATTCTTACATCTCCGACGTGAAAAAGTGACGTGGCAAGGGGAGAGGGTTTTGGGGCAGTTGAAGAGTGAACAAACCCTTGGACTGCTGAAAGGTGAGGTGAGGAGAGGAAGATGCATTTCGTGCTGGCATCAGCTGGAGATTAGGAATGTTGCAGACCATGATCTGCTCAGGGTAAAAGTGAAGACACACTGCTGCCCATCATGATCCTAGAAGGGAAGTGTAAGAACAGAGAAGACATTGCCTGGGGCTCTGTTAGCCATGGGTGTAGAGGTGGGATGGGATCTGCAATTGAGGATAAAGAAAATATGAGACCAAATGAGGGAACAAATATGACATCTTAACAGGGTGGATGTGGAAAAGATACCTCCTTTTGTGTGAGAATCGAGAACTAGGAGTCACTGTTTCAACATAATGGGTCACCCATTCAAGTAGAAATGAGACTTCGCAACTCTCTTTCTCAAAAGTTGGTGGATGCAGAGTCCTTGACTATTCTTAAGGCACAGATAGATAGATTTCCTGTTACACTGGTAAAATAACAACAATTTAGTTCACTCTTACACTGGTAAGCTACTCATTCTAATGACAATTTGAGGTGAGCATTAAATGTTGGCCTCGCCAGAGTCACCTACATCCCTGAAAAAAGAGAAAGAAAAGCACAGCCCTTGTCGGCTGTTTTAGGAAAACGTTACCATTGATTTAGTGTGCAGAATGTTCAGATTGAGATGAATTAGACTGAGTGAGAGTAAGAGAGAAATTCAGATGGCCAAGGTCTCAATGAAAAGATCTGGAGAAGAGACTAACCAGGCAGAGGGAGGACTCTGGGTGGATGGAGAGTTCTGAAGATGGTAAAAGACTCTTCTGAGCAGGATGGAGATGTGGAAGTGGAAATGAAAGTGATGGAAAGAGAACTGTAAATTTCTTGCTCATGGGTCTGTACTTATGCTAGAGAAAACTGGAGGATTTATATGTATTACAGTCTCAAAAGCAATTGCAGAATAAATTTGAACAATCTTTGGAAGTGAGATTTTGCTGTATTGATTATATTAAATTCTATATGTCATTCTGCGATTCATCAGTGACAATTTGAGCAGAGAATCTGTACAAGCCAATTGGTTGGATAACCTGCTGATTTTGTAACCCACCTGCTGACGATGTGTTGTTCGCAGGGATCTGACTAATTGTTTGGTCCGAGGTCTGGAAATATGTCTCCAGATGCAGAATTTTGCTGCAGATGTTTGGAGTCACAACAATCTCACATGCCAAGACCATCTGAAGAGAGTAAGAAGGAATGCGGATATTACTTAATAGAGCATTGAGAAAGTAAGGGCTGTTAAATTAATTTTTACATCTGATGAACATTAAGACATGCCGGATTGAATGAGTGAGTGTGTGTGTTCGGCTTTGGACTTGTGTGTTTCCTCCATATATTTTGTAGTTTGTTGCTAATCATTGCATTTTACCCAAGTTTCATGTACTTTAGAACAGTGGAATATTTTCATCAGTGCTCTGGAAACACTAAGCAGCTGGGATAAGACAGTAGAAAGTAACAACTAAACTGAACCACAGAAGTTGATATTAGAATAGATAACCAAAGGTTTGGTTGAAAAAAGGTTGGCTTTAAGGAGGAAAGCAAAGTAGGAAGGCAGAGATATTTGTGATGTGAATTCCAGAGCTTAGGGACCAGACAGCTAAATGCATGTTCAGCAGTGCTGGAGTGATTATAATTGGGGGAAATTAGATGTGCACAAACATCTCATAGGGTTATGGGTCTGGATGAGTTTGCAGAGATGGGGAGAGGTTAGACCAAAGAGGGATTTGAAAATAACATCGAGAGGGAAGTGTAATAAAATAAGCGAGGAAGCCCTGTTAGTGCATTGCCTGCAAAGAGTCAAAAAGGTGACCAGAGATGGACAACTAATGTAACCTCCCCAGCATCATCCACACCCTAAAACAAGTCGTTTCAAAAAAAATGTTGCACATTTTTATGTAACATTATCTGACATGGAGCTACATGAGGGGTCAGAGAAAAGCTTGTGAAAATATCTGAACATTGGATGTGTCTAATCAAAATCAATGAATGTGATCTCATTTAACTGTCATGTCATTAGCCCTGGAAAATGAAGCAATAACACGCTTTTTATTCAATGTAGGTTGCAATTCATTCATCTCCACATTATTAGGTGAATCCTTTTTTGAGCCTGTTAAGGAGTTAACAGGTTGAAGATAAGGTGGAAGGGCTGAGGATGATAGTACTTGATTTCAAAGCCATACTGGTTGAATACTCTTCAACCAAATGTAGAGTAGTAAAGGGTGTTTTATCCACAAAACCAATTGATGAAGGACAAACTGGATAGATTGGAGCCAATCTTTATGCATTTTATTTTTAATTACATTACTGCCACAGCCATACACCTCCTAATCCAACAATCATGACTTTACTCCATGTCTATTTAGAGGGTGCTCTCGTCAATACCCACATTATGCAAACAATTAAACACTACTATTAATATGCAATTAACAGGGATTAAACAAAATTGAGAGATCCATACCTGTGCATGCACCTTCCACCCCACCCCTGAACTAAGGGCTGAGATTGGTTGCCCTGAGTGATTTGCTGTACAGGAAATTCTAATCCAACTAAATTAACATAGAATTATGAGTTTCATTCTTTGTCGTGTACGTGATTCTACAAAAGGTCTGAAAAGTAGGTTGAGCTGGATGACTTGTTTTAGTTGATATGTTTAGTTCGTGCTAGCCTTTTTAAAGATTTCTTGGCTGGATAGCTATTCAGTCATGCACAGTAAAAGAACATTACTATAAACCTAACCAAGCAGAGATTTGGGTTCAATTGAGTCTGTTGTTAAATTGGGGCTGTTGCTGTTGAGATTATGTTTAGTTTTTATTGTAGTTTATACAAGGTGACAGTCCATATTTGATGTGCTTGGGATGAATGCACCTTTGCTAAAATTGTGTAATGGATTGCTGATTTTGTTCGCTTAAATGTGTTTTGTTTACATTGTGTGAGTTCAGTATGTAACAGGCTGCAGGCCCAACAAATGAAAGAATGGTTAAAATCCACCCCTGTAGATTGACTTGCCTGAAGCATTTATATTTAACAATCCATCCAGTCTGTTGAGTTCAGATCAAAGTATGTTTTAGCTGGTGTTCCAGTGTCACATTTGGACAGATTCAGGTAACAGCTAACCTCCAAAGCCTATGATCAATCAGAAACCTTTTTACCCTGTGTCTTTACAAAGGCAGAAGGTGTGTTTGTTCCCAACCACACCAGGTGGGACTCTTGTTAACCACAGACCGGTATTTCAATTGAACGTGGACTGTTTTGACTAGCTATTCTGACAAACATAAATAATCTGTAAGATGTGAAGATAAGTTGCTCGCTTTCAGTTACAAAACCATCCGTCTATCTCTTAGAAGTTGTCACACTGAATAAAGGAGGTTACATGCACCAAATGGGATTTGACAGCTGTCCTGTAAACTTCTTGTTCAAGCTATTTGCTCACGTTTGTTGAAGAAAATAGGAACATAGGAAGTGTTGTGTGATGGAAGGGCACATTTATCTGGTTTGCCGTCTATCATTCCGGGAGCGACATGATTCGATAATGATGTTGTTGACTACTCAAGGCAATCAATCTCTGTTAATTAGCTACAACAGACACAGAGTTGAGGTAGGAAATCTCCAGTGGAGAGGACGTTGTGAACATTAAATCGAAAGCCAGCTGCTCCTCCCCACCAAGCCACACATCAAGCTCCAATCATTACATGTCAGGTCACAAATTACTCACAGGCCATATCCCAAAGGAATTATTTTCTGAATTTTTTTTTGCTTTTGAATGAGTCAACACTTTCTGCTTCCATCTGTGTCTGCACATTTTCAAATTCAGACACAACTGGGGAGCAAGGTATGAAATGATTATTGTTTGGTAAAGGAAATTAGTATAAATACATCATTCAACAAAATGTTTCAAGGTGTAATTTAGAAAAAAAATGCTCATCTACAGGATGTGGAGCAGAGTTCTAATTTTCACTTTCTGCTTTGAACCTGAATTTGGAAAGGTACCACAATTATTTTTAATTAATGGGCGGTGATTCTGTAATAAGAATACCAGGTGCAAGGAGACTGGCATGAAAAAGAAAATCAAAAGCACTAATGTTGATCATCATCACAAGTAGACTGGATTACAAAGGAGAGGACCTGATACTTCAGTCACATAAATACTTGTTCAACATCCATCCCCAACATCATCCTGTCTGGAGTACTGCATTCAGTATATTGGCCTTGCAGGAGGAGGAGTGAAAATTAGGAGAATATACCAGGAACTAAAAGAATTAAAATATGAAAATGGTGTGCAAACTTGCCATGTATTCCTTTGTGTATCGAATGGGGAGGACTGGCTAAATTGAGGTATTTAAAACATTAAAAGGTTTCAATATAGTAGATAGAGAGAACTAAGCTGGATTTTCCTGGCTGCATGGAGACAGGATTGAAGGCAAGGTGGGTGGACTGGAGGGGGCTGTGATTTGGAAAATAAGGAGCATCTTCATTGTGATTGTCCGCTCATGCGAAGCTGCTTCTGGGTGACTTTCCCAGGGATCAGACTGGTGAAAGGATTGGATGCCCATTCCATGGAGGCGAGTAGCAAATTGGTGACCTAGGGCTCAGTTTGGGGAGTATTTGTAACATTGCTTGAACTGTCCTGTTGCAACATGTGGAGTCCACCAGCTCACTGGAAGTGGCCAACCTGAAGAAGTCTGAGGACAGGATTGTCACTGGAGTGATGGGTCTCTGTCATAGTATCAGTGCGGCTTGTCTGCAAAGCTGTAAGCACAGGCATGTCCAATGCTGAAGCGAGTTTTCTTTTCAGCTCTACAAATGTTGCGAGTCATTTCCAATATCAGTATGGCTCAGTCAGGACACCTCCAAGTTGACAATAGTCTTATGGTTCCAATCTGTGTTAGTAGTGCTAATCTTTCCTGGTGGAGCGACAGAGACTCCAGAGCTGTGATCTCTCTACTTGGGCCAGCAACATCAGGAAGTTGCCTACCATCCTGATTGGAACAGTGAGTGTGACAGAGACCTGTTTAGAGAACATGTCCCTGAAAAACGCTGTGCTGGTTATGCTGCTAGAAATTTTGTGTTCAGGACTTCTCATTGGCTCAAAGACTGGGTTGTGACCCCATAGACAGAATTGTGTTACTTCCTCTGAAAAAGGGAACACAGGAACATAATCTTAAAATGAGAGGTGGGCTCTTCAGGGGTGATAAGTGGAAGCATTCCTCCAATGGAAAGGAGGTGGGAATTGTTTTTCCTCTAAAGGCTGTGGATGATGGATGGCACCGTATAAGACAGAGCAGGATAGACTATGCTAACTTAAAAGTGTCAAAGGGTATAGAGCAATGATGGGTCAGTGCTGTAACAGGTGCCTAGCAGTCAGATCAACCTCCTCCTGTTCCTTCCTATATATCTATAATTATTTAAGGAAGAAAAATGAATGATTTATGTTCAATTATTAATATTAGAAAGATGTATAGCGCATGACTATTCTCAGAAATGCCCCACAGTACTTCCTAATAAGCTACTAATGAAGAGCAGTGAAGTAGACCATCATTGCCATTTCATCTATGAGGAGGCCCATGAACAATGAGATGATGACCTTGTTTCTTTTGGGGCTGATGGGTGAGGTAAGAATGCAGATCTGGGCACCCAAACAGCTTCCCCACCACAATCTTCTCTAAATAGATTGTGAGACTCTTAGCACTTTCTCAATCTATTTGTAAAAGGCAGACAGAACGTTAACAATATGGTATTTCAGAAGATGCTGAACTGTTGCAGTACCTTTACAAGCAAATTTAGGGAATAATCTATATCACCATAAGCCAAGCACAAGGCAGCATTGTTACTTTAGCTATGTAAACAAGTTTAATTTAGAACAAGAAAGAGTTGGTGTTGGGATTATTGTAAAGAGCATGTTTGACTTATTTGCAAATGTTGACGAGCATTGTGTTGAATTATCAGGGATAGCATGTCAGCTTAATTAATTACAGTGATTAAATGTAATTTGTATGTGTAAAGCCGGTTTATTAGAACAAATATGCTCTGCTGCTTGGTCTCTGGAAGTGGCACCTGCACAGTGCAGTTAGTCAAGGCTGAATAATGCCTGTTGTACAGCTAGATAGATGTCCTGGAGTTCTGATAGATTGCCATGTGGCTTGGGGAGTTCTTTTTTGTCTCCTGAATGAATATGGAATTTGTTACCACATACAGCAATTGAGGCAAATAGCACAGATGCATTTAAGGGGAAAATAAACATCAGAAGTAAGTAAATGACAGAAAATAGGAATGATAGGTTGAGATGAAGTGGATTGGAAAAAAGCTCATGTTGAACATAAACATTGGCATAAACATTGGGCCAAATGGTCTGTTTCTATCCTCTATATTGTATGCAGTTTTACAGAAAATACAACAGATGCAATCAAGGGGAAAAGGAACAGGGGCCTTAATGGCTTCCTGTCTTATTGTCCCATTGTGAATCTTGTTACTGTTTAAAATTCAAAGCCAGCAGACTGAATTGACTGCAGAGAGCTCACTGACTGGACAGACCCATATTTGGCTTGGCAAGAATGGACAGTTTAGTGGTGTCACAATGCCTTCTGGGAATGTATACTGAAGACACATTATTCCGTGGTTATAAAGTGTTGTGTACCAAAAGTATTCTACATATCCTTGGAATCTTACAACTTATGGTGTACTTACTTGCATAAAGCCTATATTGTGCATGCAAGGAAAAGACTTGACGGGCCAAATACCTATGACTTCATGAAGATCCCCTGAATATCCTCCCTATCTTTTGCGATCTCCTGGATGCAAAAATGCAGCTGAGGTTATGGTTTCATGGGGGACAAAATCATTGCCAAACCTCATTCAACAGATTATGCTTCAGTTGTGAGTCCAGATACTTTGCCAACTTAATTTTGAACTCCACAATGTCCACCTTCCAATGGGGTCATCTCCAGCATGTGGGGTCATGTCTAGCATGGGAATGCACAGATCCAATTCTAACAGACACCAGCAATTTACCCAACTAAGATCTCAACACAGAGCAGAATTGAACATGCCACTTTACGCTTCAACCAAATTATTGACTATTCACTGAACCATCAGGACTGACAGTTCCATTTTATTTTATGTTCTACTTGTGTTCATCTCTGCAAGTTTACCCACATTTTTCATATCTCTAGATTCAAATTGGCTTCAAGGCCAATCTTGCTAGTTTACTCATCTTCCATTTTCCATCAACTTGAAGTCATCCAAAATTCTATTTCCCATATTCTAACTCACATAAGCCACATTTACCCATAACCCTATGATTGCTGGCCAACAGTATGTCTTGGTATGGCAGTGCACTGATTGTAAAATTTTTATTCCCATATTCAAATTCCTCTGTGATGTCACCGTTTTCTATGTCTGTCATGTCCTCCAATCCAGGGCACTGGTGAAACTACATATCAAATCCTGTGTATAGTTTTGGAGTCCTTATTTGGGGAAGGTTGTAAATGCACTGCAGTTGGTTCAGAACTGATCTACTAGACTGTTACTGGGGTAATCTTATGAACATAGTTGGATGGCTGGGCTTGTTTCCACTGGAGTTTAGACGAGTGAGGGGTGACTTGATTGAGTGTTTAAGATCTTAAAGGACCTTGACAAGGTGGAGGTGCAAAAAAGGTTTCCTTTTTATGGATGAGTCCAGAACTAATTCTAAAGTTGGAGGTCGCCCTCTTCAGACAGAGATTGGGAAATTTATTTTCTCCCTGAGGGTTGTGCAAATCTCTGAAGGTGCTGAAGGCAAAGCAATTAAATATTCCTAAGGCAGAGATAGATTGCTTCCTTTGCCTAATAAGGGTTTAGTGTTATGTGGTTGGGGTGTGTGCAGGCCATTATTTAATGGAAGACTTGAGGGGCTGAGTTGTCTATTTCTGCTCTTGTTTTGTATGTTCATATGTTTGTTTGTTCTACAACCCACTGATAAATCGGAGCTCCTCTAACTCTTGTGCATTTTTTCCAGTCATGTCTTCAGCAATCGAGTCATAGAGTCACACAGCAAGGAAACAGATGCTTCAGTCCAACTTGTCAATGCAGACAAACTTTCCCAAACAAAACTAGTCCCACTTACATGCATTTGGCCCATGTTACTCTAAACCTGTCCTATTCATGTACCTGTCCAAATGTCTTTTAAATTTAACTGTACCTGCATCTATCACTTCCTCTGGCAGTTCATCACACAAATTGCCTTCAGATCCTTTTTAAATCTTTCTCCACTCAGCTTAAAAATATGTCCCCTAGTTTTGAACTCCCCCACTCTAGGGAAAAGACCTTTGCTATTCAGCTTATCTATGCCTCTCATGATTTTATAAACCTCTATAAGGTCACCCCTCGAACTCCTACGCTCCACTGAATAAAGTCCCAGCCTATCCTTATAATTCAAACCCTCCAGTCCTTGCAATATCCAGGTAGGTCATTTCTGAACCCTCTCCAATTCGCAGCCTTAAGTTTAGCATTTTCTCCATAAACCTATCTGCCTCTCTTTCCTCTTTTATGACACACCTTAAAACTTAACTCTTCTTTCTACATTAGAGACATTCTGGAAAAGCAAGTTCTCGTTGATCTTTAAATGAAGATCTTATGTGTGTCATTATATGGCAGGAACTTAGATTTCTGGATCCATCAGTGGGCTATCCTGTACACTAATATGTGTGCATACAATTTAGACAAAATAGTTGAAGAACAGTGAAATCAGCTAGTGCGTTGAGCCATCTGTATGATAATGATACGTTTAGCGAAGACTGTTGTTTTGGATGTTGTAAAATGAATCCAGCTTTGAAAAAGCAGAAACACAATTTTGTTTTTCTATTTGTTCATGGGCCAGCATTTGTTGCCCATCTCTAATTTCCCAGAAGACAGTTAAAAGTCAACTACATTGCTGTGGGTCTGTAGTCACGTGCAGGCTGGATGAGATAAGGATGACAAATTTCCTTGCCTAAAGGAAGTAATGGATCAGTTGGATTTTTACAGCAGTTTACAGCAGCTACATGAGGCTAGACTTTTATTTATGGAATGCAAATTCATTATCTGCCATGGCGGGCATATCCCTAGAATATTAGTCTGGGAGTTCTGGAGTACTACTACACTACCGCAAGAGAAATGAAGATGTAAATTCACTGTATATGTTTTTCATTAGCACAAGACATTTCAAAGTGGGTTAGAGCAAATGAAGTACTTCTGAAATATAATGGCTGTTGTCATGTTGAAAAAGCACTAGTCTATTTGTCATGTTCATTGAGGCTCAGATATTTTCTGGAGACCAGGGATGATTCCCCCCCTCATCTTCAAAGTAATGCAATATAGGATCTTGTTCACTGACCTGAGAGGGCAGACAGGGCCTTGGGTTAGCACCTTGACTCCAAAAGGCACCGGCAATGACAATGTGGAACTCTGTCAGTGCTGCGAAGGATTGACAGCCCAAATTTTTGTGTTCAAGCCTCTGGGGTGGGGCTTGAACTTCCATCTTTCAGGGAATTTAACATAGCAATATGAAATGCCAGGGGAGAAATGCATTGGACTTTAAAATATAATTAAATGCGAGCGTCAATTTCCTGGGAATGACGACCACCAACAATCTGTCCTGGTCCACCCACATTGATACTATGATCAAGAAAGCACAACAATGCCTCTACTTCCTCAGGAGGTAAGGAAATTTGGCACGTCCGTAAAGACTCTTACAAATTTTTATAGATGGACCATAGAAAGCATCCTATCTAGGTACATCACAGCGTGGCATGGCAACTGCTCTTCCCAAGACCAAAAGGAAATATAGAGTTGTGCTCACAGACTAGTCAGTGGCTCAGTGGCTAGCAATGCTGCCTCACAGTGCTAGGGACCTGGGTTCAATTCCACCCTTGGGCAACTGTCTGTGTGGAGTTTGCACATTCTCCCCATGTCTGTGTGAGTTTCCTCCAGGTGCTCTGGTTTCCTGCCACAGCCCAAAGATGTACAGGTTAGGTGGATTAGCCATGGGAAATGCAAGTTTACAGGGAAAAGGGTAGGGGGATTGATGTGGGTAGGATGATTTTTGGAGGGGTGGTGTGGATTTGTTGGTCTGAATGGCCTGGTTCCGCACTGTAGGGATACTATGAAATCGGCCTTCCATCCATTGACTTCATCTATATTTCCTGCTGCCTTGGAAAAGCAACAAAAATAATCAAAGACCCCTCCCACACTGGTTTATTCTATTCCATTGGGCAGAAGATATGAAAGTTTGTATACATGTACGAACAGATTCAAGAACAGCTTCTTCCCCACTGTTACCAGACTTTAGATTGGACCTCTTTAATGTTAATATTGATCTCCCTCTGCACCTTCTTGGCATCTGTGACATGGTAACAGAACAGAGTGCAAGATACAGTGATGCACTTGTACAGTACGATCTGCCTATGAAGCACATAAGACAACAGGTTACACCATACCCTGGTACACATGACAACAGTAAATGAAATCAAATTAAAACAGAGCAAAGCATAATCCAGTTTAGTATCCTATATAACATGTAGCATGCCAGAACTTAAAAATAAATATGTAACTGTAGACACTTCTCTGAATCGCACTGTAGAAAATTTGAAATAATGGATGGATTCATGAGAACTGCTTTGTCAATGACTGGGTTATTTACTGACAAGAACTGTAAATACTCCTGGAAAGAAATGGAATGAAAACACCTTTTCTATTATCTGAATATGAATTATTCAGTCCCTTTCCTGTACGAGTGATGTACCTCTCCCACCAGTTTTTATCAGGAAGAACAGCAGGCAGGCTGCAGGATTATTTTTCAGAATGGCAGTGTGTTGGCACAGGCACACACTTGTCATGCCAAGGGTTTATGGGTCTAAAGTTCAACACATTCATATCCTGCGTCCATGAGGAATTGCTTGCTGGTAGAAGCCATTAATCCATTTAAAGTGGGGCTGATTCGCACTGCAACAAATGTTCAAATCATGTGATAAAGTCTATTCCTGAAACTCTGTTTGAGATGTAATCATCTAATCGATCAAAACTTTCAAAGACCTGAAGTGGCAGTCACAGTAACTTTAAGACTGTCAATGAGAAAATCACACAAAATGAAAGGCATGCATCTGTCCATTCTTTCCAGCATGTTTGCTGTCTGCATTTTTAACTTATGACTTACCCATTTGTTTGACGTGTGACAATTCCAGAACAGATCCCCAAGTTTGGTGACAATCAGTTGACTGTTGTTAACTTCTTGTTTAAAGTGGATGAAGCTTGAAGTCCCAGTTACCTACTAAGAGAAAAAAGCCACAAGATTCTATGATTTTAAGCAAACAAATGGAAATTTTCATTTGTACAGCTAACAATCTACAATATCTGCCTTAACCTCAATCTGAATGATAGAGTTTAACATAAGCTAAACATGCATTAACATGAAAACTGTGTCAAACACATCACAATACACATCAAATCAAGATGAGACCAAGACATTTCCGTCAAATTTCTCAGCAATCCACTCAGAACACTACCAATTACAAAAGTCCCTCTATCTCCCTGCCACATCTGTTCTTTCAGGTGTATATAGAGTCATACAGCGCGGAAACAGACCGTTTGGTCCAACTAGTCTATGCTGACCATAATCCCAAAGGAAACTAGTTCCACCTGCCTGCTCCTGACCCATATCCTCCAAAACTTTCCTATTCATGTACCTATTTAAGTATGTTTTAAACATTGTAACTGTGCCCACTTCCACCACTTCCTCAGAAGTCAATTCTGCATGTGACCTACCCTCTGTGTAAAAAATTTGTCCCTCATGTCTTCACATCTCTCTCCTATTACCTGAATGTGCTCCCTATGCTTGAAATTCTCCAACCTAGGCAAAAGACACCTACCATTAACCCTATCTGTATCCCTCATGATTTTATAGACTTCTATAAGGTCACCTCTCAACCTTCTACGCTCCAGTGAAATAAATCCCAGCCTTTCTTTATAACTCAAACGTTCCATACCTGGCAACATCCTGGTAAATCTCTTCTGAACCCTCTCTAGCTTAATAATATCCTTCCTGTAACTGGGCAACCAGAGTTGAACATAATACTTCAGAAGAGGCCACATCAGTATGCTGTACAACCTCAACATGACTTCCCAACTCCTATACTCAAAAGGACTGAGCAATAAAGGCAATTGTGCCAAATGTTTTTCTAACCACCCTGTCTACCTGTCATGCAAACTTCAAAGAAATGTGCACCTGACTCCCTAGATCCCTCAGCCCTACAACATGTAAGATTTCCGCTATTTTGAAGAAGAGTAGAGGATTTCTCCCTGAAATAATGGCCAACATTCATTCCCCCACCATCATAGCTAAAACAGACAGTCTGGTGACTAACACATTGATGTTGGTAGGAGCTAGTTGCACACAAATTCATTGGTGCATTCCCTAAACAACAAAGCTGTTTATGTACTTTTGGATGTCCTGTGCTTGTTAAAGGTCCTAGTTAAATCTAAATCTTCTTTCTATTGATTTGCCATTTTTAAATCAGTCTCCATGCTTTCAGCTCAGAGGATGCCCTGCAAATGTTAACATGCATGGAGTGGTAGAATGATTCACCCCTGTTTCTGTTTCTCCCTCTTGTAGGACTCGGAGTCCCTTGATACCTACATTCAGAACACTCTTTCAGCTCTCTATCCGCCATTTGAAGCCACTGCAGCCACTGTCTTGTGGCAGCTGTTCCATTTGGTGGAGAGGTCATATCGAGGGGACGGACTCCGCTGCCTGATTGACTTCCTCGTTCCTGCCAAGAGAATCCTGCAGTGCATTCAACAGGAGACATGTGTAAGTAAAGGCTCACCCCACAAAACAAGGACTTTCATTGTTGATGGCTCATGGAACATGGATGATAAAACAAGAATCTTGTATACAGCAATTTTACCCTGGCTAGAATAAAGTGGATGTAGTTAGTGGAGTCCTGTTAAATCCCGAACCAGTCATGAAGGATAGTGAAAAGTAATGTTTAAGCAGGTCTGCAATTTCAAGTGGTTACCTTCAGAATTAAGGTCTCCAGGCAAATTCCTTTCTTTCTAATAGAGAACCTTGAGGATTAAATATTTTGGAGAGATTTACTGAACAGAGTAATGATTTTGTTGAGGTGTAGGTTGGAATATACGGCTGTAGGTGGAAGGGAGTGTCTTCCCTATTTTGCCCGAGTTAGCAGCATATTGGTCCCTGAGGAATCAGCAAATCATGGGCTTCAGAACCACTCCACAGCATAAAATTTTGGTCCAGAATTCATTGCAGTACAAAGGGAATGCTGAATTGTTGAAGGTTCTGTCTTTCAAATGTGACATTAAACTGTAGCTCCATCTGTTCTGGCATGGCACTGTTTGAAGAACAAGAGGAGAAGTCTCCCCAGAGTTTTGGCTAATATTTATCCAAAAACCAGCCTCACTATTTGGCTGAGTGGTCGAAACTCGAGCGGTGTTTTTGTGCTGGCCCCCCTACTGTTTGCAGGATATATAAATAATTTAGATTTGAATGTGAGAGAGTTGACCAGTAAATTTGTGGATGGCTTGCAAATTGATGAGGTGGTAAGTGAGGAGGGTAGCCTTAGGTTACAGGAGGAGATAAATGGTTTGGTCAGATGGGCTGATCGGTGGCAATTAGAATTCACTCTGGATTAATGTGAGGTGATGCATTTGGGCAGGACAAACAAAGCAAGGGAATACATGATGAATGGTAGGGCCCTGGGAGACACTGAGGATCAGGGGACCTTGGTATGCAGGCCCACCACTCCATTAAGGCAGAGGGACAGATAGATAAAGTGGTCAAGGCAGCAAATGGTAGAGTTGCCTTTATTAGCCAAGACGTAGAATTTAAGAGCAGGGAGGTTATGCTGGAACTGTATAAAACATTGGTTTGGCCACAGAGTATTGTGCGCACTTCTGAATTTACATTAGAGGAGGGATGTGACTGCTTTGGAGGTGGTGCAGAGGAGATATATGGGGCTGTTGCCTGGGCTGGAGAGTTTTAATGGTGAAGAGAGTTTGGACAGACTGGGGTTGTTTTCCTTGGAGCAGACGAAACTGAAGGGAGTCATGTTGGAGATGTATAAAATTATGAGGGATGTAGATAGGGTAGACAGGAAGGAACTTTTCACCATGGTGGAGGGTTCAATGACCAGGGGATAAAGATTTAAGGTAAGGGGCAGAAGGTTTAGAGGGGATGTGAGAAAACCTTCTTTCACCCAGAGGGTGGTGGGAATCTGGAACTCATTGTCTGTAAGGGAGGTGGAGGGAAAAGCCCTATTAACATTTAAGAAATATTTAAATGTGCATTTCCAATGGCAAGACACTCAAGGTTATGGGCCATGTGCTGCAAAATTGCATGGAATAGTTAGGTGCTTGATTTTGACTGGCTCAGACTTGATGGACCAAAGGGTCTTTTTCTGTGCTGTAGAACTCTGTGACTCTACAACTTAAATAAATTATCTGGTCATTATCACATTGCAAATTTGCGGGAGTTAGTTGTCCAGAAATTGGCTTCTGCATTATCTATATTACAACAGTGACTATATATCCAGTTTATTTCTTTGGCTGTAAAGCTCTTCAGGACATTCTGCTCTATAAAGTTGGTATATAACATGAAATTCAGTTCTCTTCCCTGTTGCCTGCTTGCTATTCACTATTGAAAGAAATAAAGACTTAAAACATGGGTGGGGCATAGTGGCAGGTGGTAGTGAGGTGGGTGAGGAATACTAATGTCTGTCTGATTAAATTAGTTCTACCATTTTCGAAAAAAAAATTGGCAGCAGTTCTGAGCAGGTAGGAGTGGGATTGTCTGAACTGAAACCCGAGAATCAAGCTGGAAACAAAAAGCTTTTTAAAAGGTACTTTCCAAGATAAGGGATGGAAAAATGAGAAATCAGTATGGAAAGTTCTCAAATGCTGCTCAGTGAGGAACTCTGATGTATCTGACATAAAAACAATAGAGGCTAGAAACGTTCAAGGCTTTAAACAGCATCTAGTGGGAGAGAACTACAGCGGTAACATTCCTCATCTTTAACTGAGCAACATCTACGATATCTACCTGGTTTCAAAGATCGTCAATAGGAGAATAACAACATAAAAGAGTCCAAATCAAAGAACTTAACTGAATCAACCTCAACAGAATAATTAACAGTCAGGTGATCAATGAGCATGGTCTGGAACCTCTGCTGCTAGTGTGAGTTAGTAAATATAGAAACTTGCTTCGCAGGAGAGTGGAACAGACAGCAATTTGAAAATAATGATTGCACATGCCTTTCACATTACGAGGGGTTCAAAACCAAGAAAGCACTTTTGAAGTTTAGGCGCTATTTATAATGTCAGAGATACAGCAGCTAATTGGTGTTCAGCAAGGCCCCACAAACAGCAATATGATAGTGACCATAATAACAGCAAATGATCCACTGTTATGTAATTGGGGAGATCAGATACGATGTCAGAAAGAATTCCCCTTCTCTTCTTTGAATAGCGCTGTCGGGATCTTTGACAGACTTTTTTAATTATTCATTTGTGCATCGAGTGCTTTGCTGGCTAGTCCAGCATTTATTGACCATCCCAGAGGACAGTCAAGAGTCAAACTCATCGTTGTGGGTCTGGAGTCACATGTACACCAGACCAGGTAAGGGTTGCGGTTTCCTTCCTTTCAGTGAACCTGATGTTTTTTTTCCAACAATGGATTAATGGTCATCGCTAGACTCTTAATTCCAGATTTTAAAAAATTGAATCGAAGTTCCACTGTCTGCCATAGCAGGATTTGAACCCAACTGCCCAGAACATTACCTAGGCCTCTGGGTTAGTAGTCTAGCAATAATACCACAAAGCCATCGCCTCCACAGCATTTGGGGGCCCTGGAGATCAGAGCCATCGATCCCCACAACCCCTTATGCTCCCACTGGGTGAGCTCACAGGTGTGGGGAGTGAAAGCTGCTCAACGTTTGATTAACTCTCCCTGTAAGTCTCAAGGTGGTCCAGTTGGTGAAGGCAGCATGTAACCTGACCTGTAGAGTCAAGGCAAGATCCAGGATGAATCTGTTCTGTATCTTTTGATTCATCTTGATTGGGAGTATGGGTGCAACATTAATCTCAGTGCCTTTGGGTGGAGGGAAGAGAAAAATCAGTCAGGGTTCCTTGCTGCTGACCATTATGCATTGCCCCCTGCTGGAATAGAGCTGTAACAAGGGCTAGGTTCTGTGATGCCCTTGTTGTGGAATAACTCACTACCACTTACTGTCTGCACTTTCACACAAGTAACGACTACACAGATAATTTACTGGGAGCAGTCTGATACCCAGGGAGCTGTAGCCCAGCAGCACATTTGAGAAAGAAGAGGCAACAAAACATTTGCCAGAAATTGCATTTTCCTGGATAGCAGCTGATCTTCAAAAGGCTATCAGAAATCTTTAACCATTCACACCTGTTGAATGGTATTTCCTGACACTCCCCCTGAGGACTTACTTCTGAGAGTTGTAATGCTTTCAGGGAAAACAAGTTTATTGCAGCATTTTAGTGAGGAGCAGATTTTCAAAGGCTGTTTCATAGACCTCCTCCTGTAGCAGAGGAGCTAGCACTAACATATACTCTGTTAGGACTTAGACGGAGTTTAATTTATATAAATGTGAGGTGTTGCATTTTAGTAAGGCAAGCCAGGTTGGCCTTATACAGTGGTAACATAGTGTGGAGCTGGAGGAACACAGCAGGCCAGGCAGCATCAGAGGAGC
>NC_063333.1:132008588-132055110 GCF_021869965.1 Rhincodon typus
GCAGGAAAGTTGATGTTCCAGGTCGGGACTGAAGAAGGGTCCTGACCCGAAACGTCAACTTTCCTGCTCCTCTGATGCTGCCTGGCCTGCTGTGTTCCTCCAGCTCCACACTGTGTTATCTCTGACTCCAGCATCAGCAGTTCTTGCTATCTTTGGACTTATACTGTCAATGGTAAGGCCCTAGGGAGTGTTGCTGTGAAAAGAGACCTAGGTATGCAAATGCATAGTTCCTTGAAAGTGAAGTCACAGGTGAAGAAGGCGTTTGGCATGCTTGCCTTCTTTGGTCAGAACACTGAGTATAGGAGTTGGGAGCTCATGTTGCGGCTGTACAGGTCATTGGTGAGGCCTCTTTTAGAATACTGCGTATAATTCTGGTTACCCTTCTATAGTAAGGATGTTGTTAAACTTACGAGGGTGCAGAAAAGATTTACAAGGATGTTGCAGGGACTGGAGGATTTGTGCTATGGGGAGAGGCTGAATAGGCAGTGGCTTTTCTCCCTGGAGCATTGGAGGCTGTTGGGTGACCTTATAGAGTCATGAGGGGCATTAATAGAATGAATAGCCAAGGTCTTTTTCCTAGGTTGAGGGAGTCCAAAAGTAGAAAGCATAGATTTAAGGTGAAATGGGAAAGATTTAAAAGGGACCTAAGGGGTAACTTTTTCAAGCAGAGGGTGATGCATGTACGGAACGAGCTGCCAAAGGAAGTGGTGGAGGGGGTACAATTACACTTAAAAGGCACCTGAATGGGTACATGAATAGGAAGGGTTTAGAGGGTTAAAGGCCAAATGCTGGCAAATGGGACTAGGTCAGATTGGGATGTCTGGTCTGCATGGACGAGTTGGACCGATAGGTCTGTTTCCATACAGAAATGACTCTATAACTTCTGAGTGAGTTTTTATGAAGAGAATCTGTGGAATAAATCTTTTATTCCTTTAACGATGCCTTCATATACTGGTTTAAAAATTCAATACACGGTGTTTAGCTTTCCAATGAATGATTTTACTTAATAAAATCATGTGAGTTGGTAGAATGGGGTCATTGTGTAATTCTGATTATCTCATAGATTGGTGAATCCTTTGAAATGCAGACGGAAGCCTTTCTTCTCAGGAGTTGCTAGGCGAAGACAATTATCTAAGTTGATTGGTAAATGACTCGAGCATTTTTACTGAAAGGTTTTATAGTCTTTGATATTCTTTTGCTCTCACCAATTTTCTCCCTCCACCACCTGACGCTTCGACTCCTCAATGGGGCAATGTTTTCCTGAATACCAGCTCCCATTGATACTTTGATTTAAAGGATCATGATACATGTGTAAGCCTCGATTAGCTTGCAACCTATTTGAGTATGTGTGGTTTAACATCAGTATTCCAATCATTCCCTCAGTTAGTGCCTGGGCACTTGCACGTGACATTGCTGCCATTGGGAATGGGATTGGGAATGTTTACCAACACTAGCTTGCATATTTATTTTTGGGTTGTAGCCTTGAGGAAACATTTATATGATGTGAAGTTGAATATAAGAGCAAAGAGGTTATGATGGAGCTGTAGATAATGTTAGTTAGTTAGATTCCACTATGAAGGGGAGTTTGATATGCTGCGGTTGTTTACCTTAGAGCAGTGGAGGAGAGGGTGGACTGGAGATGGAGGTGAGATGACTTGGATGAAGGAAGTGAATGTACTGTAGCCAAGTTTGCAGATGGCACAAAAATAGTTGGAAAGGCAAGTTCAGGATCATAGAATCCCTACAGTGTGGAAACAGGCCCTTTGGCCTAACAAGTCCACCCCGACCCTATCCCCCTCATCTACATACCCCTGAACACTACAGGCAATTTAGCATGGCCAATCTACCTAACCTGCACATCTTTGGACTCTGGGAGGAAACCAGAGCACGTGGAGAGCGTGCAAACTCCACACAGATAGTTGCCTGAGGGTGGATTCAAACCCAGCTTCCTGGCGCTATGAGGTAGCAGTGCTAACCACTGAGCCACCGTGCCACCTATTTAGAAAAAGGGATGGTGTGGAGGATTACAGGGAGAATACAGGAGAGTCATAGAAGTTTACAGCACGGTAGCAGGCCCTTTGACCCAACTTGTCTATGCCACTCAGTTTTTACAATTAACCTAGTCCTACTTGACTGCATTTGGACCATATCCCTCCATACCTAAACCATCCATGTACCTGTCCAAATGTTTCTTAATAATGAAATTGTACCCGCCTTCACCACTACCTCTGGCAGGCCGTTCCAGACACTGTGTGCTAAAATTGCCCCACTGGACCCTTTTGTATCTTTTCCCTCTCACCTTAAACCAATGCTGTCTCGTTTCAGACTCCTCTACCATGGGGAAAAGCTGTTGGCTACCTACCTTATTTATGCCTGTCATGACTTTATAGACCTCTATAAGATCACCCCTCAGTCTCACAGAGAGATATTGATATGTTAAATAAGTGGGCAAGAAGATGGCAATTTAATATGGGAAAATGTGAAGTTATTCATTTAAGATGAAACAAGAACCAAAGAGCAGAATATTATTTAAATGGAGAAAAACTGCAGACATCTACCATATAGAGGGACTTGTGGGTACATATGCATGAAATACAGAAAGCTAGCACACAGATTTCTCAGGAAGGCTAGTGAAATGTCAGCCTTTATTTCAAGGGGATTAGCGTATAAGCATAGGGAAGTGTTACCACAGCTCTACAAGGTGCTGGTGAGAGCTCCTCTGGAGTAGGCCAGAAATCACACAACACCAGGTTATAGACCAACACACTTATTTGAAATCACAAGCTTTCGGAGTCTTACTTGGACTATAACCTGGTGTCATGTGATTTCTGACCTTGTCCACCCCAGTCCAACACCAGCACCTCCACATCATCTGGAGTACTGTGAGCAGTTTTGGTCCCCTTATTTGAGGAAAGATATTTTATTGGAGGCAGTTCAGAGAAGGTTCACTAGGATGGTTACCAGTATAGAGTGACTGTCTTACAAGCAAAGGCTAAACAGGCTGGGAATCTACTTATTGGAATGTAGAAGAATGAGAGGTGATCCCATTAAAACATATTGGATTCTTAAGGGGTTTGACAGAGTAAATATACTGGAAGAATGTTTCCCCTCAAGGGAGAGTCCAACAACAGGGGGTATAGTCTCAGAATTAAGGGCTGCCAATTTAAGACTGAGATCTTGAGGATTTTCTTCTGAGCGTTGAGAGTCTTTGGGTCACCTTGCCACAGACAGCTGTGGAGCAGAGTCCTTGTGTATATTTAATACTGAGAGAGATAAGAATTTTTGATCAGTAGGGGAATTATGGGGAAAGGGGAGGAGAGTGAACGTGAGGAATGTTGGATCAGTGATGATTGTATTGAATGGCGGAGCAGGCTTGAGGGGCTGAATGGCCTCGTCCTATTCCTTTTTTTAATAGTCACACAGTCTTATAGGTGCTCAGATTTCTGAGGGGATTAAATGGGATAGAACAGAAAACCTTTTCCCTTTACTCGAGGGATCAGTAACCAGGGGCACAGTTTTAAGGTTGGGAGCAGGAGGCTTATAGGGGATTTTAGGAAAAGTATTTTTATACAGAGGGCTGTGGGTATCTGGAACTTATTGCCTGGAAGCATGGTAGAGGGGGAGCCCTCAAAAGACATTTCAAAATCGTTTAGATGAACACTTGACACGTCATAGCATTCAGGGCTGGAAAGTAGGATTAGAGTAGATCAATGTTTGATGACTGATGTGGACGTGACAGGTCGAAGGGTCTGTTTCTATGCTTTAAGAAAACTCTATGATTCTATAACATTTTACTACATATATAAAAAAAGGTAACGTTGACTTTCATTATGAGTATCCCAAACTGCATTACACTAAGTGGAATGTTTTTGCATTGTAATTACAGTGGAAAAGTCAGCAACATGACAGCTACGTTGGATTAGACCTGTAAGGATCAGACAAATCAATTTTTGTCACGTTGATTTAGGGATGAACATTGATCAGGATGCCATGGATGATTTCACTGCTTCTTTGAAATTGTACCATGAGATTTATTACACATCCCTGAGAGCGTAGGCAGTGCCTCATATTAAAGCCTCATCAGAATGATAACACCTCTGAAAGTGTCATGCTCCTTAAGTACTGAAATGGAGAGGCATTGGCTGGATTATGTGCACATGTCTCTGAACTCCAGTTTCATCGTGACCTTTTGACTCAGATATATTAACATATGTAGATGTATAAAGGTAGGCATAGGTGTATCTGAACAGATGTTATGAGAAGATAAACAACCCAAACCAGTTGGTGCAGTAAAGCTGGAACATCAAAGATTAGAAATTCCATCCTTGATATTTCATGCACTTACCTCTGTGGGCTCAAACTGCTAATCAGACTTGTACACAAGCTTTATCCTGTGGAGATAGAGTTGTATGGTGTCCTTAGTGTGACTTTTAATGGATTTGTCAAGTCATGTCTAAATAAGCTGATTTAATGAGCTATCTTATGCAATGGATAAGGAAGTGTCTGTGTATTTTTTGTAATGAAAATTCTTTGATACAATAAGAACTTCTTCACAATACGGAGAGCATATGGAATTGGGATCAATTTAATGGCATGAGTAGAGAATTGGTTAGGGTTTAGGAGATGGAAAGTATGGATATCGGAATAGTTACCGCAGAGCTATTATAGGCAGGAGACCTTTCGGCCTGTCGTGTCTGCACCAGCTCTCTAAATGAGTGTTTCAATTAACGCCACTCTCCTGCATTCTCCCTGTAATCCTCCACGCCACTCCTTTTTTAAAAAGGCTGTGTTTATTTTCAGCACCATTGATGGGTGGCGCAATGATTGCGCATATGCACAAGTGCAACTTTGCATTGCCACACCTTGGCAGTTGCCAGGAACAAAGATGGCGTTATCCATAGAATCACACTGCGGAGTGCAGTCAAACTTCAGAGAGTAGCTTTTGGACAGGTTGTAAAATCTGCCATTAATCAATCTTCATTCATAGCAAAATCATATCATTTTTGTTTCTTTTACAAATTACTTTAAATCCTATTCTCAATCCTTCCACAAGTGGGAACAATTCCTTCCTATCTGCTCCATCCAACCCCTCATGATTTTGAATACCTCTATCAAATCTCCTCTTGGCCTTCTCTTTGAGGAAAACAATCCTAACTTCTACCTTCATAGCCATAATTGCTCATCTGTGGAACCACTCTCATAAGTCTTTTCTGCACCCTCTGCAAATGTCTTATGTCTTACGTCCTCCTAAGTGTAGCACGTAGAACTGGAGGGAGTACTCCAGCTGAGACTGAACCAGTGACTTTTCCAAGTGCAAACTAAGCTCCTTGCTGTTTACTCTTTGCGCCTGTTAATAAAGTCTAAGGTACTGCAACTAAGGTTTTCTGAAGAAGGGTCTAGACACGAAAAGTCAGGTTTCCTGCTTCTCTGATGCCGCTTGGCCTGCTGAGTTCATCCAGCTCTACACCTTATTATCTCAGATTCTCCAGCATCGGCAGTTCCTACTATCTAAGGTACTGCATGTTTTATTCACTATGCTATGAATCTGTCTTGTCCGTTTTAATGACTAATGTTCATACAAACCCATATCCTTCTGCACCTGCAGCCCCCTTAGAATTGTGCCCTTTATTTATTTTGTTTCTCCCATCAAAATGAATCACCTCACATTTCTCCAAAATGAACTTCATCTGCCACCTCCCTGCATGTTCCATCAAATTATCTGTCCTTTTGAAGTTCCACTCTATCTGCCTCAAAGTTTGCAGTACTTACAAGTTTTGAACCATCTACAAATAGTCTTCACCTTCATAACTTAATGTAGAGCATTAAAGCCATTCTGAACTTTAAAGCATTCTAACTGCATGTTTATTCCTCTAATAATCATGTAGAGTTTCTACCCCTTCATCAATAATTTGCAAAGCAGTCAAAAGAATTACTGACTCTTTTTCAAATATCAGTATAAACAGTAGGCGTTTGAGCTTGTCCTTTCAATAAGATCTTAGCAATTTTGCAAACTAACTATACATCTGTCTCTGCCCCAAAATTCTTCATGTCTTTTGGTTGATATATATTATGTTAATTTTATACATAAGTGCTATATGAACATGTAGTCCAATCAGCATTATACCTCAACTGAACAAATGAATGAATTAGCTTTATTGTCACATATATTCAATGAGCACAGTGGAAAGTTTATATGTCAACACCTACAGCACCATCTTAGGTACAAAGGTACCTAGGTACAACTTCTTTAGTTACAAGATCTTATAAAATAGAGAAATAAAATGTCCAGCATTGCAGAGATAAAAGTCTAGAATAGCCGTCCTGGGATTCCTGGGAATGCTGAGATCCTGTTCAGAAGAAGGGCCACTGGACCCGAAATGTTAACTCTGCTTTCCCTCCACAGATGCTGCCAGGCCTGTTGAGTTTACTCAGCGATTTCTGTTTTTGATCCTAACTCCCCATGCTGTTCGGTCCCCATTCCATTACCAGTCACCTCCAGACCTGAGCTGCTAAAGACAAAATTAATTTTTTTGTTTCTATGCTATGTACGATTCTGTACGGTGTGAAACATCCTTTGGAGGGGGTTGGGTTTCTTCTCTTCACGGTTGGTTACCATTCTGTGTGATTGGTTTGTTGCTGGTGACATTAAGTTAGAGTTTAATGAGGCAGATTGTAAGCCTGAGGTGATGTCTTTGCTGAAGGGCGAGCGCTTTTATCAACAAAGGTCCTCATTAACTGCCTGCGCTTTCAAACATCTGCTTAGAAAACACAGTTCTTCTGCAAAACCAGGTTGCCTTCTGTGGCCATGTAATCACGATGTTGGTTTTCCCAAAATAAAATAGCCTAAAATCTGGATTCCAGACCTGTTAGTGTTTACAGAAGCATTGACACTTAATGTCCTACAAATGGATCAGGAAAGTCCAGTTGTCAATACAGAGAGGTACCGAAAAGATCAAGGTTAACTTTTTTCTCTGCTGTATACACATGCCCTGTTTTAAACTATGGCCACTGCGAAATGCAAGCTGTCTTCAGTTGCTATGATTGATATTATCATTTTTTTGGAGCGTGGAACCAAAACTTTCTGGAAGGAAATAGCATTCTGAATCAGGGCGTGTGTGTTGAGGATTGCTGACTGAATTGTCAAAGTCACGTGTCTTTCGTCGTTGGAAATCTCTGTTCAAATTCAAACTCGCATTGGAGATTAACCTTTCATTAAAGGCTTGTTACTGGGGATGTGAGTGGCATTAGTGACTGGCAGAGTTTGCATTCAGAAGATTCAGTTGTTTTAAAGTGGACTGACCTGAGGTGATGAACTGGCCAGGAACCCCAGATTGCATTCGAAAGTGACAGTGAAACATTGAGCTCTTCAGAAATGTAAGTAATCACCATCCAATTAACATGTAGCAAGGCTCATAAATTGGGGCAGCAGCCTTTTTTGGAATGTAGGCACTAATTTTCTACAGGCAAAAAAAGATTAGGATCCAATTTGTGCACAGAAAGATCCCACAGTGTGTAAATTAGATCTTGGATGAAATATAACTGCTGGTAGCACTCTGGTCTTCTTTGAATAGGACTGGAAGATTCCTTTGATCCACCGCCAACAAACAGAAAAGAAAGTTGTGTTTATTTATTGCCCAAATTTACTCAAGTTGCTCTGCAAGAGCATCATAAAACATAGAGACACATAAGCGATTATTTGACCAGATGACCAAATGTTTGGTCAGAGGTAAGTTTAAGGAGTGCCTTAAAGGAGGATGGTGAGGTAGAGAGACGGAGAGGTAATGGGATGCAATTCCAAATCTTAGGACCCAAGCAGCTGGAGACACAGCCACTGTTTTGGGGCATTTAAAATTGGGTGCCTCAGTGAGGGAGTGGTGGGCTTGACAAGATTACAATATAAGGAGGGAATGAGACCATGAAGGATGTTGAAGACATATTGGAGAATTTTAAAATCAAGGCATTGTTCAACTGGGAGGCAATGTAGATCAGCAAACACAGGGACAACGGATGAATTGGATTTAGTACAAGTTAGGTGACAGGCAACAGAGTTTTGGATGGAGTTTAAGTTGGAGATGTGAGAAGCCTGCTAGGAATGTGTCAGTGTACGTTGGTCTGTAGCTAACAAAGGCACAGATAAGTACTTCAGCAGCAGAAAGTAACAATGTGCAATGGTATGGAACAGAAGCAGGAGAATGGCACTCAGTCATAACGCTCATATGGAGAGCCAATGCAGACATGATGGACTGAATGGCCTCCTCCTGCACTACAACATGTCTGTGATTCTGAGGTGAAGCTGATATAGTTCCAGAGTTAGGTGTTAATTGGTTGATCTAGTCGATCTTGGTGTTGGTGAGGATATGACATTGGCAGCTCAACATTGGATCACATTTGGCAGCATGGCTGTGAATAGATTGGTTCAGCTTCAGAGAGTTGACAGGGAGAGGGACGGGGACAGTGACTAGCGGATGGAGTTTTTGACACTGTGCATGAACAATAGCTTTGGTTTTCCCTGTGTTTAGTTGGAGGATGTTTCTACCTATCCAGCTTTGAATGATAGGTAAGTGGCTTAACAATTTAGAGAAGAGTAGAGGAATCAAGAGAAGAAATGGTGATTAACAGTGTGTGTGTCATAAATTTACACATGAACACTGGCAGCATTTCAGGATAATATCACCAAGGGGGAACATGTAGATGGGAAATAACTTAACCTCACTTTACAATCCTTCATTCCTTAAACTTAACAACTGGAAGGATACAACATAATCTCACAATTCATTCTCTGATAATGCAGTACTGCCTCGATATTGTGCCCAAGTCTCTGGAGTGGGAATTAGAATAAAACCTCTGGCTCAGGCTATCACTAGTGAAGGACTAACATTCACTTAACTCATACTAAATTTTGCAGTACCATGACAGGTCATTAAGCTCAAAAAGTCTACACTGGCGTCTACAATTCTCCTCCCTCCTATTATATCTCAGTCTGACAACAAACAAGCTTGTGAGCATATGAGCATTACTGTTAATTAGGATAGTAATTTTGACACATCATCTAACAGCATCCAGGGTTAGGAATTATAGGACAAAACTTGCATTTATATGGCACATTTTATTATGTTAAAATAACCCTGGACATAGGGGTAAATAGGGGTGTAAAGTAGCTTATTGAAGAGATGCGTTTAAAGTAAACTGTTAAAAAGTTAGGAAAGATGCAGCAAGAGGAAGAAAGTAAGAAAACCAACTGTGGGCAAAAGGCTGAAGATTGCAGGGCAGGGCTGAGCAGTGTGATGTGAACCAGCATGGATTTGGTGATAATGTTTGCTTATTTCACAGCACTGCTTTCGCAGAGTAACCCTGAGAATTCCCCAAGTGAATTGAACACAGCAGAAAGCTCTTAGGTTTGGTGGAATTGTATGGCAGGCTGTGTTTTGTATTAGAACTCCTTGTGTCAAATCCCTGCTGTCAGCAGTTGCTGGAGGGGTTTATGTTCCACACAGGTTTCGGGTGCTTTCCAAGCCTCTGTCTTTAAATCACATCACAGCCACTGGAGAAGGTACATAGATTAATATCTTTGAAATAATGGCACACCTGCAAACCAGTCAACATAGACAATATCTCTGGAATGCACCCAACTGTCTGGTCTGGGTCTACTGGAAGTGAATCTAAAATCAAGCCGCACTGTTGAAAGTGTGATCATTTTAATGAGGCAATAAGCCTTGACTCCATTTTTCTTTCATGCGCGGGTAAGAGATTCCACAACTCTACCTCAAAGAAGAGCTCAGCCTGGTGTCCTTTAACATATTTATCTCTTGACTAACTTTATAATAAAAGAGCGAATCCAGTCAGTGTTCCATTGCTGTTTGTGAGACCTTGCAGAATGCAACTCGCCTGCTGTGTTTCTCTACAATACAATGATGACTGCACTTCCAGAAAGTATTTTGGCAGTGTAGGGCTTGACTCCTGCAAGGTGCTGCATGAGTATGCATTTTTCTTTCTGAGGCACTGTTAGATACAAAGATGATCGATTTGTTCTCTCCTGGCTGACCTATCACTTTGTTCTCTCCTGGCTGACCTATCACTTTGTGCTATCACCCTGCGCATGGTGATCTATCTTCCCTCCCAGGCCAGCCAAGTCTGGTTGTTAAAAGTTGTGTCCTTGTTTTCAAAAGCCTCGCTTGAAAACAAAATCCTTGAAATCACTGGCCTTGCTTCTCCTTATTCCTGTTATCACCATCAGCACTCCTCCATTTCTGCCCCCTTGTGCATTCTTGATTTGGTGGCTATGTCTTAACTGCTTAAGAGCCTAAGCTCTAGAACACCCTCTCTCAACCGTTCCCCTCCCTATCTCTGTCTCACCCCTTTAAGGTACACGTTAACATCTACTCCTTTATCAAGTGTTCGATGACCAGTCCAAAGATCTGCTAATGTAATTTTGATCTGATAATGCTCCCCACACAGCACCTCCCCACCCCCAAAATGCTTTGGGACATTTTATTAATTTGAAGGTGTGACCTAAATGCAACTTGTTATCTGATACTTGATGCATACACCTAGAATAATCTGCTTCACTGGCATGCTGCCAGTGAGTTTAGTGAGATTTTATTTTGCCACTGTTGATGAACATTCTTTCCAAGCATCCTAGCATTAGCGCACAGATGTAGCGTTAACACGCAGACGTGATAAAATCTGAGCCACACATAATAATCAGTACCCATTCAGACAAGACGGATGAACTACGGTTACACTCTACTTGAAAGCCTTTTTATCCTCGTTGAACCCCTGGCAGCAACTAGTGTAGTCAAGTGAGTTAGGCAGTGAGAAACAGTGGAGGGCAATCCCAGAGCAGAATCATGGCTTTGATGAAAATTGTACATTTATTGTCTGAGTAAAACCAAAGAAAAATTTAGCTGCCGAAAGTTCCATTTCTATCTACTTCAAGAAGCAGAAAGCCTAGATAACCAACAGCCCAATGAAAACTGTCAGCGTATGATTCAGCACTCTGACCATGCTTTTTGCATTCCTTCCTCTCTTAGGGCTGTAGTCACTGGGCTGGAACAATTCATTGTTCGTCGCCTGGCTTTGGTGAGCTTAAAAATTTGTTGGAACTCCTCGAGTTTGACAGTTGTTTTAACCCAGCTGTGGTTGGCTTAGTTTTACATGAACCCTTACTCACCTCAAATAGTCTCTGAGGAACTTGTCCGTTTACTAAACATTTCCCACCATTGACTGTACAGTAGGGGGAAAAAAAACTTTTTGGGCCTCCTGTTTCCATGACGAGAATTGCTAGCGAAAAGAAAATCAGGATACCCCCTGTTAAGTTTGTTATTTAAGAAAACAAGAAAGCATGTATCAAAAGGAAGGCAGGCTCTTAATGGAGCTAAGAATTGTTGGGTGAAATATAGATGCGTGCAACTGTCATACCCATTCAATAATGCTTCCCACCATCCCACATCCTCCTCAATAGTTCAGTGATAGCAAATAATTCATTGTGGAGTTCACTCCTGTGTCGTTTTGAGGGAGTTCAAATTGCTGATAACATCTGAAGAATTGCTGGCAGGAATTCTGAACTCAGCACATCCAGGAGCCTGGGTCGCTGAAAAATTTAAGCTCATTGGTCAGCTCACTCAGGCCTTCTAAGACGGAAGATTGTGGCTTCATGTCCTGTTCATAGATCGTAGATCATAGAATTCCTACAGTGTGGAAGCAGGCTGTTTGGCCCAACAAGTCCACACCGACCCATCACCGACTGTTGCTGAGGACTAACTTGAGCAGTGAAGGAGTGGCGCACTATTTTGGATGAGACGTTAAGTGAATTCTCCCATCTGCTTTCTCAGGTGGGTGTGAAAATCCCATGGCATATTGGAAGGAGAGCAAGTGATTTCTCCTGACCAATATTTGTCTCTCACTCATTATCAGTAAAACTAGTCATCTGGTTCTCATCACACCACTGATTTTGAGTCCTTGCTTTGTTAAAATTGGCTGCTTTCAGTTCTAAAATCCGATATTTCAAGAGTATTTCATTTGGCTGTAAACTAATTTGGGACACCCTGGCAATGTGTGCAAGCCGTGAGATGTAGTTGTGCAGCAGTGTTAAATATCTGAGTGCACATAGAGTATGTGTAAGTTTTAATTATTAAGTAATAGTTAGTAGGTGAGAAACTAACGTGTGTGATGAATTGCATTGCGTATGGGGCTAGTGGTGTAGCTGGTAGAATGTGGCATTTAAAAATGCATTCATTGGCCTTGACTGTTCATGTGAGGGTCGTGAGCTTTTGCAGCACTGCATCTAGATCTTTGGGGGTTTGAATCTTGGCATTGAGTGCTCTGAGTGTGTGTGAAGAGCCTTCTGCAGATACAGGACATCTCCCCTCTACATGGCTGGCATAGGTAGCACTATAAATTTGCATCTTTATCTTTGAGGTTAGCACTTTTGCATCTTCAACTTCATTCTGCTTTCCCCTTTGCTGGTCATCCAGCAACCTGCACTATTTGCCAAGGCAGCATGTGGGAATCTTCTTTCCAGAAATTTCGACTGACGGCCTTGAAGATTACTTAGGTTTCAGCTTCCCTGTGAAGGTGAAGCAAACTTCCTCTTATTGCTCTGGCACCGCACTCTGGACAATGACAGACAGCAAGTGTGCAGCAAGGTTTTACTTCTTCTTTGAGTTAAGAAGTTAGAGGTCCAATCTACCTTTTCAGGTGAACATAAAAGACCCTGTGGCTCTGTTCAAAGGACAGGAGAGATTTCCATCAATCAACTTCACCAAGTAAAGGACCAATCTTTATCAAAGTGCTTTAACAAGTACTTTTGTGGTTGGAAAGAGCTTGGGGACATCCTGAACTCATGAAAGACACATGTCTTCTGCCTTTTTATCTTGCCCTGTCTTTCCCTCTATCAGCCTCTGTCTTTCTGTTAAAAGAATTTCCACCTGATCCTTATTAATGATTTGAAAGGGGCCTCATTTGAACATCCCATCTGAAAAGTGGTACCTGGTAGTGCAGCATTCCTCATCATTGCACACTTAGATTGAGTTCATGTCATGAAAGAGAACTTAAACTGAAACTGAAATTTATTCAGAATTGTTATATTGGAATTGAGTTTCCTTTTAATTGTCCAGCATTTACAATTTCAGCCAAAGAATATTGAAACATTTTTATCCCTTCTTTTCTCACACCCTTGATTCTATTTGGGTTTAGTTGACCTGTTGTTGGTTGCCATTTTGATTGATTTCTTGACCATTCTCTGAATTAAATGTTTGCAGGTAGTTTTAGCTGGTCTTATTGTGTGATGAAATTCATTCTAAAGATATGTTGCTCTTGTCCTATGCTGTCATTAGAGAGAACAAGTGGTGATTTTAACCTGAGGGTTGCCACACCTCAGGTGAAGTCTTCATGGTAACCTCAACTGGTGGAGGAATTGAACCTGTGTAATTGGTGTCACTCTGCATCATAAACCAGCCATCCAGCCAACTCAGCTAACCGACCCCCTTGTAAGGGGTGATGTTTGATATAATTCTGACATGAGTAAAAGAGATGATGCCAGTGTAAAATCATTATGTGAAGAGAGAAGCCATAGACACTACACCAGAGAAAGGTATTTAATAACCGACTCTGTGCAGATGTAAATAAAGGACTGTGGCAGTGCATAAGGAGTTGAAGAGCTTTATGTAGTGATAAGGAGCAAGCAATCTCAGGAACGATGTATATGCAGGTACCCACAGCCTGAGATACTCCAGACTGGTGTCTGAGTGTGCAGGTGGCAGAATTAGTTTGAAACACAAGAGAAAGGCGTTGCAGATTATCCCAAATCTTTGTGCAATGAAATGCACACAGGCATACTTTCAGCATAGGTCATTGAGTAACCATCATGACTGGGAATCCTGATTGATGTGCTCTTCTGAACTCAGTTATGCATCAGTCTGCACTTAAATGTCAGCCTAGATTATGTGCTGTAGTCACTGGAGTGGGAATTAAAGCAACAGTCTTCTAACCCAGAGATGATAGTATTACCAGTGAGCAGTGGTTAATAATTGGGAGTCAAATCCTAACTGATTTCCCCTACCTGACAGAAGGATGTTGGAGTTAATTGCAGCACTCCCACTACATAATAGAGATTGAGTGCTGAGCTCACACCAGAGACTAAATGTGGAATTTTCAATCTACTTGAATAAATCACCCGCTCCAATGAGCCAATGGAGGATACAAAATGTAGCAACCTTTGGAAAATGTGGCTCCATGTGTTGGTATGGCTATGAGAAATCAGGTAGGAAGATAATGAGTACATTGGCAAATGTGACTCAGTGGTAATGTCCCTACACCTGGGCCAGAAGGTCAGGATTTATCTCCCACCTGCTTATGTCATAACTTTGCTGAACAATCTGTCTTCAAAATAAATAAATAGCAAGAGAAAAAGTCTTGCAGTGCAGTGGTAGTGTGTATACCTCTAGCCCAGATGTTCCAGGTTCAAGTCCCACTGGCTGAAGATCATGTGATCATAAGATCTAGGAGTAGAAATAGGCCATTTGACCTATCAAGTCTGCTCTGCCATTTAATCATGATTGATATATTTCTCAACCCCATTCTTCTGCCTTCTCCTTGTAACGTTACAAATCAAAATTCAAGCCCTTCATTCTCAGGAACATTCTTGTTGACCTCCTCTGGACTCCCTTCAATATTGACATGTCCATCCTTAGATATGGGACCTACAGCTGCTTGCAATATTCCAAATGTGGTCTAACATCCCTTCTCTTGTACTGTAGCCCTCTTGAAATAAATGCCAATATTGCATTTGCCTTGCTACCTGCCAACTGATCCTGCACATTAACCTTAAGAGAATCCTGAATTAGGACTCATAAGTCACTCTGTGCTTCAGATTTTCAGCGCCTTTCCCCATTTAATGAATAGTCTGTGCCTCTATTCTTTTTATCAAAGTGCATAACCTCACACTTTCCCATATTGTATTGCATCTGGCACTCCTTTGCCTACTCTCCGTCTGTCCAAGTCCTTCTGCAGCCCTCTTACTTCCCTAACACTAACTGTCCCTCCACCTATCTATGTGTTGTCTGCAAACTTAGTGACAGTACCCTCAGTCCAGATCTTTAGTGTATAATGTGAATAGCTGTGATCCCAACTCTGACCCCTGTGAGACTCCACTGGTCACCGGCTGCTATCCTGAAAAAGACCTATTATCCTCACTGTCTACCTTCTGCCAGTCAGCTAATCCTCTATCCGTGCCTGTACCTCACCCCTAACACCATGGCCTATTATTTTATTTTCAGCATCTTGTGCAGCATCTTGTCAGAGACCTTATGGAAATCCAAGTAGACAATGTCCACTGGCTCTCCTTTGTCTAACTTGCTCATTATCTCCTCAAAGAATACTAACAGATTTTTCTGGTATGGCGTCCCCTTGATGAAGCCATGCTAACTCAGCCCTATTTCACCACGCACTTCCAAATACTCCACAATCTCAACCTTAACAATGGACTGTAAAAGCTTAACAACGACCAAGGTTAGGCTAACTGACATATAGCTTCCTGTTTTCTCCTTCCTCCCTTTCTTAAACAGGAGTGTTACATCAGCCATTTTAAAACCTTCTGGGTGCCTCCCTGACTCCAGTGATTCCTGAAAGATCATAACCAAAGCCTCCACAGTCACCTGAGCTATCTTCTTCACCACCTTCAGACCATTCAGCTTCTCCTGCACCTTCTCCTTAGTGATTGTTACTGCATTCACCTCTGCCCCTTAACTCTCTTGAAGATCTGTTATGCTACTGGTGTCTTCCGCTGTGAAGATTGATGCAAAGTGACCATTTAGTTCCTCTGCCATTTCTTTGTTCCCCATTACTATTTCTCCAGCCTCATTTTCCAGTAGTCCAGTGTCCACTCTTGTCTCTCTTACTTTTTATACCTAAAAAAAAACTCTTGCAATTCTTCTTTTATATTCTTAGCTAGCTTACCTTTCATCTTCTTCCCCTTATTGCTTTTTTAGCTGACTTCTGCTGGTTTTTGAAGGATTCCCAATCTTCTAGCTTCCCATTAATCTCTACCACACTTTGTGCTTTCTCTTTTGCATTTATGCTGTCCTGAACTTCCCTTCTCAACCATGGTTGCCTTGCCCTCCCCTTAGTATGTTTCGTCTTCCTAGGGAAGAATTTCTGCTGTGCCTCACAAACTTGCCCCAGAAACCCCTGCCATTGCTGCTCCACTGTCTTCCCTACTGGGCTCCCCTTCCAATCAACTTTGGCCAGCTCCTCCCTCATGTCTTTGTAGTTACCTTTACTCAATTGTAGTACCGTTACATCTGATTCCAGCTTCTCCCTCTCAAACTGTGAGGTGAATTCTATCATATTGTGGTCACTGCTCCCTTGGGATTCCTTCACCTTAAACTTTCTAATCAAATAAGCCTCATTTCACATCATCAAATCCAGAATTGCTTGCTCTCTAGTGGCCTCTACCACAGGTTGCTCCAGAAAGAACAATTTGTAGACTTTCCACTAATTCCTTTTCTTGGGATCCACTACCAACCTAATTTTCCGAGTCCACCTGCATACTTAAGTCCCCGGGAGATCTGATGTAATATCCTTAAGCAGGTCGATGTTTTCTAAAAAAAATCTGATCATAAAATTGTAAATGACCAAATTAAGTTAGCCAATGTGAATTATTTCTGATTTATTGTTTCTTACTTCTTGGCTAATCAAAGTGTGATCATAAATGATGACCACTAACCCCACTCAGTGCTGAGCTAGCGGAGACAGCAGGAGAAACAGTTAGGATTTGTTTTGCACTGCAAGTAGACAAGCAACCCTGGGTGCTCTGTAAATCCAAGATGCCGAAGGACATCAAACCAAAACTGGAGACATTGGGACTTAGACCTTCCTCAAAATAGTAAGTGTTAAGGAGAATCTAGAAGGAAGAGAATAAGGCGGAGAAGTTTTGGGAAGGAACTCTGGAGTTTAGAACTAGACAGTGAAAACAAAAAGCTGTGAAAAGGTAACCCACTGTCTTGCTCCTTGAGGGGAATTGTGTGGCCCTGCTAATATTGCCTTTGTTTTCTTTGCAGGCCAAGTACGCAGGGCTCATCTTCCATCATGAAGGCTGGCCTCTCTGTGTCCATGAGAAAGTAGTGGTGCAGTTAGCATCATTGCACAGGGTTCGTCTGAAGTCTGGAGATTTTTACATACAGATTGTACCACAAGGGAATCAATCTGCAAAATTAGTGCTAAAATGTCTTTCTGGAAATGGACACTCCTTAGAAGAAGTTCCTGTCCCCGAGTGTGCCTACCCAAACATCTTCACCATGGAATTTCTCGAAAGTGTAAATCATGAGAGGAACTGCTCCCTACACAGTTGTCTTCTAACAAGTGGCACTGCTGTTCTGAGGGTACATTGGAAGAATATAATTAACCCTGCATTTGTTACCAAGCCAAAAGCCATACTGACCCAATCCTACCACAGTTCAGTTCACCATGACCAGTTGATAGATACCAGCGTCACTAGGGAAATGATGCCTCAAAAAACGGAAAACAGGAAATCCCCAGACCATTACCTGACTGGCGATGCAATGCTGTCATCGGAGAAATCAGCAATTTTGGAAGATAAAATTACCTGTGGGACTCATTCATCAGGGAGCATCCAGTCTTTCAAAAGCGGTGTCACGCAGGATCCTTCCAAAGGATTTAATGAAGGAAATTGTTTATTGTTTCCACAAAACTCTGATGACACTGAAGTATCTCCTTTACCCGATTTAGTTCGACCTTTATCTGCAGACACTCCAACAGCTAATGGTGAAGTTCTGGTGGTTCCTGTGACTGAGAGCAGGATTAGTACAAAAGTTTTAACCTTTGCCACAGACCTAAGCAGTCCTTGTCAACGGCAGAAGCAACACCGGGATTCAGTGTATCTTGAAACAAGGCGCCTTTTCAGGAAATCATATATGGAGGCTTTGCAGAACCCAATGCAACTGGGCTTCAGTTCTGAGGAGTCTATTGTTGAGGAAGCCATGGGGCATAAAACTGAAGTGATCAGCAATGGAAGGCTGAGGTTACGTACGAACAGAGCTGGTGCGAAACAGAACCGTAAGCATGACCTACATGCTGATCAGTTGAAAACTAAAGGAAGGAATGAGGAAACTAGAATCAGCCAGCAAAGTCAAGACCAAAACGTGCCTGTGACACTTGCAGAGCGTTGTTCTGTCACTGACAGTAAAACCTGCCGCAGGAGATCCAAGTCCTTGGATTTGACCTCCAAGAGCTTGCAGAGTAAAGCACTAAGGACGAGATTCTCTTCCGGGGATTCCTCAAAAAATCCCAAAAAAGTAATAAATGGAAACTCAGGGGAGCTAGGGAGACAGGAGTCTGATGGGTGTTTAGCCAATACCAAAAGTGGGTCCACTTCTCCAGGTAAACACTGAATTTCAAATCAACTGTCTGATTTTGACAATTTACATAACCATCAAATCTTAAAAGGTATTAAAGGCAATACATCACTCAATGACTGTGGAATCTTTTGGTAGCAGCAAGTTAATTAAAGCAGGGAATTTTGGAGATGATTTTTGTATTGAATTTTGACTGAGTAAGTTCCGATATATTGGGTGCTTCTTCCTTCATAACTATAATAATTGTACAAAGTTTTCTTTTATATTACTCCATTGTTTATTGACTGAATGAAAGCTCTTCTGTACTGTTGTTCATATTGCAGAATTAAATGACTTTCAGTGTCGGGGTCACGTTTGGTGGGGGGCGGCGATGGTAGGGGGGTGGGCATTGTGACACCAGACAGATGCAAAATTGGTCTCATTGGGCTGGACAATCCCAATGTCAACCTCATTTCAGTTCTGAAACTCGGATCTGGTTGTGGTGGAATGAGAGATGTGATCTTCCTGGAAAAACTTCCAATTCAGAAGCTGTCTTAGGGAGCTGAGTTCACATCAGGATGGTATGTGGACCAGAGAAATGTCTAATGGAGGCCTGAGTTATGGGATTAGCTGAGGCAGGTAGGACAGTAGGAGAGCTAATCAAGATGCAAGTGTATCGATCAAGTTCTCAGTAGGTAGAACTGTTGATTTTGACAGGGTGTCCCTTCACAGGACTTGCATTGACTGTGGGATTTTTACTCTGGACAATCCCTATACTGGAGGATATAACTCTAGTGGATCCCAGCCTATTAATAGCAGACTGTAGCTAGAGGCAAGCTGCCTCTGCACATATTGGTAGTGCCTGTCCTATTGCAGGAAGATCCTATTTCCATTGGGAAAAGGCTCCCAAGTGATGTACTGCCTTGATGGAGATGACTGCTAACTTCCTTGTCTACCCAGCTCTGGGTAGATCCATGGAGGCAGAAATGCATCCATAAGTTGATGTAGCACGCCCCTTTTATCCAGTCTCTGCCCTTCCCCGAACATCTCACATGTCCAATTATGTATCTCTGCATTAGACCAAGAATATTCAACATTTCTGTGATGGGAGTATAGGACCAGGGTTCCTGGTCAGGATTGTTGGTACGATTCTCACGCAATTGGACAATGTATAAAGTCAGACACAAATGATTTTCTTGATAAGTTCAAGAAGGTAGCTCACCACCACCTTCTCAGGGGCAACTAGGGACAAGCAATAAATGCTGAACAGCCAGCAACTCCCACATCCCATAAGTGAATAAAAACAAAAGGCTTATTTACAGAATGTAGCAATACATATGTCAATGTTTAAATAATGCCTGACAACTGTATATCTTAATATAATTAAGATACTATTATCAAATATGATAATACAGCGATCTTTGTTAGATGACACAAGAGTTTGACAATCCTTCCCTGGGTCAAATAACAAAACCAATTAACTGAATGTTTCGTGCCTCATTTTGTCCACTGAGTTGCAGAACTGCAGCAGAGACAGAGACCCCTTTTCAACATAGATGTGTGGTTCGAGTAAGTCAGGGAGGGGAAGGGGTGATGGTGTTGATGTGGAGAGAATGGGTGTGAGCATTAGGTTGGAGATAGTGGGAGCAATTGGTTCAATTGTTGTGGGGGGGAATGAGTGGCCATTCTATTATCATGGACACAAGTTCCCAATTGGATAGCTATTTAGAAAGGGTGTGGCTCCAAATTCCAGCACCTTCAGGACAAGGTTGTGGTGAATTTAGCATCTTCCGGGATTTAGGTCACTAAAATCAGCTGGCATGTAATAGGCCAAATGCGTCACATAAAGACAGGGTGGTTAAAAAGGCATACAGCATGCTTGCCTTCCTTACTTCGTCCTTTGAGTATAGGAGTTGGGAAGTCATGTTGAAGTTGTACAGGACATTGGTGAGGCCTCTTCCGGGGTATGGTGTCCAATTCTGGTCACTCAGTTATAGGAAAGATATTGTTAAGCTAGAGCGGGTTCAGAAGAGTTTTACCAGGATATTGATGGGTATGGAAGGGTTTGGTTATAAAGAAAGGCTGGATAGGCTGGGACTTTTTCCACTGGAGTGTCGGAAGTTGACAGCTGACCTTATAGAGATTTATAAAATCATGAGGGATATAGATAGCGTTAATGTTAGGAGTGGATTCCCCTTGGATGAGGGACTTCAAGACTAGGGGGCATATTTTTAAAGTGAGAAGAGAGAGATTTATATAAGACATGAGGGGCAAATTTTTTACACAGAGGGTAGTTCATGTGTGGAATGAACTTTCTGAGGAAGCGGTGGATATGGTCACAGTTACAGCGTTTAAAAGACATTTGGATAAGTACATGAATAGGAAAGGTTTGGAGGGATATGGGACAGGAGCAGGCAGGTGGGACTAGTTTGGTTTGGGATTGTGTTCGGCATGGAGTGGTTGGACCGAAGGTCTGCTGTATGACTGTATGAAGAATAATACTTTGTAGTGAATACATAAATCTTGAGAAAAGTTCTTAGACTTATCAAGTTTTTCTCCTGTCATATTCGTCCAAGTAAGCAGCATAAGAAATTACTTTAAACCCCAGAGAATCTGAATCATATGAGTACAACACCAACTCCAAAAACACTGTGTGAGCAGAGGGAGACGCTATGGACTGGTTTGGCTCATGTAAAGTCAAAGGTCATTTAGGTTGATTTGGAGCGTGGGAACCATCTTGAGAAAACAGCAACACTGTCCAATCTCACAACATAGTAATGGCTACATAGGCCAGGTACCTGAGAGTGCCAAATACTTTCCCACGTGTATCTAAAGAAGAGTCACCCATTTCAAATGAGGAAGGGAATAGAATTTTCAGGTTACCAAAAAAAAAGAACAACGTGCCATCACACAGGCATCCAAATTGTGCTGACATATATTATCTGTTGCATCTCTCGAATAAGCTTAGCATTAGAGATTTCACCTGTCAGAATCACTTTAATACGCTGTCACTCTGATGCAGAAAAGTCCTTAAATTGCTGCAAAGACCTGCAGATGTGCAGTTGATGAGTGCAAAAGGTTCCTGACCTTTTATCCTTAAAACCTGAGAAAACGATCTTATTATAAGGAACAATGGTTGGTCTACGTTGACCTTTGACACTGTCCAACTGACTCAGCTCAATGTTTTTGATGTAATTATCACAAAGGTCAAAATAACATCGAGCAATGATTTCTTTGTTATGCTTAACATGAATGATTGACATTTGTGTGAATCTATGTTGCATTCTTATTTAGAATTATTTGGCTTTTACAGCATAAAAACAGGACATTTGGGTCAATTGATTATGCCAGTTTTAAAGCTCCAGATGGGTGTTCTCTCTCCATACTTGTTTAGGACTATCTGCATATTCTAATATTCCATTCTCTCTCAGGCTCTTGTCTAGATTCCTCTTAAACATGAATCTGCTAGTCACCTCAACCACACCTTGTGAAAGGGACCCCACATTTTCACCTCTGTATGAGTAAAAGAGGTTTTGCCTGAATTCCTTAATCAATTGATGACTGGTGATCTTAGATTGGCCCCTACTCTCCCACTTCTGGTAATGTCTCCCTACACCTACCCTCACAGACCCTTGTATAATTTTAAAAGTCTTTATAAGGTGACCCCTTTTCTGGAGAATAAAAGTACTAGCCTGTTCAGCCTTGCAGTGTTTCTGTTTTGGTTCCATCCTTGGCCTCTGCCTTCCCCAATGCCTCAGCATCCTTTTTGTAATAAGGACTAGCACTGTGCACTGTATGCTGAAGAAACAAAGAACAGTCTCGCAGGGATAGGCCTTTTGGCCCACCAAGATTGTGTCGACACATGATGCCTTTCTAAATTAAAAAGCTTTTGCCTCTAAGTCGTCCATATCCCCCTGTTCCTTGCCTGTTCATATATCTGTCAAGATGCATCTTAAATGTTGCTATTGTATTGCCTCCACCACCTCATCTGGCAGCGCATTCCAGGTACTTACAAACCTTTGTGTAAAAAAAAATTGCCTCTCACATTTCCTTTAAATTTACCTGCTTTTACCTTAAGCCCATGTCCCCTAGTAATTGAAATTTCTACCCTGGGAAAAAGATTCTGACTGTCCCTTCTATCTCTGCGTCTCATAGTTTTGTAACCTTCCATCAGGCCATCCATGGTCACCCGTCATCCTTTGATGGTCAAGTAAAACAAACAGAGTTTGTCCAATCTCTTCTCACAGCTAATACTCTCCAAACAAGGCAGCAGCCTGGTAAACCATTTCTGTACCCTCTCCAAAGCCTCCACATCCTTCTGGTAGTGTGGTGACCAGAACTGTACACAATAGTCCAAATGTAGCCTAACTAAAGTTGGATACAGCTTCAACATGACTTGCCAATTTTTATACTCTCTGCTGTGACTGATGAAGTCAAGTGTGTTAAATGCCTTCTTGACCACTTTATCTGCTTGTGTTGCCACTTTCAGGGAACTGTGGACATGTACACCTAGATCCCTATGTATGTTGATGCTACTGAGGGTTCTGGACATTTCCCTCCTGCATTAGATCTCCCAAAATGCATTACCTTGCATTTGTCTGGATTAAACTCCATTTGCTATTTCTCTGGCCAAGTCATGTGTCATGGTGGCATTCAAACCATTCCCCAATACATTAGCTGAGTTTCTGCATTAACAGTCTAACGATGATATAACTAGGCCATCTCCTCCCCAAGTGTTACAAGCAAGTGAGTATTCAGTGCCAGAGGGCATGCAGGGTCGTGGTGTTGGGGGTTGAGACGGGTGATAGAGAGTGAGGGAAGATATTCCAGGCAGTAGTGAGGGAAGTAGAACATGAGCCTTTGGTGGGAGGTGAATACAGTAGCAAATATAGAGTGAGTGTGCAGTATCAGAGAGAAGATGGCAGCAGTTCCACTGATGAAGTGGAGAAAGTTATCGATCTTCCTGCTACAGAGCTGTGCATTTCTCCAGATGGCTGAGACTTTGTTAATAAGTGGCAACCTCAATGAGGCTTCCATTTTCTGAAGTCATGGCCTCCACTGCTGTTCTTGGGGGAAGAGGAACTCTTGGATCTGCACAGCCGTATCCAGCAGGAGCTCTAGGTCTCTAGCCATAAATCAGGGCACTGATTTTTCACTGTCTGCTGTGTCCAGGGAAAATATCAGGAACAGTGCAGTGCAGCTGCATGCTGACAATGGTTGTCCACATGCACAAAAGGCTTTTAAAGATGGCTCGGGTGCAAAGCATGCTGGTGAATTCTGGGATATCGGCTGAGTGGCAAGTTGTTCTGGGAGCATTGAGTGGTAAGGTGAGACAGGAATCAGACTTGAGGGACTCCATAGGAGCTAGTGAGGTAGTTGATGAGGTGAGTTTGGTAAGGTATCGTAAGAAAACCTTTGGAACAAGCCACCCCAGACAATTAACATTTGATGAACAAGAGGGACATAAGATACTCCCTTGGCTCTCAGTTAACCATATCCAGAAGCAAGTGACCCGACCATTTGCCTCATTGATCTGTTTTAGTTATATTTTCTAACACAGCTGCAATGACTAGATTTCAAATTTTCTGTAGTGAAGCAATTTTCATTTTCCTTACATTAATGGACTTGATCTTGCCCCAGCCAATCTTGTTCTGCTTCCGCAGAACCCACTGTGTAATATTCAAGAGATATTGTGTTCCCAAATTCATTTGGATTCAAACCCATTGTGGCACCCCACCGCTGCATGGGGTGAGATCAGCTAATCGTGTACAACCTGATAATTAACCTTCCTGAGGTTTTGTCATAACTTCCAACAAAATTTCCAATCAGTGGCAAGCATGGAATCCTACGTGGTAGCAGAGAGAAGATGGTGGCACTTGACCTTGCGAGCACAGAAGATCATTGACTTCCTTACTACTGTGCTGGCCATCCCACTTCACCCAGGACATAGCTCTGACTTGGGCTGCAATTTGTGGCCAGATGGACTTGGTTTGGGAGCATGGCCTCCTGCAGCGGCCAGATGGGACAAGGACTACCCTCTTCTCCACCATCACCCAGTCCAACAAGACCTCCAAGTCCCCATTTGTGAAGTGGGGAATAAGCTTTCCTTCCCTCTGGACCACGTCCTGAATGTAGATTCTTGGGTACCACAGTGTGAGGGGGGGTACCTCCTGCCTTGTAGTGCCTGAAGTATGGGCCAAATGCTGGCAAATGGGACTAGATTTATTTGGGATACCTGGTCGGAATGGACAAGTTGGACCGAAGGGTCTGTTTCCTTGCTGTCAAGCTCTATGCCTCTGTGACTGTAAATGATGTGCAGCTGGGCTTCAACTGTGGTCACAGCAGCATGAAAGCAGGAACGTCCCAGGTGTGGTAAGTATTTCCACCTTTCCGGCTGCATCATTCCTTAGGGAAAGAGTGTGGTTGCGTAGTCCTTGAGCTGAAGAGCAGGTGATTGTGTGAGGAAAGATGCTCTGAGCCAGGTGGACTGGGTGTTGTGGCTATCAGCCGACGAAACACTTTTTAACTAAAAATGGAAAATTCTGCCCAAAGTATCATTTTAATGTTTATATCCATAAACATCAAAGTCACTTTGGCTTGATGTCTACCTGTGAATTGCATCCACTTTAAAACCCAGCATTGATTTGGCAGGGGAATGCAGTTTCTTAATTCAGATCAGATTTCAATTCAGCTGGAACTTGCTCATTTCCAATCATCAATCTAAACAAAACTTTCCCTGAGTGTCACCATTTAATATGTTGAAAAGTATGCAATTCTATCCCTCCGAGCTTCAGTGCATCCAGGAGCTCTTTTATGACTTTGCACATTAATATTGACTACAAGTACAGCACCAACAACAATTTGCATTTTTATAGCGCCTTTAACATGATTGGTCGAGATTTTTCACTGAGCCACATTCTGGGATTGGTAATCGAAGGCTTGGTCAAAGTGCAAGGCTTTAGGGATCTCCTTAAAGAAGGAAAAAGTAGAGAAGTGAAAAGAAGGAAGTCCAGAATTGACGGCCCAAGCAATCGAAGCTATGGTCACCAATGCTGGAGCAATTCAAGGCAAGAATTACAGAAGTACAAGATTGTAGGACCAGAGCAGATCATGTAGGTCATGAAGGATTGAGACCGCGGAGAAATTTAAAAACAAAAATGAGAATTTCAAAACGGAGATATTGTTGGACGGGGAGCTAATTTAGTCAAGCACGGGAGTGATGAGTGACCAGGGCTTCGTGCAGGCAGCAGAGCTTTGGATGAGCTTTAGACCAGAATAGATGCTTCTAGAATGATTGAAGAAACAGAATCATTACTGATCCTAATCACATCTGGGCTTTGCACTTCAGAAACAAAACGCCACAGATTTATACAGCAAAGCCCAACCAATTATCTCCTTTTGCTGTGCGTGACGTTTATTTGGAACTGCGTTTCCATTTCACATGAATCTTACAAAGCAGCAACATGTTTTTTTTTCAATCTCTCATCGCCTTCTCAGATATGTTGTGTTGCCAAGGGTCATGAGCGTGGGCAGAGAAAGCAGAGATCCCATGTAGAGAAATGAGAGCCTTCACATTGTGGGCACTTTGCCCAGTGGCTTATCTGCATTCACATTTTAGGATTTCAGTTTCACACTAAATACCAAGAAAAAATTGCTCTGCAAATTTCTGATGCTTTATTTTGGTCGAGTTGTAAGTTGTTTATTGGTGGAGTCTCCTGAATATTGTGATGTTGTTTTAATGAGACTGATTTGCTTTTAGCAGGTTCCTTCCAGAGCTGTGCGGTTGAGATGCAGAGGAGGAGCAGCTGCCAAGCAGTTTTGAACAATACGTGGGAAGACACAGAGATTCCTCCTCCAGCACCTTGCCCTCAAGCCTCACTGCAGGCCCAGGGTTCCACCCAAGCCTGCAACAGCCTGCCAACAAAGGCCGCAGAGGTCAACGTCAACTTACTGCAATCGGGAGTCGCCCAGTTACCAGGTTGGTGTGCTCTGCCGCAGAAAATGGCTTCAGGCAAAAAAAAAGCACAAACAGCGTGGAGGGGCGGTGGGTGGGCTGAGAAGAACAAGATGGAACAGCAAACACTCCGGCGGTTTTAGCTAAATTATCAGTCAGTTAGATTCTCGGCTAAAACATCAGCAGGAAACCTTGGATGGTATCATAATGAGCATTCAAGATTAATAAAACGAACCACCGTGTAACTCGGAAATATGCTCCAAACTCCCTGGATGGCTGCGGCCAAACATCAGTGAGGGGCTGATATCTGTAATTATCAGGAAAGTCTCTAACTTAATCCCTGGCCTAGAAGAAGAGTTGACATCCTAAATGAACATTGAGACATTTAAAATTATAAAGCTGAATCGTAACTCCTCCAAAAAGGGCATGTTCAATGCAGCCATGTCAGAGGTTAAAGTGCAAAGAATCTGGAGGAGGAACTGATCCTGCCTTGGCCCCACACAGCTTTGATTAAAATGAAGGTGAAATAAGGATAGTGCAATGCCCACACGAGGGAATTGAATTGGCCATTTCAATGTCAATGTCAATGAAGCTTCCAGGTGGTGTATAGCCAGTTTTCGGTACACTGCAGTTTAATTCCATAGAGCACCTTTCCCAACTTAACAACAGTCCTCCACCTGCACAGAGCACCACACCTCCATATTAACATCTATTCTGTACCGTACAGCCAGAGGCCATTTGGCCGATCCTGTTTGTGCTGGCTCTTTGAAAGAGCAATCCAGTCATTCTCATTCACTTCTGTCTACCCTTAGGCTCGCATCTTTGTCCTTTTCAAGTATTTAGCCAATTGATTTTCAAATCATATTGTTGGCTATGCTTCCATTGCACTATCAGGCATTCTAAACCCTAACCAAGATGCATAAACATCGTAAAACTGCTGTCTTCATCCAACTAATGTGTGTGTGTGGACCCTGGATGAAGGATTCTGTTTACCAGTGATGCATAGAAGAAACATAGAAGGTAGGTGCAGGAGGAGGCCATTCGGGCCTTTGATCCTGCTCCGCCCAACTTGAGTAGCCTGATATTGGCCCAAGTATGGAGATGGACCTCTCTGGTGAGGTACTGGAGGAATGCTGTCACTTGTAGTGCATAAGAACAGAAGATGTAGGTGTAGGAGTAGGCCTCATAACCTCCCTTGCCGGTTACGCCATTCAAAATGAACAAGTCTCCACTCCTCTTTCCTTCCAGCTCATCATATTCCTTGATTTCGTGGGAGACCACAGATCTGTCTATCTTGGCCGTAAATATATTCAGTGATGGAGCATTCATGAGAACCCAGAGACTGAACTCCATTTATAGGATCATAGAATCATACAACATGGAAAACAGACCCTTCAGTCCAACTCACCCGTGCCGACCCGACATCCCAATCTGACCTAATCCCATTTGCCAGCATTTGGCCCATATCCCTCTAAACCCTTGCTATTCATGTATTCATCCAGGTGCTTTTTAAATGGTGTAATTGTACCAGCCTCCACCACTTCTTCTGGCAGCTCGTTCTGTACATGCGCTACCCTCTGTGTGGAAAAGTTACCCCTCAGGTCCTTTTTAAATCTTTTACCTTTCACCTTAAACCTATGCCTTCTGGTATAAAACTCCCCCACTCTGGGGAAAACACCTTGCCTATTAACCCTATCCATGCCCCTCAAGATTTTGTAAAGCTCAATAAGGTCACCCCTCAATCTCTGATGCTGCAGGGGAAATAACCCCAGCTTATTCAGCCTCTCCCTATAGATTAAACCCTCCAGACCTGGCAACGTTCTTGTAAATCTTTTCTGCACCCTCTCAAGTTTAACAACATCCTTCCTACAGGAGAACAACCAGAATTGTATGCAGTATTCCAAAAGTGGCCTCACCAATGTCCTGTACAGCTGCAACATGACATCTAAACTCCTATACTCAGTGTTCTGACCAATAAAGGCAAGCATGAAAAAGTTTCTCCCCTTCTAGCCTGTACCCCTATTAGACTCTGCAGCCAGCAGTAACAACCTCTCAGTATCTACCCTGTCAATCTCCTAGATTATTGAGGATAGATAGGAATGTGGAATTCAGAACAGAAATAGATGAAACTGAACACAAGTGCCGATCTTATTGAATGGATCAACAGGCTTGAAGGGGCGAATGGCCTACTCTGCTTCTAATTCATATATTCACATGTTGACTGTACTGCCTCCAGTACAAATATGTTCTTCCTTCAATATGGCAGCCAACATCCGTATAGTACTGCTGACATGGTCTCACCAATGTGTTTTATAATTATTATCATGAACACTTCCTTGTTCTTGTACTCTAGTTCATTTTCAACAAAGGCCAACATGCCATATACCTTCTTAATCGCTATCTCTATCAGCATGCTAACTTTATACTGCTTGTACAATTACACTCAAGTCACTCTGAACATTGTGTAAAAGATTCATATTTTAAAAAGATATTGCTTTCTATTCTTATTAAATATATTGAATAACCATACCCAATCCCATTTTAAACTCTATATTGGGCAAACTTGTACCCCTGTCTTTTATCCTGTATTTCATTCCACCTAGCTTGTATCATTGGCAAACATTAATGCATTACTTTTGGTTTCCTTACGTAAATCATTGAAATACACTGAACAGCTGAGGCCCCCGTATTTGTCTTTGTCATCACTGGTCATCAACTTCCAACTTGAAAGTGCCCTGTTATCCCTTTTCACTGCTTATAGTTTGTCGATGTTCAGGCTAATAGATTACTCCCAAATTCATGAGCCCTTATCTTCTTTATTAACCCTTTTCCTTGTGGGGCCTTATCTAGTAAATTTTCAAAATCAGTGTTTATTACATTTTGGTTCACTTTTATTTGTCTAAAACAAAACTTTGCTCACCAACAAGGAACTGCAGCCGCTGGAAACCTGAAACAGCAACAGAAATTGCTGGAGAACCTCAGCAGGTCTGGAAGCATCTTTGGAGAGAAAGCAGAGTTAATATTTTGGGTCCAGTGATTCTTCATCAGAACATTGCGTCTGCCTTCTCCTTAGAGATGCTGCCAGAACTGCTGAGGTTCTCCAGCAATTTCTGTTTTTGTTCCACTCAGAAGCACATTAGGAGAGTGTTCAGTGGGATGAGCAAATATTCAGAAAAAAGTGTTGAATAATTTGTTCAGTGCCACATGGTATCATCTAGCATGTTAACAATTGGATGCTAGCTCTTCAGCAATGTACCCAAGAGTTCCTGACTTTCCACTTAGTGGGACAATGCTCCAACAAAGATAGATCTCCATTCAATATCTTAAGCTCCAAGATTTTCTGCAGTAAATGATGCACAATGAGTGTTAAGAGTTTAAATACTCTCCAACTGTCCAAATGTAGCCATCTGATTCCTGCAGCAAATCTTTTATCTGTAACATGTCCTTTGCTGAGTTTCGTCAGTTGCTTCTGACCAAGCTCATTTAAAAACATTGATCTCATCTTCAAATCCAACCTATTCAACTTCCTCCTAAACTATCTGACAAGGAGCCCTCGTGGTGCATTGTGTTCTGCACCTGAAGCTCTGAGTCCGAGACCCATTTCAGGAGTTGCTGGTCATGGAATGTGCATCATCAAACAGGTTGATTGTCGATCTGCAAATCCTTCCAATATGCCTATGGCAGACAGTGAGCGTGGGAGTACCTCCTGGCTAGCCAAAACCTCACATATTGTAGCTGCAACATAGGAGCCTTCCCATATGAAAAAAAAATCCATGTGCAGGTCCTCGACAAAGGATGAACCCCTTGACAAGCATCCTCTTTACTTTCAGGGAATACCAGAAAAGAAAAAATGCTTCAATTCTTCAACTGTGGAACATTGTGCATCTCCTCCCTCTCTTTTCTCCATCATTGATGTCAGTGCCTTCAGTTGCTCAGAATCCACTCTCTAGAAATTCCTCCCTTAACCTTACCACCTCTCCTTTTCTCTGTCCACCATTAAAAAAATCTTCTCAAGTCCAATAATTTCAATTAATTGTTAGTCAACTTTCCAGCTGTCTCCTTGCACAGTTCAACATTAATTTCCTTTTCTTCACCAAAGTTTTACTCTGACCTCTCTATAGAGCACTTTAGAACATTTCCTGTCTGTAGGTGGGTTAGTGATGGTTAAAAGCTCCATGGATATGGATATGTGGTGGTGGAGGGTAGTGGGCGGAAATGGGTGCAGACTCTTACTGCACTGTATGGATTCTGTGATTCTATGACATCTGAATATTTTGGTCAGAAATGAATACAATTTGGCCTAAGATATGTGGAGAAGAATTATTTCGCAATTCGTTTACTTGTAATTTACTCTCCAGGGAACAGAGACAAAGCTAATCGAGCTGTGATCCAGATCCGTACGCACAACGTAATATGGATGAGCCAAAACTGGCCCAGCACAGAGCTGACCTATATACTCCTGTATTACTACACTATTCCAAGGTATGGAAACTATAGATTCCTTGGAATGTCCATTTGATTTGGTATTTTGGTAAGGTTTTGCCCTGTTTCTGGTTAATTATACATCCTTTATTAAAAGTCTATATCGTCTCTATTCAGACTACTGACGTTTCATTGAACATTTTGGTGATCATTTTCACTCAGCTGATGGGCAACGGCTTTTGCTTTTCAGGCAGTCTGCGTCAGCTTCAGTATTCCAGCTCATGTTTTATGTGGTTATTTCAGAGAAAAGCTCCCTTCAGTATACGGTACTAATACATCGTCATATGAGGTTATAATTTTCCCAATTAGATGTGCTTCCAGAAGTGAATTATTGCATGGGCCTATCGAGTTTGTATCAATGTATCCCACCGTATCCCTTGCTACTGTTAATCAACGGTACAGCCCAGTTTTGAGAATCCTTAATTTACATGTTTCTGATATTCCTCTCCAGCCTAGTATTTCATGGTGTTAAGTTATGGTTTGACATTGTCATTCTTAAGTAATCATTTATTATATTGTAAACCAAGGCAAAGTTAGTGGGCTATACAACTGAGAAGGTCATCACTTATTTCCACCATTACAAATTGTCCACTCTTAAGCATTTTCCAAACAGGCACCATTAGACAATGATCTGTCATATGAATGTGGGCAGTTAGCACCCTCCATAGACCTTGTGACAAATTGCATTGCTCTTACCACCTTGTAGGATGCATTTGCCCAAAGGAGCGCTGAATGGAAATTGACTCTGGAGCATCTGATCTTTGTGATTCAATAGCATGTAATGTCTGACAAAGTCAGTGGCACAAGCTGAAATAATCCCTCAACACCCATCAGCCTCCCCCAGAATATTATGCTTGTTGAATGATGGTCATTGCATTTATAAGGATTAACAGGACAATTCCATTGTTAGAAGCTCCTAACAAGAATTACCATTCACGGGGAACCCATGAATGATTGATGTACAGAGTCAGTTGATTAGTGCTGGTTTAGTAAAGTTACAGATTTCAGGTTAAGGCTGTCTTGACAGAGATCTAGCTGAGTAAGGGTTCTCAGCAGTCAGTTCAACTTGGCTAAGGATGGCCGCTGGTGTATTTTGATATTTTCTCTTGTTTCCATTTGCCACTCTCTTCGTATGGAAGAGTGCTGTGGAATATTTAGGACAGTGGCGAAAGACTTCTTCAACAGTCTCCCTGTCTCACCTCCGCACGGGATTATATGGAGAGTGCTGTTGTGGCACAGTGGCAGTGTCCCTACCTCTTAGCCAGGAGGTCTGGGTACAAGTCCCACCTGCTCCAGTGGTGTGTGATAACACCTCTGAACAGGTTGAGTAGAACATGTGTAGAGTTACATAGATGAAGCTGAATCAGTGAGCAACCTCTGTACACCAGAGGTTATTTGTTATGTTATTGAAATACATCAGTGACAAAATTCTAAGCTTGAAACAGACTAAATCCCTAGCAACAGCGAACACAATAATAATGGGATGTTCGATAACCAGAGCAGAAGAAATACAGGTGCGCTGGCTCATTCAACCAACAATGTTGTTTGGCTTGTTCCATAGTGGTTGTGTAGGAAACACCTGTGACTTGGATTTATTGGACAGATTGAGAAAACAAATGAAACAAAGACAAAATGTGTGAAGACCAAGAGGGAAAGAAAACACTAGTGTACTGGAAAATAAAGCTTTTAGTGGGCCATCTTGATTTTTGGGAAGCATCAAAGTAAATAGTTTCCAAAGTATTTGAATCTTTTTGATGTGTTTTCACAGAGGCCAATCTGCATTGAGAAAACCCAACTTTTCCTTTCACAATTGAAGAAATAAGCTAGCCCACTTGAAGCCTTACTATGTGTACCTCAGAGCACAGCTGTATCTCCAGTGCCTAGAAATCAAAGGCACATAGGAACAGTATTGCCTCAAAATTCCCCTCTAAGCTGCAAACCATTCCAATTATGATCAATTATTCGTTGTTGTTGGATTCAAATTTCGAAACTTGCCAATTGATAACACTGGGGGAAGCACCATTACCACAACACATTTGCAGGGAGAAGGTCCATTGCTACCTTTTCAAAGGCAGTTAAGGATATGCAATAAATACTGGCCTTATCATAGAATGTCTACATTGTGGAAGCAGGCCATTTGGCCCATTGACTCCATACTGACCCTCTGAAGAGCATCCCAGCTAGATCCATCCCCCTACCTTACCCTTGAAACTCCGTGTTTCCCACGGCTAACCCACCTACCCAGCATGCCCCTGGAGACTATGGACAATCTGGCATGGCCAATCCACCTAACCTGCACATCTTTGGACTGTGGGAGGAAACTGGAGAACCCAGAGGAAAACCACCCAGACATGAGGAGAATGTGCAAACTCCACACAGACAGTTACCTGAGGGTGGAATCAAACCTGGGTCCCTGGTGCTGTGAGGCAGCAGTGCTAACCACTGAGCCACTGTGCCAATGCTTATCTGCAATGCAGACATGCTAAAAAATGTATTAAATGGTCACAAGTATAGTAAATCTGAAAATAAAATGTACTGCAGATTTACTTTGCAGCTATTCTTCGCAGCTAGTATTTAATCCATTTGGAGATTTCTTGGCTTGGGATATAATCTCAGCAAATTGGAGATGCAAGTGCATAGGTATTTCTGTGCTCACACAGAACAAGTTCAACCTGACAACAACAAAGAAGAAGGAAGAACAAATGTACATCCATTAACCACACAGAGATGGATATCATTGATTCAGTTCTCTTAGCAAAGGCTCTCAAACAAAAACATATTTGTGTGGGTTTTTGTGTAGCCCTTACAAACATGCTGTAAGATAGAATAAGATTTTCCTATGAAACTTGGCACAATCTCTTCAGGATGTGTGTAGTTAGTCAGATATGTTTTGTGCAGACTATGAGGGAAAGTACATGGAACACAAAGAGCTCTTTTCAATTCTTTATTTCTTTTTGGTCAGCATGATTGCACGTAATCTGTGCTTAAGTGTTGTTCTGAATAAGTACAGTCAGGTTTGTTTCCTTTTGAATGAAGCATCAAACTGAGGCCACATTTGACCTCTCAGGTAAATGATAACAATCCCAGGGCACTGATGCAAGGCACTGCTGATGCTCGAGTTCTGAAACAGGGACAAATAAAGCTGGAAAATGTCAGGCAGCATCTGTGGAGTGAAGCCAATGTTAATGCTTTAGGTCAATGACTTTCATCAGACCTAAAGGGAAATGGAAGTGTAAGAGTTTTTGAGCTAGAGAATAGGCAAAGGGATATAGAATCGTAGGACCCCTACAGTGTGGAAGAAGGCCATAACGCCCGATGAGTTCACACAAACCCTCCAAAGAACATCCCACACAGACCCACCCTAACGCTACATTTCCCACGGCTAACGCGCCTAACCTGCACATGCCTGCACACTATGGGCGGTTTAGCATGGCCAATCCACCTAACCTGCACACCTTTGGACTGTGGGAGGAAACCCACACAGACACGGGGAGAACGTGCAAACTCCACATAAACAGTCGCCTGAGGGTGGAATTGAACCCGAGCCCCTGGCGCTGTGAGCCGCCATGCCACCCATAGGAAGAGCGAAAGAGAAGATCTGTGATATGTTTACATGTCAAGGGAAAAAGATTTCATGGCACAACTGGCAAAAGGAGTAGTAATTGAATATAGGACAAACATTGTCTGAGGTGTGAATTGCAGCATAAAAATTTGAATAAAACATGAAGGGAAAACAAAATGAAACAAAGTAAACACCAACCCAATAAAACAGAAAAGAAGACAGAAGCACAAATGTTAAATAGGAGAAAGAGATTATGATCTAAGATTGCTGAACTCAGTGTTAAGTCCAAAAGTTGTGGTAGAAGGTGGGATGTCCCTTTCATTGTTCTGGAAAGGAGGGGAAGGGGTGACAGTAGAGGTATATGAAATGGATTGGACACTTTGGAGGCCCTGTCAACTGCACTGAATGGGATTGTTTGGGTGAGAGAAAAGGAAGACATATGATAAGCTGTTGGGTCAAAATCCTAGAATTCTCTCTCTAACGACTTTGTTGGGCTACCTACAGAACATGGAGTACAGTCGTTCAAGAAAGCAGCTCACTACTACCTTCTCAAGGGCAAACTGGGACAGGCAATAAATGTTGGCCTAGACAATGGCATTCACATCTCATGAGTGAATTTTTCAAAAAAATGCATTAGTGTGGAAGGCAGAATCATCAGGACAGATTTGATGGAAAGAGGGAAACTGAAACAATGGATTGGCATCATTACAGCATTTGAGGAAATGTAGTCAAGTTATCGTGGATTGCAGTCCGCGGATTTTTTGTGAGCATTAGTAGATAGGCTATTTCCAGAAAATGGACAGGGATGTCAGAGAAGGAAAGAGAAGTGTTAGAGGTGTGAAAGGTCATTGACCTGAAGCATTAAGTCTGTTTGCTCAGGTAAAGAGGAGGAAAGGTAAACATTTGAAGTGGAATCAATAAGATGTTTCAGTTCACAGTTGGATCAGGAGATAGCAGAATGCAATCATCAATGTACCTGGAAAGGTCATGAGAAGAGCGAGCCTGAGTAGGTGAATGAATATTTCACATATCCTTCAAAAAGGTAGGTATAACATGGACCCATACGGGTATGACTTGCGACAACTTTTATTTGAAAGAAGTGAGTCCAGTTGAAAGATCTCCATATTGAAGAGGAAATGGTTTGGGCCTGGAAATTGGAAATTATTGAACGGGTGTAGGGCATCAGAAAATTCATGGCCGTTGTTCAGAAGAGACTGGACAAGAACAGAACACAAATGAAGTTGAGATAGGAAGAAACAAGCGGCAGGCTGAAACAGTTGAGTGACCTGAGGAATCTTGTTTCTGGATCTTCAGAAGGAGGTAAAAATGGTGTGTTTGGGGTCGGAGAACTGTGGGTTTGAAGACAATAAAGGGAAGATTTCCAAAAGGTACAAGGCCTGTAATACAATGGTTTGATTTTCATTGTAACTTGCTCTGCAAATTGGCTTTTTGCATTACAACAGTGACTACACTTCAAAAAATGTGAAATACTTTAGGATTTCGCTGAAGAAGAAAGTGGGAAATCTTACAGAGACTGAACAAGTGATCCTTCCTGAGAGTGGGAAATGATACATTGTTGGTTCTTTAGAGAAAGCATAATTACTAAATGAAATTGACCAACCTCATTTTCTCAAAGACATTGCCTATAATAGTTATTATTCCTTGAGCCCAAATGTCTGCTAACCATTTGGGAAAATTTGCGTTGAAGTAAATGAACCCAATGTTGATTCACAAAATGAAGTATAGATAGTTCTCCTACAATGTGATAGTTGCATTCTAGTGTGCCCTTGAGCTATAGAAAATCACCACCGAAAATGATTATAGGGAAATTGCTATAGAAAATCGCTTAAACCTGTACAGCAGAAAGTTCACGTTCTCCAAACAGCATCCACTATTCATCAATTGCGTTACAGCCAATTCGCGTTAAAGAAATATGCGTTATAGCAGAACTACCTGTAAGTGGTTAGTTCTTAAGGATCCAAAACCTAATTGGTAGGGAATTACTGACACACTGCACTATTTCTGCTATATCCTGCTATTTTCAAGAAGCAGATATAGTCCTAAGAGCTAAAGGGATCAAAGGGTATAGGGAGAAAATGGGAACGGGAATTGCACAATCGGCCATAATCATGTTGAATGTTGGAGCAGGTTCAAAGGGCTGAATGGCCTACTCCTGTTATTTTCTATGTTTCTATCTTAACCTTCTATTCTGAACAGCTAGCAAGGATGGCAGCCTCAAGCCAATGGGATCCTTCATTAAATGTTCAGGTCAGAGTTTGGTGTGGTCATAGGGACGAGGCCATATTTCTAACTTTTGAGCTGAGTGGGGACACCATGGTGACTTCCTGCCCAGTGAAGACAATGGAGTTGGTGCAGGAAGAGATGCAAGAACTAAATTTAGATCCATTTCCAGGTGAAGGAGGAGTACTCCTGGTAACCCTTTCCTGTAACTAGCTTGAATGGCAGGGGTATCATTCTGTCTGCTGAATTTCCTCTTGGGCAACTAACTACTGACATGCAGATGACTGATGCGTTGAGAGATGGCTTTTTAATTGCATTTGTCCCTCCTCACTCCCTTGTTCTCTGTTAACATCAGTGCTGTAATGTGCCGGGACCAATGAAGGATGGCCAAGAATTGCAGTCTTGGCATCATCACCTATGTCCTGAGAACAAATAGAAAAATAAATCCATTAATCGTATGTAAGAAAAATAAAATTTGACACCATCTGTTATCATATTCTAAAATCTCATAATAAACTGATCTAACTATGAAAATATGACCCAAAATGTAATGAGAATGAAATTTGATTTTTCAGCTTTTGAAAGATTAATGGTAATGTTGCTGGACTGGTGGGTATTAATATATTGTAAGCTGATAACATGATGCCATCAATCTGTTATATGGCCTATTTAACAACTGCAGATCATAAGCCTGGAGCATTTTGAAAAATACCCTGTGTATCAAAGTGCAATGGAGCTTGGTTGGAAGTGTGCAGGAAGTGCTGCAGTGACCTTTATTTAGTTTCCATGTGTTGTCATCACAGTTCTGCCCTTTGGTAGAAGCACTGAATAAACAACAAGGTTTTCCGTTTTTGAATGCTTTGCCTAAGGCATCAGTTTTATTACTCAACTGTCCCTGCTCTGAAACTTGCCATTAGCCTCACTCATTTGTACAAAGTGCTGGCATTTTATCGGAAGTTGTGTCTTTTCCCATTGCTCTATTCCACCCTCAGACCTGCTATGCTATTGCAGTTTGCAGTTTGATGGAGATGTTGGCACATCAGCGTACCAAGTACAGGAGGGACAAAATGCTCTCCCACCTCCTGTTACCTTTCACAATAACCAATGTGAATCGAATTGTTTTTTATTCAACATATTTTGTACAACAGCAGTTTCAGTGCAGAAGCACATTTCGCCCCAGGTTCTGCCACGCTGAGGTATTTAGAAGCAGATACAGCAGTAACTTCCAAAAGAAAATTGACAGTGTAAGTTTTGCACAGCAATTGACTAACTGATAGCTCTAGGGACACAGGCACATTTGACTAAATGGCCTCCTTCTGTAGACAATTCTATGTACTTTGAGTGACTGTGACTGAGGTAAAAAAAGTTCACACCATTCCCCTCTTCTCCATACATCCAGTAGCTTATACTGTTCTGTTTTCATGGTTCAATGACACTTCCACTGATTACCTTACCCAGGAGGCACTTGTGTCTTGGCCTCGAGTGTAATTTTATGCAGATGATTTGACCATCATGTCTTCGTCTAATCTTCTTGCATGCATCTTTCCCAGCAAATACCAAAGTGGCTCCCCAGTTTCAGACAGGTTGATAGGAGACTGTTGTCAGTCTTTTACAACAGGACCAAAGGCAGTTGTTAGCAATCTGCCTGGAAATGCAGAGGATAATTCCAACTTTTACCACTTGGTGGAAATCAACTGCCCTCTTTACACCTCACACCATTTGAAGCTAGTGGAAAGTAGATTCATAGAGGTGTCAAATATGTTTTTAAAATACTTATCACCCGTTTTCTGTCTGTGGTTGATAATTACAATTTCTGCACTGTTAAGGCTTTTGTGGCGCAGTGTAGAATCCCTACCTCTGGAGCAGGAGGCCAAGGTTCAAGTCCTACCTGCTTCAGGAGTGTGTCGTAACATCTCTTAACAGACTCATTTGGAAAATATCTACAATTAATCCACATTAATTAGTGCACAATGTGAAAACCTACTTTGGATAGAAGCTTCATCAAGAATAGTAGCAACAATATACAGAAAGATCTAGGCATACGTGTCCATAGTTCCCTCAAAGTGGCAACACAAGTGGATAAGGTGATCAACAAGGCCTAAGGCATCATTTGTTGGGGCAGAGAGGATAAAAATTGGTAAGTTACGTTGCAGCTGTGTAGAACTTTACTTAGGCCACATTTGGACTATTGGATACAGTTCTAGTGACCATACTCCCAGAGGATTGTGGAGGCTTTGGAGACGGTACAGAAACAGTGACCAGGATAGAACCTAATTTGGAGAGTACCAGCTATGAGGAGAGATTAGACAAATTTGGTTTGTTTTCACTTGAATGTCAGAGGCTGAGAGGTGACCTCATAGAAGTTTGCAAAATTATGAGAGAAATGGACAGAATGGATAATTGGAAGTTTCTTCCCAGGATTGAAATGTCAACTATTAGGGAACGTAAGTTTAAAGGAGATATAAGAGGCAGATGTTTTAAACAAAGGGTGGTAAGTGCCCAGAATGCACTGCCAGAGGAGGTGGTGGAGGTAGATACAGTATTTAAGAGGGATGTTGGCATATACAAGAATAGGCAGGGAATAGAGGGATACGGACTGTGTAGAGGCAGAAGGTTTTAGTTTAGAAAGGCATCGTCTGTTGGCACAGTCTTGGTGGGCTAAAGGGCCTGTTTCTGTGCTGTACTGCTCTTTGTCCATATTTCTTAATTTGAGATGAGCCTACTGCTTGAAGACGTTCATTATTAATTATGTCTCAGTGTTAAAGGTGGATGTACAATGCTCAAACTTGACAGTTCCAGATCACCATTTGTGGGACTCAAAATGGCAACCATTACAAATGGCCATAATAGCTGAACATGAATACATAGAAAGAAGGTTTATAATAAATTAAATACGATCACATACTCAAATCTAAAATTGACTGCATTTAAACTGAGTTTAACTTCCTTTAATTGTGTAGTCTGTTTATTGCAGGAAGGAAGTGCGTGAACTTGGACTGACCATATTAGTGGATGCTCGCAGATGTCTTCCCACCCTTACCCTCTTCAGAGCATTTACTGCACTGCAGGTGAGACATCAGTGAAAACCTGATTGTGGAAATTACCATTCATTCCTTACGAACAATGTAAAGTTGTAACTGAACCCCCAATGTTCCGATTTTTCATCTGAATTTTTATTTTGTTTGTATTTTTAAATTGTTGTATTTGCACAATGTCTAATTCCCCCATAAGTTACAATCTTTTTCAATTTCTCACCTCCTCTTTGATGTAATTAATTATGTGAAACTTAAGAAAAGTTAGTTCAGAAAAGACCAAAGTTCGCCTGGTTTGATTTTGACCATCCTGATAGTCACATAATTCAATAATAGCAGAATTGTTGACTAATCATGGTGATAAATCTTTATCAATTAATTAAAAACAAACCAAGACAGGAGGGGAGACAAATTCCAGTGTTGGGAGGCTTTGGGGCACCATTGGCTCAAAGTAAGCCATTACCCCCAAACACACAAAACATAACACAGAATCAGCTCTCAGATCATTCATTACTGTATCAAAAATATTATTTTCTGACAGAAATCCAGATAATTTGCATTTGAAGCTATCTGCTTCTGCCACCTGCCACAGAGTCTGTTGATAGATCACTCACTCATTACATGTTTCTGCACATTAGTTTTTACATGGTTCAAGTGAAGGCTGTCCTTCTGGTTTTACTCTTCTGGACAATGTGAAGCAACTCATTACTATGTAGTCCTATGGACTGTAATTTTTTTTCTTTTATTCTTTCATGGGATGTGGATGTTGCTCTTAAAGCCAGCATTTGCTGCACACTCCAACCTCACTTATACTGAGCGGCTAGCTCAGCTATTTCAGGGGGTAGTTAAGATTCAAGCAGATTGCAGTGGATCTGAGACAACAAGGTGCAGGGCTGGATGAACACAGCAGGCCAAGCAGCATCATAGGAGCAGAGAGGCTGACGTTTCGGGCCTAGACCCTTCATCAGAAAAGGGGGAGGGGAAGGGGGTTTTGAAATAAATAGGGAGAGAGTGGGAGGCCGATAGAAGATGGATAGAGGAGAGGATAGGTGGAGAGGAAACAAACAGGTCGAAGAGGCGGGGATGGAGCCAGTAAAGGTGAGTGTAGGTAGGGAGTTAGGAAGGGGATAGGTCAGTCCAGGGAGGACGGACAGGTCAAGGGGGCGGGATGAGGTTGGTCGGTGGGAGATGGAGGTGCGGCTTGAGGTGGGAGGAGGGGATAGGTGGGAGGAAGAACAGGTTAGGGAGGCAGGGACGGGCTGGACTGGTTTTGGGATGTGGTGGGGGGAGGGGAGGTTTTGAAACTTGTGAAATCCACATTGATACCATTGGGCTGCAGGGTTCCCAAGCGGAATATGAGTTGCTGTTCCTGCAACCTTCGGGTGGCATCGTTGTGGCACTGCAGGAGGCCCAGGATGGACATGTCGTCTGAGGAATGGGAGGGGGAGTTGAAATGGTTCGCGACTGGGAGGTGCAGTTGTTTGTTGCGAACCGAGCGTAGGTGTTCTGCAAAGCAGTCCCAGAGTCTCCGCTTGGTTTCCCCGATGTAGAGGAAGCCACACCGGGTACAGCGGATGCAGTATATCACATTGGCAGATGTGCAGGTGAACATCTGCTTGATGTGGAAAGTCTTCTTGGGGCCTGGGATGGGGGTGAGGGAGGAGGTATGGGGGCAGGTGTAGCACTTCCTGCGGTTGCAGGGAAAAGTGCCGGGTGTGGTGGAGCTGGAGGGGAGTGTGGAGCGGACAAGGGAGTCACGGAGAGAGTTGTCCCTCCGGAAAGCAGATAAAGGTGGGGAGGGAAAGATGTCTTTGGTGGTGGGGTCGGATTGCAGATGGCGGAAGTGTCGGAGGATGATGCGTTGGATCCGGAGGTTGGTGGGGTGGTACGTGAGGACGAGGGGGATTCTTTTTTGGTTTTTATTGCGTGGACGGGGTGTGAGGGATGAGGTGCGGGAGATGTGGGAGACACGGTTGAGGGCGTTCTCGACCACCGAGGAGGGGAAGTTACGGTCCTTGAAAAACGAGGACAACTGAGATGTACGGGAGTGGAATGCCTCATCCTGGGAGCAGATGCGGCGGAGGCGAAGGAATTGGGAATAGGGGATAGCATTTTTGCAGGAAGGTGGGTGGGAGGAGGAGTATTCTAGGTAGCTGTGGGAGTCGGTGGGCTTGAAATGAATATCGGTTTCTAGGTGGTTGCCCGATATGGAGACAGAGAGGTCCAGGAAGGGGAGAGAGGTGTTAGAGATGGTCCAGGTAAACTTAAGGTTGGGGTGGAAGGTGTTAGTGAAGTGTATGAACTGTTCGAGCTCCTCATGGGAGCACGAGGCGGCGCCGATACAGTCATCAATGTAACGGAGGAAGAGGTGGGGTTTAGGGCCGGTGTAGGTACGGAAGAGGGATTGTTCCACGTAACCTACAAAGAGGCAGGCGTAGCTTGGGCCCATGCGGGTACCCATGGCTACCCCCTTTGTCTGTAGGAAGTGGGAGGAATTGAAAGAGAAGTTGTTGAGTGTGAGGACGAGTTCGGCTAAGCGGATGAGGGTATCAGTGGAGGGGGACTGGTCGGGCCTGCGGGACAGGAAGAAGCGGAGGGCCTTAAGGCCATCTGCATGGGGAATGCAGGTGTAGAGGGACTGGACATCCATGGTAAAGATGAGGTGTTGGGGACCGGGGAATTGGAAGTTCTGGAGGAGGTGGAGGGCGTGGGTGGTGTCACGGACATAGGTAGGGAGTTCCTGGACCAAGGGGGAGAAAATGGAGTTGAGATAGTTGGAGATCAGTTCGGTGGGGCAGGAGCAGGCGGAGACAATGGGTCGACCAGGGCATTCAGGTTTGTGGATTTTGGGAAGGAGATAGAAGCGGGCAGTGCGAGGTTGGGGAACGATGAGGTTGGAGGCCGTGGGTGGGAGGTCACCTGAGGTGATGAGGTTGTGGATGGTTTGCGAGATGATGGTTTGGTGCTCAGGGGTGGGGTCATGATCAAGGGGGCGGTAGGAGGAGGTGTCGGAGAGTTGGCGTCCGGCCTCGGCGATGTAGAGGTCAATCTGGATTCACTTGTAGACCAAACCACATAGAGATGGAAGATTTCCTTCTGCAAAACGTATTAATGAATCAGATGGGCTCTCACAGTACTTAATGATAGTTATTAACTGAGACTACCTTTAATTCTAGATTTAAGATTGAATTTCCGTGAGTTGCTGTGGTCAGATTTGTACTTGCATTAACCAAGAGCTTTGGTTTACTAGTGGCACTACTGTCTCTCCCCCATTAACCATTGCCAATGGCTTGTTGGCCCATCAAGGATGGGCAAGTGGCTCACTCTTGCTTGCATTAGATCCATTGTGGGGGTCATCCAGAAACCTGTCTGACTGCCTTTCCACATTCTGGAATGCAATAGATAATGTCACTGGGCTACCAAAACATAGGTCTGGACTAGTGATCCAGAGAGTCATTATGTGTAGTGACAACAGAAATGTATGACTCCAACATGTTCATAACAAGAATGCACAAATCGAAAGCAGTTTCTTGTGTATCTCAGCCAAAGTACACAAAAGTACTGCTCATCTCATCAGGAACTTGGATTTTCCACATGGCTGCTTTTCAAATGTGCATCCATATAATATCCAGTAACTTTACAGTAGAACAATCAATCAAGGCTGTCAGCAATTGCTTTTAATACTCAGTGTTTGAATCTGCTTGTGTAAAGTGAAAAAGAGAGAGTCCAAGTGATAGTAGGAACTGCAGATGCTGGAGAATTTGAGATAACAAGGTGTAGAGCTGGATGAACACAGCAGGCCAAGCAGCATCAGAGGAGCAGGAAAGCTGACGTTTCAGGTCTAGGCCCTTCTTCTGCTTGGCCTACTGTGTTCGTCCAGCTCTACACCTTGTTATCTCTAATTTGCTGCATACTTGTGAACTACGTACAACATCACAGTAAATGGAGTTGTTTCTTTTGAAGTTCATGTAATGTCTCCTTGGAGAACCCTTTCAGGCCCTTATACTGCAAGATGGAGGACAGAGACATCTCCTGTGATGCAGAAGGAGAAGGTGATGCTAATGATGGGGCCAGAGTATTGACCATGGATATTAAGTAGCTAAGGCAATAGTTAGCTGAGGCAGACGGCCCTGTGACAATCTGACAGCCATCAGCTTCTGAGCTGAGAGAGCTAACAATGCTTGCATTTCATAGCTTGCTTCTTAAAATATTGCTAGCTGCAAGACCACTATTTCTGATTTTGATTATATGTCATTGAGTTATATAAGTTACATGGGTCCTTATTTCCATAATAAAAGAGTACTGTTCAGCTCTGCTGATAGTATTATCCCCTGCATGCATTAATCAGTTCAGTAATATGTCGCCTTTCAACCAATTGTGTACAACAACACAGTTGTATTCTGACCTTGGCATCCAGGACGGAAGCATGATATAGGCCTTGGTTTAACAAGCCCACATGTATGACATAGTCAAAGCCATATACTCTCCTATTTCAGCTTGAATTCATTCATGTCACCTGTAACCAAATAGGGGCAGTGCCTTGCTCGGGGCTTGATAAGGCAGGCATACGGATCGAGGAAAGAGGAGCAAGAGTAATGCATTCAGTCCCTTGAGCAAGCTTTTCCATTCTCCTGGATCATAGCTGGTCTTCTAACTCATCTCTTTATTCCTTTATTGTCCCTGTATCCTTGAGAGTCTTTCCCACCCACAAATCTGTCATTATGTTGCTCAGGAATTTTCAACACTTTAAACCTCAGAGCATTTCGAATGAATTTGTCCTCTAACTCCTCCAAGTCAATATTGCTTTTAGAGGCTTTTTGCCCAAAACTGAACACAGTGACGGGAATTGTTAGATGTCCCCCTTTCTCCCTCAGACAGAATTGCAGGCATTTTTGTGGGGGTGGGGCCGGTTTAGGAGTATGAAGAATTGAGCTGGTGGCTAACCTGCCACCTTAGCACCTACCATAGTTGTGTCCTGCAATATGGTGGTGGGTGACATGTCAGCTGGATCACACTAACCCCACTCCTGGGGCTGTTGACATTCATAGAACAACTAAGAGACACTAAAACTTGCAAAAAAAATCAATATTTTGAGCGCAATTTGTGTTCTTTTTATTCATTAATGAAATTTGGGTGTCACTGGCAACTACTTTTTATTGTCATCCTTCAGCTTCTGAGAAAGTGAGGTAAAGCCGACTTCTTGGATATAACTGAGAGAGTTATTTTTCTCATACGTTCATGGGATGTGGACATTGCTACCTTGGCTCGCTTTGTTCCCCATCCTTAATGTACTGGTAAAGGTGGTGGCAGCTGCCTTCTTAAACTGCCGCAGTTCTTTGGACAACGTACACAGTGCACCCATGGTGCTGGTAGGAAGGCAGTTCCAGGTTTTTGACTGAGTGACAATGAAGGAACAGTGATAGTATTCCAAGACAGGGGGCTTTGTGATTTGAAGGGGAGCTTGTGTTCCTGTTCTAGGTGAATGAGGTGGTAGGTTTGAGAGATGCTGTGGAAGGAGCCTTGGAGATTTATTTAGTGGTTATGAGGACAGTCACATTGTTGTTGTTTTAGAGTCACATAAAGGCCAGACTGAGTAGGGATGTTGGATTTCCTTCCCTAAAGGGCATGAGTGAAGAAGTTCGACTTTTGCAAAAACTTTGTCGTTTAATGGTCCTTACTTATGTGACTACTTTTTTAATCCAGATTTATTCAATAAATTGAGTTTAATTTTCAAAGTTTGGTCATGGAATTTGAGCTGCAAAATGGACACTGATGGTATAGCTAGAGGGAAAGAGCTAACTGAGCTTTTTGGGACGAGGGGGCAGATACTAAAAATTAGAGGCAGTCTTTTTGGTAGTATTCAGAAAAAAAAGGCAGAAAATGAAGACAAAAATTCAAGAAGGAACTAAACCAAGATTATGGAAACCTGTCAGAGAGAACATTTTTACACCTGTGAATATTTGCTCCAATTAGCTTTGACTAAGTGGAGGTGTTAGACATTAAAAAGTGGGTTAGTGGAGGCGGATGCATATTGTCTTACGGGTGGATGGCAACTATTTGAAAGTCATTTCTGTGTTACATTGGGTATGAGGTTTCTAGTGGGCCTGTAAAGATACAGTACAGAAGGTTACTTGGGGGAGTATTGTCGTTTATCACTGTCGTGAAGGAAGTCCAGGTGAAGATACAAACCACAATAATGCAAGTGTCTGCCCAGTCATACAGTATGAGGTATTGTTTCCACTTCAGAGATGCTAATGTTTCATAAGCAACTGCAAGTCCTCCCACAATGATGTGAACCAAAGAATCAGACAGTGCAGAAGGAAGCCATTTGGCCAATATTGAAAAATCTAACCAGTTGATCCCATCTGCCTGCTTTTCTCCCATAAAGATTCATTACATCTCTTGCTTCAGAGAAATTAGACAAATTGTTTCGTTTTAAAAGCCAAACAATTACTACTGCTTTTATTCACTGAAGGAAATCATTACATTTGGAATTTTTTCGATCTGTTCATCTTTCTAATTTACTTTCCTGAGAAGCAATATTTTATAAGAATTAGAAAAGACAGGAAATATGAATTATGAATTCTGTGTTATGTGTGGTTTCTGCATAGCTCAGGAGGAAAATATGGTAAAATTTGCGAATGACACATACTGGTCTGACTTGTTTTGTATACCTCAGAAGAATGCCCCATTATGACCAGTACATTCATTTCCAAGTATTACTGAATTTAAAGGGATGGGGGTGTCAAGAGTAGGGGAACACAGAGGTATGTGGAGGTGAGAAAAAGGGTAGTAACAAGATGCTCAAAGTGTTTGCAGAGGGGCAGGTGGAACAGTACCAGAGGGTATGCTATACTACAGGACAGGCTTATTGGCAGTGATCACTGCTATGGGAAGCACA
>NC_063333.1:132060110-132078927 GCF_021869965.1 Rhincodon typus
TGGCCTGTTGTGTTCATCCAGCTCTACACCTTGTTATATATAGGAGAGAGTCCAAGGTTGTTTCCAAAATTAATTTCTCTAACTTGGCTACTTATGTCTGGTATCATATCTCTCTGTCTCTCTTGGTTCATTTATTGCTGTTTTATTTTTATGCCCACGCTCTCTCTTGTTTATCTTGTGTTGTGTTCTTCTGCATCTGACCCATATTTGCTCTTTATCTCATTTTTCTTTTTACTTAATTTCCCTCCAGATTAATTTATTTGGTTTACATTGGAACCTGGGGATCTGGGGCTCCCTCTGATGGCAGAGTGAGTAAACATGTGTCAGGCTTGAAAGGGCCCAGCTTTGTTTCCTGGGGCTAGGATTTTTAAATGAATTTGATGATCCAGATCGAACAGGGACGGGGTCACAATTTAGCGCCACCATCTTCCAGGCTGGTTTGCATCCACAATCCTGACCCTCCGCCATTTTGAATGAGGGTGGCTGGGGGTGGAATAGACTGCCCACTGTTTGAGGCCAATTAAGTTTAATTACTGAGCCTATTAGGGCCTCATCCCCTCACTGACTGGGGTCACATTCAAACTGAGGTGCTAGGTTCGAGGCAGAGGGAAGGTCTGATGGATTCCCTCATGATAGGTTCATAATGACTGCCAGGGCACCACTATAGCCACTTGCCATGAACTGGAGAGGTTGCCATTCCAGGATTGTAGCCAGGCAACTGTGGATGTTTTGAAAAGTAAAAATAGACTTGCCTCAGCTTAAAAAAACAACGAAAGAACTGTGGGTGCTGTAAATCAGAAACAAAAACAGAAATTGCTGGTGAAGCTCAGCAGGACTGGCAGCATCTGTGAAGTGAAATCAGAATTGACGTTTCGGGTCTAGTGACCCTTCCTCTGGACTCTTGGGCCCAGAGTTTTGGGAACTTTGAACCCAAAATGTAAACTCTGATTTTTCTTAATGCTGCCAGACCTGCTGAGCTTTTTTCCAGCGATTTCTGTTATTGTTTCTGTTTTTGGTTTTGTTCTTACTTCAGCTTGTTCCTCAACACCTCCATTTTTGTATCAACAGTTCCATAATTGTGACCAGTGGTGTGGCCAATCACTGTGTGATAGAGAACCTCCCATTAGTCTTCTGTTGTTGGGAGTGCCCCTGCTGTCTTTGAGGAGCTTGAAGTGCCCACAGACATGTTATTGCGATTCATGTGGGGGAATTGGCTCCCATTTCTGTTCCCAGCCCCAGTCTGTGCCAGCTTCCTTATGACAGATAGGGACAGGGTACTGGGAGATGGTGATGAGTGGGCAGCAGGAAGGGTGATGCCACTGGTTTCAGTTCACCCAAGCTGATCACAACTTGGTGATCACAACCGGACTATTTGGGAGCAATTGCTGTTGTGGACTCTGCTTGATTTTACGTTTCACCGGCCTCACCATCCAGGGAGTATCTACCTACCCCAGCAACCCATCCTGCTTTGTGCTAGCATCAGGTAATAATGGGATTGAGCTCAACCGCGTGACTCTCCTGTGGTTGAATAGCTGAGTAAGACCCATCATTGTGAGGATTATCTGTGTAGGCTGGGTATTGGAAAGAAACTTATGGTTAAAAAATGTACAAACACATAAGTATCCCCATCCACTGTGCGCCCTGGGTAATATGTAGATTCTCAGAATCGTTATGGCATGGAAAGAGACCATTCTGCTCATTGTGCCTTACTGGTTCTATTCCCTAGTGCCAGTCTCATGTCATTTCACCCCCATGCCCTGCATGCCATTTCTATCCAAATAATTATCCAATGCCCTCTTGAATATTTCAATTGAATATAGAATATTGATTCAAACTATTGATCATACTAAAAATTCAAAACATATTGAATACACACCGGAAATCCAGCAACCAGTAAACACCTCCCTTCACACAGAGATTCACATTGCTGTGGTATCATGTCATTCCATGGGACTGCTGTAGTCAGGAGCTGTGAGCAGTGACACTGAAGGCTCCAGTTTTCCATCATGTGTCTAAGCGGAAATTTCTCCCGTTCTTTCTGACTGGCCACTGTCACATTTTGGAAGATGTGTGTATTGATACTCATGGAGTCATAGAGTCATACAGCTCAGAAACAGACCCTTCAGCCCAATCCATGCCAAAACATAATCCCAAACTGCATTAGTCCCACTTGCCTGCTCCTGGCTCATATTCCTCCAAACATTTCGTAATCATGTACTTACCTAAGTGTCTTTTAAACATTGTAATTGTGCCTACGTCCACCACTTCCTCAGGAAGTTAATTCCGCATGCGAACCATCCTCTGTGCAAAAAATTTTTGCTCCTCATATCTTTTTAAAATCTATCTCCTCTCACCTTAAAAATACACCCCCTACTCAACCTGTTTGGCGGCAATTCAAATGTACCATCAAGTCCCAAAATGGGTCTTGAACCCAGGGCTTCCACTTAGAGGTAAAGACATTACCCATAAGATGTTTGCACAACATCTATGGAAGTACAATTGTGAGAAAAGGAGCACATTGAAATTGAAATCACAGTGAGTTAGATTTCAGATTGTCCCTATTTATTATGTAAAGATGCAATAAACTAACATTTGCTGTGATGTAGTGGAGAACTCAATGCTTTATGTTATTATTCCCTTGAAACTCTCAGTACCTTTGGGAACTCACATTGACACAGAAAGATGGGGAAATCCAGATGGTTCCAGCAGTGGTCCCACTTTCTTCCGAAAGGTGCACTGTTGAAATTCCTGTAGACCGAATTTCTCTGTTGAATCATGACTTGAAGAAAATTTCCACCTCTAGACTGCTAATCTTACTATAAAGCACTTGCAAAGACAAGATTGCATCTCATTGAATGAGATGAAATTATAGGCTGGATTTTGTGGAGCCGACGGGTCTCCCCCACCGAGATAAAAATTTGATAAGGAGGCCACCATGGGACAAGCAGCTCTCCCATGTCATTTGATCACCAGTTGGCCATTAATTGCAGACAAGAACAGAAGTTACTGGAAAAGGTCTGGCAGCATCTGTGAAGAAAAATCTGAATTAACATTTCGGCTTCAGTGACCCTTCCTCAGAACTGATGATAGCTAGGAAAATGTTGGTTTATATGCAGAAGATAGGAAGGGGGAGAGGGTAAGGAGTAAATGATAGGTGGGGATAGAGCCCAAAGAGGGAGAAGGGTAGTTAGACAGACAAAGGAGTGGATGACGATCTGGCTGGGAAGGTGAATAGCTGTTGATGGGCACTGTTAGTGACTAACAATAGTTAGTGTGTAATGGAAGACTATGTGATAACAAGGCCTGGTGTGTGGGGTAGGGGGCTCGGACATGGGAGAGTTCAGGCCCTAAAATTATTGAACTCGATATTGAGTCTGGAGGGCTGCAGGGTCCCCAAGCAGAAAGTGAGGTGCTGTTCTTTCAGGCTTCGCTGGAACACTGCAGCAAGCCTGAGACAGAGATGTTGGCCAGGGAACAGGGTGATATGTTAAAGCGGCAAACAACTGGAAATTCAGGGTCTTTTTTGCGAGCAGAACGTAGATGGTCTACAAAGCGGTCACCCAGTCTATGCTTTGTTTCCCCAATATAGAGGAGACCATATTTTGAGTAGCGAACGCAGTAGACTAGATTCTGGGAAGTGTAGGTGAAGTGTTGCTTCACCTGGAAGGTATGTTTGGGACCTTGGATACTGGGGAGGGAGGAGGTAAATGAGCAGGTGTTGCATCTTGGCCGGTTGCAGGGGAGGGTGCAGTGGGGCTGTTGGGGGGGTGTTGGGGGTGAAGGAAGTGTGGACCAGGGTGTCTCAGAGGGAACAGTCCCTGCGGAAGGCAGAGAAGGGAGGGGAGTGGAATATGTGTCAGGTGGTTGCAAATCGCTGGAGGTGATGGAAATGGCAGCTGATGATCTTCTGGATGTGGATGCTGGTGGGATGGTAGGTAAGGACAAGGGGAACCCTATCGCTGTTGCAGGAGGGAAGAGAAGGGGTGAGGGCGGAAGTGCGGGAGATGGGTTGAACCCGCTTGAGGGCCCTGCCGACCACGGAGCTGGGGAATCCTCGGTTGAGGGTGAAGGTGGATATTTCTGAGGCTCCCTTGTCGAAGTTGGCCTCATCTGAACATATGTGACGGAGACGGAGGAACTGAGAGAATGGAATGGAATCTTTACAGGAAGCAGGGTTTAAGGATATATAGTCCAGGTGGCTGTGGGTGTCATTGGGTTTGCAGGCCAGTGTATCCCCAGAAATGGAAACAGAGATGTTGAGGAAGGGAAAGGAGGAGTAAGAGATAGACCAGGTGAAAGTGAGGGCAGGGTGGAAATTGGAGGCGAAAGTGATGAACTTTTCCAATTCCGGATGAGAGAGGGAAGCAGCACCGATGATATCATCGATATATCGGAGGAAGAGTTGTGGGTGGGGGCTGTTAATTGCCTAGGGAAAGGGTCTTTGTCCCTCAGGGACAGGCTGGCAGGCTCCAATAGAGATGTGTGTGTGGAAGCAAGTTTGAGAGAGGGTGGACGTGGTGGTGGTGTGTGGAAGGATACAGAGACACATTACAAAGCATGTCTCCAATGGGTACAGGGAATTTGAAAATGATGTCTCCCCCACCCCTTGGTGATACGAGCCTGCACCGTTAAAGCTACGATGCTTCTCACTTGGCATGGATCTCCCCTTGTGAGGCTGTGGGTAAGGTCATTAATCTGCCATTAGTTTGGCAACTCCAGGGCCATAATAAACCCAAGCCTCTACTAGCCCCATAGCTTGGTTAGAGTGAGCAGGTGGGAAGGTGGCTGGAAGGTGACAAGCTTATTTTGATAAACATTCCCTCCTCACCTCTGCCATGCCATGTTCAACACCAATGACAGAGGGAGAGTGGGCTGTGTAAAATCCAACCCCATGTTTTGAAGACAACATTTATATCAAAATTAATGCTTAACACACATCCTGGCAGTAAAAACCTATGTTTGTATTTTTGGGATGTGGATTTCCCTACGATGAAGAAATCCATATATTCTTAATTCATTTCAACTGGTGTTTGAACCAAACATAGTAATTTATTTTCTAATCTGGAATTTTTAATTGGGAATGAAGGCGATCAGTGGTTTTAACTTCCTGGCTTGCTGTCTGTGGAAATACATCAAAGTGATTGGCATAATTATTTGCCTGCTGACAGCATTGTCACATTCCATTCGTTTAGATGAGCTTTAAGTTATCATTGGCCAAGAAGGAAACAAAGCCACACAGACAACAAGATCTTTGAGAACAATTTTCTCTGAGGACAGTAGATTCACCACACACTGAAAAATCCAAACGATCTCACCAGTATACAATGTGCTTTTGTTTTAAAGCTAGGTTTACATATCAGAGCAGAACACCTGCTCTCTACTGTATTCTTTAGTGAGCTGATTATTTTTTTGGTGACCAATTACTGGAATTTTTTATTCAAGCTACAACATTAATATGTATATATCAAAGTTTCCTCCTTGAAAAAGTAGGCTGTTTAACCACATTGCAGTATATTTATAAATTGCGCAATTCCCAGGTTTGTTCAATATGATCAAAAAGTTTTGCTTCACCAATATGCTACATCAGTCGTTTAAAAGGCTTTGAAAATAATTGGAAGAGCTCCATGATATTGCTGGATTAGAGGTAGAGGGATCAAGATAAAAGTAAATTGTTGGGGAAATCGTGGGTGCAGGGAGGGCTGGTTTCCACCCCCCTGCGCCTCAGATCAGGGCAGTATCTCTGTGATTGTGAATGGCACTGATCATCATCTCGAGTTGCCGTTGCTCTCTCCCTGGAGAACACCTGGCCCAGCCAGGCCTTTTACTGGTGTAAACGAGAGACCAACTGATGGCCTGCTTGTCTGCCTTCTAGTGCACTCCCCCATTGTCAACCTTCTTGGAATGTCCTTATGGTACTAATATAGGGCAAGAAGGCTGGGAACTCTTGCCTTCCCTCTTATACCCACTCAATCTCACTGACAGCCCCATTTGCACTGAATATTGTAAGAGGCCTGGAAAGAATAATTAATGTTCACTTCAGAAATAAGGACACAGTATCGCGTTTCATATTCTTTTAGTGAATGAACTATGTTAGGCCAAACACTTTTTCTTGCTACAACTATCTACAGAGGAGAGAGCTTGCCCAGAATGGATGAGAGTGAGCCCTGATGCAGTGTCATAAGGTAAGCCCAATGGCGAAAGATGGCACCTGAGGATTGGACACTTCGACATTAGTTGGGTCTTGCGAGGTGGTGGTGGTTCTGAGTAGCTTCAGACTCCTATGTAGATGGACTTCTCTTTAAGCTGTATCTTTTCATTTTCTCTGAAAACTAGCAAAATGATTATGGCAACAAATGAAAGCTTTCCACTGTATTTTACTGTTTTTCTCAGTGTAAAATACACATGACAATAAATAATTCATCCATTCCTTCATTAACTATCCATCATTTTAACATGTCATGGGAATCCTCCACCATTTCCCCTCTTCCCAACAGCTGCCATTTTAGCATGCTCTGTAAAAGAATGAACTTGTATTTATATAACACCATCCACAGCCTTAGGCCATCCAAAAGCAGCTTAAAACTAATGAAGCACTTTTTTTCACGTCTCATATTGTTACTGTTATAATGTTGAAAACATCACAGCAAATTTGTGATTAGCATCTCCCACAGACCCACAGCAATGTGACCATGACCAGTTTATCTGTTTTAATTGAACACCAGAAAGGAGTGCTGTCCCTCTTTATTCCACGGATTTGAGAGGGCAAGTGTGGACTCCGTTTAGCAATTCATTCAAGAGGTAATACCTCTGTGATTGTGCAACACTCCCTCAGTATTACATTGAAATAAATAGACATGCATTGATATTGTGCCTTACAGTACCAAAGAATATTTCAAAACACTTTAAAACCTATTAAATAGTTTTGAACTTTAGTTGTTGTTGTTATGTAGAAAATGCTGCAGCCAAACAGCATTTTGATAATCTGTTATTGCGATGTTTTGACTAGCACAGGAGATTAATCCTCCTTCACAATAGTATCTCTGAATAAGGGGTCATCCATTTAAGATGAGGACGAATTTCTTCTCAAAGAAGGTAGTGAATCTGTGGAACTGTTGAGGACTGATCATGAGGAATATTCGAGGCTGAGACAGATTTTTAATCAGTAAGAGAATGAAGGGTTGTGGATAGCAGGCAGGGAAGTGGAGTTGAGGATTATCAAATCAGCCATGATTTCATTGAATGTCAGAGCAGATTTTGTGGGCTGAGTGGCCTACTTCTGCTCCTTGTGATTCTATGTGTTCTTTTACATACACTGGAGAGGGCAGATGGGGCACAGTTCACCATCTCACCTGAGAGTGCGGCACTACCATGCTGCCACGATTTTGTTTTTGCTGCTCATGTCCTGGAATAGGAATTGAACCCACAACATTTTGACTCAGACAGGGGTGCTGTGAAGATTTACCATCTCAACCCCACCCCTTGCCCGAGCATGGTGGCCCTTGGGTGAAACCATCACAGTCGCTTCTCTCTAATGAGAGAGCAGCTCTATTGTTCAGTCGGAATATGGCACCTTTCCCTTTTACTGCTGCTAAAAACCACTGAAATGTCAGTATTGACCACCAGGCACAACAATCAGGACAATTAGATCTGTGATGTTTAGGTTAGATAATTCAGTAATGTGATTCAACTGTCTCTTGTACTTAGATGATTATTCACATTCAACTGTACAGCTGAATTTATTTCTAACTGTTTACAGGTTGCCATTCCAAATGCCATTAACTCTGTCCTGATTTTGGTGGAAAAAGACTCTATGTTCAGACCTGAAAGGGATCCACTTGTCCAGGTAAATCAGATTTTCAGTAAGATGAGAGTAAGAAGTTGCAGTACTCAGTTATGATGCTACAGTTAAGCTGGTTGGAATATTTCTGTGAGGTTATGAGGAAGCAACAAACCTGCCTGACCAACTCATCCAAAACTCTGAAGCTTGTACTCTAACTCGCACCAAGTCCTGTTCAGCACCCTCCCTGTGTTTCCTGACCGACATTGCTTTCAACTTCAGCAAGGCCTTGATTTCAAAATTCTCATCCTTCTGTTTAACTCCTCCACAGGCTCGCTGTCTCCTTAGCGCTGTAATATCATTCATCCCCACAATATGGTATGTTGACTCAGTGGTTAGCACTGCTGCCTCACAGTCCAAGGGACCTGGGTTCAATCCCAGCCTCTGGCAACTGTCTGTGTGGAGTTTGTACATCCTCCCCACGTCTGTGTGGGTTTCCTCTGGGAGCTCTGGTTTCCTCCCACAGCCCAAAGATGTGCAGGTTAGGTGGATTGGCCATGCTAAATTACCCATACTGTCCATGGATCTGTAGGTTAGGTGGATCAGCCATGAGAAATGCAGGGTTATAGGGTAGGGGGGAGAGTTGGTCTGGGCTTGTTGGGCCAAATGCCCTGTCCCCCCACTAGGGATTCTATTTGAACATAGGAGGTATCCACATTCCACCCCACTCTTGCAAGCCATGCCTTCAACTGTTGAACATTAACTTTTGATGCTCCTGCGAGCTGACTATGGACGTTTTATCACATTAAAGATGCTATCTAAATGCAAGCTATTGTGCAGCAATGCTTTTATTCGTGGACTTGGTATTAGTTTGAACTTATGTCATCTTGTCTTTCTTCCACTGTTTCATTTAATTATAGATTGATCTTTTCTAACAGTTGCACCATTCAATATCTTTGATTGTGATTTGGAACGGAAACAACAAAATGATTTCAGTTCGATGTAATACCTGGAAAGGAAAATGCATTTCCAGACAAATATTTGTGTAGAAATCATATTAAATCCTACTTTCACGTCAGCAATTAAATTCAGCATTTAGATTTGGGTCAGGCTGAAAAATATAACTACTTTAAATGCAGTTGTTTTATGATAAACTTATGAGAATGATTTAGTGCCTTTTCCAAGAATTCTTTTATTTCATTTGTCTGCCATTAATGTGGTCCGTCAATAGAATTCAGATGTCTTATAGCTTGGTGTGAACTTTGGCACGAGCACATCAGTCAACAACATGGGAGGAGGCTGAACAAACAAAGTCTCCCAGACTGATGACCAACATTATAGCAATTTCCTGAATACAACAGGATTGCTCCTGGAAGATGCAGTGAATGACGGGTATCGTCCTCCAGCAGACTCTGGCACAGAGTTTGGCAGCGTGCAGGATTGTCTGTCCAAGTTTAGTCAATGTGGAACATAAGCTGAAGCCAAGTCCTTAGGGCAGGCATTTTTTTTGTGATTCTGTGACACTTCCGTCCCCCACGGATACTGGCACAAGTGTACATGAAGGTAGACTGGCCATGCTAAATTGCCAATAGTGGCCAGGGAGGTGTAGGTAGGTGGATTAGTCATGGGAAATGCAGGGTTGCAGGAATAGGGCAAGGGGGGTTTGGTCTGGCTGGGATGCTGTTCGCAGGGTCAGCATGGAGTTGTTGAGCTGAGTGGCCTGCTTCCACACTATGGGGATTCTATTATGAACCAAAATATTCTGATTCTGAAAAAAAAATCTCCGCCTCCCGTGGCTGTGAACGGTATAACAGCTGTTTCAATAACGCATGGAGTACCTAACTCCTCTCAGTCCAAAGTTCAAAGATATTGAATGTTTAAAACCCTTCCATCAATGAACCTATTTTGTTCCACAATTAAACATTTACCAAATAATTGTTCTTATGTCAGCTCTCACAAGAAAGCATTATTGTGTATTAGGAGAAACATGAGCTTGCAAGGAGTCACCTGTTAAGATTAATTTTTATTTTTTGCCCAATCAAGTATGAAATAGTGTCGTCGCTGAAGGCTCTTCACAAGCACATTGATGGCAGCCAACTGACGCAGGAATTTTCTGGAACGTTTCCTTATGATCACAATGATTGGATTCGCTTCCATATGGTTCGTATGGTCCATCTGAGGCAACAAAGTATTCCTATCTAAACTACTGTGGTAAAGCAGTCACTGTCACTGATATACTTGTTTAATGCATCTGGGAATGTTAGCTTGACAAGTTCTCTCTAATATTGAGCATCCAAGTCCAATGAATGAGACTTTCCTTGAAAATGAAGTATTCGCAGAATTTCAATCGAGTCAAAGAATTTAAGGCTTTATACATGTGGATTACTTGAAACTTAATGAATATTCACATGCGATCTCATTGAAACATATAGGATTCTTAGGGGCTTGACAGGGTAAATGCTGAGAGGACATTTCCTTTCATGGCAGAGTCTAGGACAAGAGAGCATAGTCTCAGGATAAAGGGAGCACCAATTTATGTCTGATATGAGGACAAATTTCTTCTGTCAGAGTGTGAGAGTGTTTGGGACTCCTTTGCCACAGAGAGCTGTGGGGCAGAGTCGTTGTGTATATTTAAGGCTGAGATCGATTCTTCATCAGTTGGGGAATCAAAGATTATGGAGAAAGTGCAAGATGCTGCTATGAGACATGTTAGATCAGGCAAGTTCTTACTGAATGGCAGAGCAGGCTGAATGGACTGAATGGCCTACTCCAGTTCCTATTTCTTACCATCTTATTGTTTTATGCTCACCTTCAGATGTATTGAAAGTCATTGGAATCTGCTCAACCTGAAAAGCTTAATATGAAAGCAAAGTTCTGCAGATGCTGAAAATCTGAAATAATGACATAAACTGTTGCAAGTACCCAAGCAGCCAGGCAGTATCTGTGGATAGAAACTGAGTTAACAAATGGAAATGTTCATTCTGTTTCTCGGCACAGTTGCTGCCTGGCCTGCTGAGCATTTCTAGCAACTTTTGTTTTTATCTTTCAAAATGCTAATTCAATATGATGCTTATCCTCTACTCCCACTGATGTACAGTCATTAAATGTACACAAAAGAATTGCAGGATTACAGGAAAGTGCGTAGGTGGGTGGGACGAGCTGAAATGCACTTGCTGAAAGTTGGCACTGATTGACACAGAAAGAGGTTGAAACCACAACATTAAAAGCTTTCAAGAAGGAGATAGATCAAGTTCTTATGACTAAAGGGATCATAAGGTATGGGGTCTCAGGATGCTGAGTAGGATGATCAGCCGAGATCATATTGAATAGCAGGGCAGGCTTGAAGGGCCGAATAGCCTACTCCTGTTCCTATTCCTATGTTTCTAAATAGTCTTCTCTGTTCTATAACCTTTCCATGGTTCTGTAATATCTTGATGGTGGAAAGGGTTTCTCCAAAGTTCAGTGCCAGTGATGGCAAAGAGACCAGGAACACTTGATTCTTGATCAGTGTGTTCTAATGGATCCCAGCTCTGGCAGCAATTTTTTTTTCTATTCATTTGTGGGTATCGCTGGCTGGCCAGCATTTCTTGCCCATCCCTAGTTGCCCTTGAGAAGGTGGTGGTGAGCTGCCTTCTTGAACCGCTGCAGTTCTCCTGCTGTGGGTTGACCCACAATGTTATTAGGAAGGGAATTCCAGGATTATAACTCAGCGACAGTGAAGGAATGGCGATATATTTCCAAGTCAGGATGGTGAGTGACTTGGAGGGGAACTTGGAAGTGGTGGTGTTCCCATATATCTGCTGCCCTTGTCCTTCCAGATGGAAGCGGTCGTGGGTTTGGAAAGTGCTGTCTGAGGATCTTTGGTGAAACGGGAGATCCTAGGCTTGATCACTGTCGTCCCGTCCTTCCTGGAAAGTGGTGAATGGTAAATGTGTATAGAATCAGATTTCATCTGTCACTTCCCCTGTCGAATGGCTGATTGAAGACTCACATCTGAAGAATGATCAGTTGGATGTGTGTCAGTAACCCCCATAGAAACAGGACTTGAAGAGAAGTGAGCACTTCTAGAGTGAACTTTATTTGTATTCTTGTCAGGAAGAGTTTGTATTCTATCTGCTTATATCATTGCACAGAATTTGGAGCCCAGAAGTTGACCATTTGATACAAACTGTCTACCCCAATGTTTATGTCTCACATGAGCTTCCTGTCACTGTATTGATTTCTTTCCACTTTGACCTCAAATCTTTTCATTTCCTTCTTCCTTATATATGGTGTAAAATTTGCTCTTGGGTAAATCAATACTATCATCAATCATTCCAAAGAACAGATGACATATCCTCAGAACACTGTGTCTAAAGTAGTTCCTATTTGATCATTTAGTGCCTATATAATATATCCATGTCCCATTATTCTGAACTCATCTGCATGTGGAGACACTTTCTCCATTTCTCAGATCTAACCCTGGCTTTGTCATCAAGCCTACCGATAAGGGTGGTGCTGTTGTAGTCTGGCGTACTGACCTCTACTTTGCAGAGGCTGAGTGCCAGCTCTCAGATACCTCCTCGTACCTTCCCCTGGACCATGACCCCACCATGACACATCAGGCCATTTATCCACTACGGTTATGGATCTCATTTCATCCGGTGATCTCCCCCCATCCGCTTCCCAGCTAATAGTCCCCCAACCTCGCGCAGCTCGTTTCTACCTCCTGCCAAAAATCCACAAACAGGACTATCCAGGCAGACCCATTGTTTCAGCCTGGTCATGCCCCACAGAACTCATCTTTTCCTACCTTGACTCAGTCTTCTCCCCCCTGGTCCAATCCCTACCCACATACATCCATGATTCATCTGACGCCTCACGCCAGTTTCAAAGCTTCCAGTTTACCGACTCCAGCCACCTCCTCTTTACCATGGATGTGCAATCCCTTTACACATCCATTCCCCACCAGGAGGGTCGTAGGGCTCTCCGCTTCTTCCTGGAGCAAAGACCTGAACCATCCCCACCCACCACCACCCTCCTCCGCTTGGCCGAGCTTGTCTTTACCCTCAACAATTTCTCTTTCAAATCCTCTCATTTTTTTCAGGTAAGAGGGGTTGCCATGGGTACCCGCATGGGCCCGAGTTATGCCTGTCTCTTCGTGGGGTACGTGGAACATTCCTTGTTCCAGTCTTATTCTGACCCCCACCCATAACTCTTTCTCCGATACATCAATGATATCGTCGGTGCTGCTTCCCTCTCTCGTCGAGAATTGGAAAACTTCATCAATTTTGCTTCCAATTTCCACCCTGCTCTCACTTTCACCTGGTCTATCTCTGACTCCTCCCTTCCCTTCCTCGACATTTCTGTTTCCATTTCTGGGGATAGACTGGCCATTGATATCCATTACAAACCCACCGACTCCCACAGCTATCTGGACTATACATCCTCACACCCTACTTCCTGTAAAGACTCCATCCGATTCTCTCAGTTCCTCCGTCTCTGTCGCATATGTTCAGATGAGGCCAACTTCAACAAGAGAGTCTCCGAAATGTCCAATTCTTCCTCAGCCGAGGATTCCCCAGCTCCGTTGTTGACAGGGCCCTCAACTGGGTATGACCCATCTTCTGCACTTCCGCCCTCACCCCTTCTCTTCCCTCCCGCAACAGCGATAGGGTTCCCCTTATCATCACCTACCATCCCACCAGCATCCACATCCAGAAGATCATCAGACGGCATTTCTGCCACCTCCAGCAAGATGCCACCACCAGACACATATTCCCCTCCCCTCCCTTGTCCGCCTTCCACAGGGACCGTTCCCTCTGGGACACCCTGGTCCATACTTCCTTCACCCCCAACACCTCCCCACAGCCCTACGGCACCTTCCCCTGTAACAGGCGAAGGTGCAACACCTGCGCATTTACCTCCTCCCTCCACAGTATCCAAGGGCCCAAACATACCTTCCAGGTGAAGCAACACTTCACCTGCACTTCCAAGAATCTAATCTACTGCATTCGCTGCTCACAATGTGGTCTCCTCTACGTTGGGGAAACAAAGCGTAGACTTGGCGACCGCTTCGCAGAACATCTACGTTCTGCTCGCAAAAAAGACCCTGAACTACCTGTTGCCTGCCACTTCAATGCACCACCTTGCTCCCTGACCAACATCTCTGTCTCCAGCTTGCTACAGTGTTCCAGTGAAGCCCAGCGCAAGCTGGAGGAACAACACCTCATTTTCCACTTGGGGACCCTACAGCCCTCTGGATTCAATATTGAGTTCAATAATTTTAGGGCCTAAACTCTCCCATGTCCCAGCCCCCCACCCCACACACCAGGCCTTGTTACCACATAGCCTGCCATTACACACCCCCTGTTGTTAGTCACTAACAGTCCCCATTAATAACTATTCGCCCTCCCAGCCTGATCGTTAGCAACTCCTTTGTCTGTCTAACTGTCTTTCTCTCTCTTTGGGCTCTATCCTATCGTTTACTCCCTACCCCACCCACCTCCCTATTTTCTGCACATAAACTGACGTTTTCCCAGCCATCAGTTCTGAGGAAGGGTCACCGGACCCAAAACGTTAACTCTGTTTTCTCCTCCACAGATACTGCCAGACCTGCTGAGCTTTTCCAGCAACTTTGTTTTTGTTCTCCATTTGCATCCTGTCTTCTTTTTAGGGGACATTTTTTGGACTTTTCTTTGTCTTCTCCTTTCCCAGAATCAGCCCCAACATGTTTGATTTTCTTATAATAGTGACAGTTTCATCCTCCAAAAAAATTGCAGTGCAGAGGGATCTGGGTGTTCTTGTGCACGAAAAACCAAATGTTAGCCTGCAGGAGCAGCAAGTAATTAGAGGCAAATGGAATTTTGGTCTTTATTCATAGGAGTTTAGAGTTTGAAAATAGGGATGTTGCTGAGACCACAGCTGGCCCACTGTGTATTGTTTTGTTCCTCGTATATAAGAGAGGATACACTGACATTGGAGGTGGTTCAAAATAGATTTAATAGGCTGATTCCTGGAGAAAGGGGTTGAATGTCAAGAATGGCTATCCAGGTTAGACCTTAGAGTATAGAAAAAAAAATGTGTGGACATCTTGTTGAAAATACAAGACCCTGAGGGGGTTTGACAAAGTATGAGTGGAGTAGATGTCTCCACGAGTTGAGGAATCTTCAACTAGGGGATATGGTTACAGAATAAGGAGAAATTTCTTTCAAATTGAGACATGAATAAATTTTGATGCCTAGAAGGTGGTGAATGTCTGGAATTCAGTATCCCAGAGAGATATGGAGTGTCAGTCACTGAAATTATTTAAAGAGAAGCTTGTGATAACCCTTACAAGGTCGAAGGGGAATCACTCATTAAGCTCCCTTTGGGGCTAAGTGAGTAACAGGCAATGGCCTGGCCAACTGGAAACTCATCACCTGAGCCCTTTATAAAACAGAGCCCTTTTGCAGGTTTGAATTCTCCTTCACAGGCTTTGCGTGTAAATATTGCATTGGCCACACAGGTGCTTTTACTGGTGGTGGCTATTAGTTTAAACAAAAATGTAAAAAAAATGGTTATTTTGGTGGTGGGAAGGTCGCTCAGCTGTATATGATAACACTTCTGATTAGAAAACAAAAAAAAAAGACCCAAAGGGTTCTTGTGGTTCAGTGGTAGTATCCTTAATTCTAAGCCAGATGGCCTTGGGTTCAGGTCCTCCCTGTTCCGCACGTATGTAATAGAATAGGTTGAATAGAAAATAGGATAAAGTAGACCCAAGCCCCTTCCCTATCTCCCCCTCCCCATTGAGAAGAATAAAGCAGACCTAACCCGGGTGTCCTTGGAGACAGAGCATGTGGTGTCCATCAGTGCTGTTGATGTCTTTAGAGAGAGGTGGGCACCGTGGCAGATAGAGTGCTTTATTTCTCCCTTCAACCCCATTCTGATTTCGCCCGTTCCCTCTCTCACAATCTCCCCTTCACTTTTGATGATTTGCATTACTCAAAATTGGACTTTGCTTGCAGGTATTGGTTTGGCTGCAAGGGTGGTTACTGTTAGTGGTTATTCGTTCACAAAAAAAGCACAGTTAAGGTGATTTTGGTTGTGGGAAAGTCATTCAATTGTGTGTGATAATGCTTCTGGGTATAAAGAACAGGAAAAGGATAAAGCAGACCCAGCCCCTCCAACTCCATTCTGATTTAGTCCCTTTCCTCTCTCCCTACCTCCCCCTCACTTTTGATGTTTTTCCTTGCCCATAATAGGCTTTGTTTGTAGATATTTAATTGGCCACATGGGTGATTATAGCATCATAGAGTCATACAGCATGGAGGCAGACCCTTCAGTCCAACTTGTATGTATTGATCAGACATTCCAATCTGTCCTAGTCCCATTTGCCAGCATTTGGCCCATATCCCTCTAAACGCTTCCTATTCATATACCTATCCAGATGCCTTTTAAATGTTGTGATTGTCCCAGCCTCCTCCACTTTCTCTGGCAGCTCATTCCATAGACGCACCACGCTCTGTGTGAAAAGGTTACCCTGAGGTCCTTTTTAAATCTTTCCCCTCTCATCTTAAACCTATGCCCTTTAGTTTTGGACACCCCCCCCACCCCCCAAAAAAAAGAAAAAAGACCTTGGCTATTTAACCTATTCATGCTTCTCATGATTTTGTAAACCTCTATAATGTCACCTCTCAGCCTCTGACTCTTCAGGGAAGAAAAGCCCCAATCTATTCAGCCTCTCCCTATAGCTCAAACCCTCCAGTCCTGGCAACAACCTTGCTAATTGTTTCTGCACTGTCTCAAGCTTAACAACATCCTTCCTATAGAAGGGCAACCAGAATTGTATGCAGTATTCTAAAAGTGGTCTCACCAATGTCATGTATAGCCGCAACATGTTGTCCCAACTCCCATACTCAATGTTCTGACCAATGAAGGCAAGCGTACCAAATGCCTTCTTCACCACCCTGTCTACCTGGGACTCAATTTTCAAGGAACTGCTTGTGGTGGCTAGTAGTTTAAGAGAAGAGAAGAAAAGGTCAGTGATTTTGGTGGCAGGAAAGTTACTCAGTTGTGTGTGATAACACAGCTGAGTATAGAAAGGAGAAAAAAAACTAAAACCCAGAGTGCTCTTGTGACACAGTGGTAGTGTCCTTACCTCTAAACCAGGTAGCCTAGGTTCAAATCCCATACACCCTGGAGGTGTGTAGTAGCAGCTCTGAGCTGGTTGGTTAGGGAAAAATAAAGAGGATGTGTCTGCAAAATTGTCTGTCCTGGGCTCAGGCTAACCAATGGGCATCACAAGTGGTGGCTCTAAGCTGGTATTCAACAATTGTTGATGTTCCTTTTCAGTCAGGCTTCCTAAGTTATTAAAGAGGTGGATAGATTTTTTAAAAGTCAAGGAACTGAGGGCTATGTGGAGCTGGCACAAAAGAGGAGTTGAGGCCTGGGCCATATTAGCCGTGATCTTGTTGAATTTCAGGGTGAGTTTGAGAGGCCAAATGGCTGACTCCTTCTATTTCTTATTTCACAGAGTCATAGGGTCATTTCCTTAGATAACAAGGTGTAGAGCTAGATGAACACAGCAGGCCGGTTCTGTTGGTATCCTTGTAAATTGTTTTTACATTATGGTAAAATAATTCACAACCATTGCTTTTCAATTTAATACAATGAATCATACAGTAGAAGACAACTTGTTTTTTTGAAGCCTAAATTGTCAAATTAAACAGCAACATGCATTTACATAACATCTTCAACTCACAGTAGTGCCTCACTGGAATGTTATTAAACAATATTTGACATAAAAATGCACAAAAGATATGTGAAAAGATGGCCCGAAGCTTTGTCAAAGAAACAGGTTGAAAAAAACAAGTTAAAGAGGGAGCAAGAAATGCATTGATTGAGGTTTAGGAAGTTCAGACAGATGGAGTGGCTGCCAATCATGGACTGATTAAGATCAGAGATGTGTAAAATGCCAGAATTAGAGGAATGCTGAAATCTGAAGTAGTTGTGGGGATGAAGCGAATTGCAGTAATAGAGAGGAGTGAGGCCCTGAAGGGCTTTGGAACTAAGGATGTAATTTGTTTCTTAAATCAGTGCACTGCTGGAGCACAGCCAAGGTAAGTCAGTGACCACAATGATGATGGGGTACATGGAGCCTGGTGTTAAGTCCGGTTTGGTCAGACTAACACCTGAAGAAGAAGTGAGGCTCTTTGTGCTTTCAAATAAACCTGTTGGACTATAACCTGGTGTTGTGTGATTTCTGAGCAGTTTGATGAAAGATGGAAGTGAGGAGGTGAGCAAGGAAAGGATTTGTATCATTATACCTTCATGTGAAAACTTGAAAATGAGCAGGATCTCTGTGTCTATAAATAAAGTGCTTTTGAATGCAATGGTCACTCGCTGTGAAGGAACAAGTAATAGAGAAAGCCAAGACAAAGGTATAACCCTTCAGTGCTTTGCATATAGGAGTTAGGAACTCATGTTGGGGTTGTACAGGACATTGGTGAGGCCTCTTCTGAAATACTGTGTCCAGTTCTATATTATTAAGTTAGCAAAGGTTCAGAAGAGATTTACCAGAATGTTGTCAGGCGTGGAAGGTTTGAGTTATAAAGAAAGGCTGGATAGGCTGGGGCTTCTTTCACTGGGAGGTTAAGAGCTGACCTTATGGAAGTTTACAAAATCATGAGGGGTATAGATAGGGTTAATGGTAGGTATCTTATCTCTAGGATGAGGGATTTCAAGACTAGGCATATATTTTTAAGGTTAGAGGAGAGAGATTTTAAAAAGACATGAGGGACAATTTTTTTACATAGAAGATGGTGTACGTGTGGAATAAACTTCCTGAACAGCTACAATGTTTAAAAGACACTTTGATAAGTATATGAATAGAAAATGTTTGGAGGGTTCGAGGCCAGGAGCAGGCAGGTGGGACTAGTTTAGTTGGGACAGAGATAGTAGGAACTGCAGATTCTGGAGAATCCGAGACAACAAGGTGCAGAGCTGGATGAACACAGCAGGCCAAGCAGCATCGTAGGAGCAGAAAGGCTCTAGGCCCGAAACGTCAGCCTTCCTGCTCCT
>NC_063333.1:132079327-132092727 GCF_021869965.1 Rhincodon typus
GTAGGAGCAGAAAGGCTCAGAAGATGAAGGGTCTGGGCCCGAAACGTCAACCTTTCTGCTCCTACGATGCTGCTTGGCCTGCTGTGTTCATCCAGCTCTGCACCTTGTTGTCTCTAGTTTAGTTGGGATTATGTTCAGCATGGACTGGTTGGACTGAAAGATCTGTTTCCGTGTTGTATGACTCTATGACTCTTGTTTGTTGTTTCAGAAGTTGGAGCCATTTATGATGAACTGTCGAGGGGCTCTCATATACCTGAAGAATTCCATCAACAGTCTGACTGTCAACAGAATGCCGAGCACAGAACAGGTACACTCAACACATGGTATCCTTATAGGAGAACTCCCCCAACTCTACCCACAGAGATAACTGGAACAAGCCTCTGGGTTATCATTTAGCTCCCACTTTTGAATTCAAATCCTCAGTGTGTATTTTCACAATTATGATTTTTATTTTCTATCTGCCAGTGAAATTGTCCATGTAAACCAATCATGTTGTCGTTACACCTTTGTGCCAGTACTCGCACTGGAGCAACATTGCAGGCCAGACAGACAGGGTTGAGTTTGGCCAGACAATCACTAAGTATCAATATTGTTGAGTTTTGTGGAGATTTTCTCATCGAATCTTCCCAAACTTGCCTTCCTTCATTACCTATACACCCCATCCCAATGTTACCCCACTGGTCGCATTTTACCCACATGACACAAGCAGGATGATGGTCACTAACAGGACCTGCAGCCAGCGGCTTTCATGCACATTTCCAGTCAGTTTCCCCAGTCAAAGGGAAATTGGCAGCATGTTTTGCTGTTGGAGACCTGGAGGTCCTGGTGGCTAGAGGATTAGACATGGGATGGTGAGTGCATGCAGTCATTATCTAAGAAGCATGTCCTTTGATGTTGGTACCTTGTGTCCAAGCAAGGAGGAGCAAGTGGTGAGCTGGAGTGGCCAGGGTACCGCTCTGGTTTTCATGTTGGGAATTGTCACTGTCTAGTTTCTCTCTAGCAGCTGGGAGAATAGAAAACTGCATGTGAATGAGATAAGATGATGCAATGGTGAGGATTTCAATGCATGTAAATGGGCCTCTTGCAACTCAGTAATGAGAATCCCATCTCACCATAAAAGAATTGATCAGAAAATGAGGCATGTTGTTCTCAAGTCATGAATCTCCTTACTGCAAATCCCACATGATTCTTCTGACTTCCTCACCAATGCCCATTTTGTTTGGTGGCTGAGAAGGTTATGCCCACATTGACAGTGTGATGAGTTAACATTCTAAATGGGGGCTACAGAAAAATTGGATGCCGACAAAGGTTTTTAATGTAATATCAGGAATCACAGTGAGTTTCAGGCCTTTGTTATCTGCCTTTGCTGCTTTCATGTTTCCATTTATCTCAATGGCTCTTTTTCTCTTTCTGTCTCTCTTTCTCTTTTCTTCTTTTGATTCTGACTCTGTTGATTCCATTTCTTCTTCTTTTCGCTTCCCTTACCTCTCTTTGCTTCTCCCCTACATCTTTTGTTCTTTTCTTTCCCATGCATTGGGCAGTATTTCAGGGATAGGAGGCACCAAGGTCTAGAATCGGAGTGCAGATTTTGAGCAAAGTGTAACTCTCAGTGGCTTCGTTCTGATACCTTCCCTCTCCCCTCCGAGTGACAGTGGCAGGAGTGAATGTGGAGGTGGTCATGAGTAGGTTGTCAAATGAGAAACGTAGACAAGGATGTGGGAGGAAAGCCACTTGAGGTAAAGAAGGAATGAATGTTGCAACATGAAGAGCCACTGAAGTTCACTTTTTCCAACAGCTGACGAAGAGAGAGTAGGGAATCAAGTTGGATCAAAATTAAACCTGAAGGATGCCACATCCTTACACTCATTTCATTTTTTACCCCATCCCTCTTTCTTTGGATGTTCTATGGTCCATGATATATCAGGTCAAGTGAACTTATTTGAGGTTGGTTCCCACCCATAATTCTTGACAGCCAATGTCCAGTCACTCAATAGTACTTCAGTAAGTTGCGTGCCTATTGGAGGTAATGTGTACCATTGCTTTTTATTCCTATGCCTCTAATGGTAACATGGACGGCTGTACATTGGACTCTAAGCAATCAACATGTGGGCAGAGAGGTTTTGATCCCTTTGCCCTGCAAATTTCTGTCACATTCACTTGGCAAAGGAGGCTTGGTGTCACAATTTAAATTCAATAAAAGTAAAATGATGCAGATGCTGGAAATCTGAAACAGAGAAAATGCAAGAGAAACTGAACAGGTCTGACAGCATCTGCAGCAGAGAAAAACAGAGTTAAGGTTTTGTGTCAGATATGATGTTTTATTTATACTAAAGAGGTTGGAGATAGTCAATTTTTATACTTTGACAGTGGCAGAGGAGGGGCAAAGGAAATAGATGATGTGGAGGCCCAGTGCAAAAAGATAAAGGGATTGCTAACTGGGGAGAAAGAGAAATAGAAATGCAAAATCTGTATAAACTAAGGTGTTGAAGGGTGAAAAGTAGTCCTGCCAGCTGAGGACAAAGTAACCAAGATAAAACAATATAAACTTATAGCCACGGTGATGTAATGATGATAGTTGTGGTGGTAAGTGGTTGGCTGATGTCAGAAAAATGTAGGACAAATGTCATGTGACAAAGATCAATTTAAATTAAACGTGGACCCTTAATTCTATAGGAAGTTACTGAGCTCATCAACCAACATACAAGGATAATGAAGTCTGTGCTCGAAGATTCTCGGCTAGTGGGCTTGCGTCTGGAAGGTGGGACTATCCTTGCTCGGATTAGGAAGGATGAATTCTCAGACACTGATGACTACAGGTAGGACATTAAATTAATTTCAAGTTAATTTGGAAGAATTCTTCAAAATATTGGACTTTCTTGCACCAAAGATCATTTTGCTTGTGTGATGAAAAAGGTCACCTTTGTTAAGCTTTTATTCTATGAAATCTAACAATGTCATCATTCTATTAATCACCAGAGCATGAATTCAGTTGATGATGTTTGGTAGTCCAAAACTTAGAGACAGCAGGTTGCATTAAGTTGTTTATTCAGTTGCACTTGCTCTTCAAGTCAAATGATTATAGGATCAAATCCCATGCCAAGTAATTGAGTGCCAAATCTAAGCTGAAAACGTTGTGTACTATTGACGAAATACGCACTCTGTCAGAGTTTTTGTCTTTTGGATGTGATGTTGAGCTGAGATCTTACCTGCCTTCTTACATTGACAAAAGGCATCCTATTGCACTCAAGTAAAGAAGTTCAGTAGAGTTCCCTCTAATGTCTTAACTTTCAACCTCAAGCCTGAACAATTCACAAATTATCCGGTCTTTATCTGCTGCAAGTAAATTACATGTTGTGTTTTCTATATTACAACAGACACAACACTACACAGCCCTTTTTGAACAATAATTGAACAATAATATAATAGAATAACAGTTGCCTTACTTTTAAAAAAAAATTCTTCTCCCCATCTCCCCATCTAAGAATCTCTTCTTTAATTCCTGCTGCCCTGAAGACAATAAGTTTGACTGGAATAGAACTCCTGTCTCTCATTGCCTCGAACAACCTTGTGAACAAAACTGTTGAGATCAGTGGAACGAATCTGGAGACACAAAAAGATATATTTTCAGGGACATTGAGTATACAATATTCAGAATGCATTGTAAAATGTAATGTAAAATCCATCATTGGTGCAGTACAGGGATGTACAACTTATAGTTGCAAATTTGTTGTCTGTTATTCACCATGACCAATTTTGTTAGATTATTTTGAGCTGTTCCACTACCATCTGTTCTCACCATAAATTGAATCTTTCCCTCATTGTGTTGGTAGACCATTCTTATTCAAAGCAGATACCTATTTAATTTGTTCAGACACCGACAGATTTCTGAGTACTTAGATTATTTTCTGTTTTCATGTCACTAGTCAGCAAATATTTTCATACTCCTAACTCATTCCCACTACCCATCTCCAAGTGCCCCCTTTGAGAATAAGATAACTAAGTTTAAATAGATGAGGAATCAAACAGGAGCCTTCCTGGTTTGTGTAACCTGTGCAGTCTATTTGGTCTGTGACTCATAATGAGAAACTCTTCAAACAATTGTGTTGGATTTTGAATGTTGCTTGTCTTCAATTCATGCCAGAAGAATGTTTCCATATTTAGTTCTTCAATTTCTCCTGCTGGCCCTGATGTTGCTGTTCTCAAGAAGCAATGCCCTGAATGGTCTCATCAAAAGCATAGCCCACAAAAATTGGAGACAAATGATCAAAGCTAGGAATGCTAGTCCTTACCCCCTTGGGTAAAATCGATCACAATTTTATGTATCTCTAACACCTGCTTTCTCTGCCAGGAGCTTTGTTAAGCTCTTATGAATCCCAATGGCTCAAGATTACTGTGTCATAATCATTATAAGGCTCATTTGTAATCAAAAAGCTAGAACACCCTGGCATGCACGTCAACATTTAACATTCTTCCTAATGAAAGTATCTTTCAGATATGCAATCAGCCAAACCTATGTTCTAAATGTTTGCAGGGATGCCATGGATACCATCACAATGCTGTATAATCAGGTGGATGAAGAGGTCCATAGGTTAGTCATACTGACCAACAAGTGCCTACAGCAGCTGGAGATCCTACTGCAGCTCAGAAGATTCGAGGAAGGAAGTAGCAAGGTGAACAAAGACTTTGAGATCTCATTGTTTCAGTGAGTCAGTGAAACCAATGGAGGCAGTGCCATTATGTCTGTCTTATGGAAAAATCCTTCAAAGCATGTAAAAGAGAAATGAATCACACAATCTGTGAATTTTATTATTAGCTTTCTTTTCCAGAATTAATCTGTCTCAGTCCAATTTGCATCTGAATGGGATCAGTTGAAACAAAATAATAGAACTAGATTAATCCTGACAAGATACAGGAAGATGGACGGGGTCTTTTGAACTCCTTGAGCCTGTTCTGCTATTTTATTTCGTTAAGATGTATATGTATCTTGTTATGATCCAAACTAGACCAAATTTGAGTTACAATCTGGGTGGATACCGGTGACATTTTTTTTATTGTTGATGAAGTATGTGATTCCAGTATTTGCCAAGAGACTAAAGTGACACGGTTTTAGACAAGCAAAAAAAAAGTTTTACAAAAGAAGTAATGCAATCAACCGTATATCTAATTTTCTTACATCCAGAATTCACTAGAGATGAATATGGATAACAGACACACTGTGTTTAAACTCCCTACATTAAATAGAAAATGTGGTCAAAATAAATCCCATGATATTTTCAGCAACTCCCCAGACATTTGTGACACAGTGGGTCTTCAAATCTCATTAAAACTTCATAGAGATTCCAATTCTGCTCTTTCAAGGAACATCTTCTGAACTGCAGCCTGCCAAATGGCATTCAGTCGCAGACCACCTCGATGATTGTTAACATTCTGGTAGTTCACCTTCCTTTCCTGGGTCTGCCCTACTCAGATTTGGAAAGCTGCATTCCAGCACTTAATCTCAGGCACAATTCCAGCTTTTCTCAGATAGCTACATTCAGCAAGCCAGTACTGCTCATGTTTTCTTTTCCTGACCTCTATTTCTCATTGGCTCCAAGCAAATGCACTTCCTGGATTTTTCAAACTGTACTCTCAGATGCACTAAAGTATTAATTGCTGATTCTAAGTATCTCACAGCTTGTATGAATTTCTGATTCCGACACTTTGTTACACCTACAGGCGCTCAGACCTAACTGCACAGAGCAATCCACTTGCTTCCTGAAACCCAAGGGCACTAAACTAGGGGCCTTCTCAACAGAACAGTTTAATAGCCTCATACTGCTGCATGGAGCCTCTTCTCATTCTCTCAGTTTCTCACTAACTAGCCACCCAATGGTAGGAACCTTCTCTTCCAACTGCCTCCATCCAACTGATTAAAACTGACTGCTCAAAAACCCTTGAATTGTTTCTAGGTAACATATTGTAAAAGTTACAACAGCCCTCACCCTTGTTTTTAGATCGGATTGAATATAACACCTATTTAAACATTTGAATACAGTAACCTTTGGAATATCCACATCACTGAATATTACAATATTCACAGGTTGTTGGTTTACATGGTATAAAATTGACACATGCAAAAAAAGATAGATTTCATCACAGTTTCAACTTCATTTATCTGCTGCTGCTACATATCCTGGATATCCCACAAAAGCTTATTGATCTCAATTTTTAAATTTTTAAACTTGATCCAGCATCCGCACACTTTGGGATGAGAGTGTTCCAAATTTCCATTACCCATTTGTTTTTACAGGGGCTTTACTGGCTGGGTCAGCATTTACTCCCATCCCTAGTTGCTCTTGAGAAGGCGATGGTAAGCCACAATGCATTTGATGTGGATACATCGTCGAAGCTGTTTGGAAGAGCATTCCAGGATTTCAACCCAGCAATAGTGAAAGAATGGCTAAAGAATAGTTATATAGTTCTCAGTCAGGATAGCGAATGATTTGGAGAGGAACTTGCAGATGATGGTATTCCCATATATCTATGACTCTTGTCTTTTTAGATGGTCGTTGTTTGGAAGATGCAGTGTAAGGAGCCTTGCTGAACTTCTTTCACACATCTTAAAGATGGTACATAATGCTGCTCATGTACATTGGTGGTAAAACGTGTGAATATTTATGGATCGGTGCCAATCAACTGGGCTGCTTTATCCTGGATAATAGCAAGCTTCTTGATTGTTTATCATAGAATCATAGAATTCCTACAATGTGGAAACAGGCCCTTTGGCCCAACAAGTCCGCACTGACCCTCAGAGCATCCCAACCAGTAAATCTGCATTTATTCAGACAAGTGCAGACTCGCTCTTGGCTTGTGCCTTGTATGTGATGGACAGGCTTTAGGGAGTCAGAAGGTGACTTACTCGCTGTAGGATTCCTAGTCTCTGACCTGCTCTGGTAGCTACAGTATTTATATGGCTGGTCCAGTTCAGTTTCTGGAAAATGTTAACTCCAGGATATTGATATTGGGGTATTCAGCAATGGTTAGATTCTCTTTTTTAGATGCCAGTCATTGACTGTCACTGGTGTGATACAATGTTACTTGCCACCAATCGGCTGAAGCTAGGAATTGCCTGGGTCTTGCTGCATGTGGACTTAAACCTCTCCAGTATCTAAGGGTCATGAATGATGTTGAACATTGTTTAATCTTCAGTGAACATCCCATTTCTGATTTTATAATGGAGAGAAGATCATTGATGAAACAGCTGAAGATGTTTGGGCCTAGCATATTCCCTTGAAGTACTCTTTCAGAGATGCCCTGGAGCTGAGATGACTGACCTCCAACAACCACAATCATCTTTCTTTGTGCTAGGTTTGACTCCAACCAGCAGACAGTTTTTCTCATGACTCCCTTTAACTTTAGTGTTCTGAGGGTCTTATGATGCTACAATCAGTCAAATATCCCCTTGATGTCAAGCGTAGTCACTGTCACCTCACCTCAGAGTTCAGCTCATTTATCCATGTTTGAACAAAGGCTGCAAAGAGGTCAAGAGCTGAATGGTCCTGGTGGAACTCAAAATGAGTGTCAGCGAGCAGGTTATTACTCAGCAAGTGCTGCTTGAAAGCACTGTTGATGACCCCTTCACCACTTTATTAATGATTGAGAGTAGACTGATGGTGTGATAACTGGGTGGGTTGGATTTGTCCTCTTCTTCATGTACAGGACCTATCTGTGCAACATTTAACACTTTCAGTTAGATACCCAGTTTTGTGGCTGTACTAGAACAGCTTGGCTATGGGCATGGCAAATTATGGAGCTCAAATCTTCTTCACTATTGCTGGATAATTGTTAGAGCCCAAAGCCTTTGCTGTATTCAGTACCATCATCAATTTCTTCATATCATGTGTGTCAATTGAATTGACCGAAGGCTGGCATCTGTGAAGGTGAGGATTTCCAAGGGAACAGAGATGGCCTTAGTGTGAAGAGACGGTTTCTGATTTCATTCTGAATGATCTTGCTTGAATGTCAAGACTCTGATTCATTTCATTTTTGACTCCTTATCGGAAGAATTAATTTATCTGCATTTACTTTAATATATCCCTCCATCAACTTAAACATCTTGATTAGAACACCCCTCAGCTTTCTACACTTAATGGAAAAGAGCCAGGCTTATGCAACCTGTAAACATGATTTAACCTTCTTTAGCTCAGAAATCATGCTGTTGAAGCTGTGCTACACCCACACTAGGGCCAGTCTCTCCTTCCAGAGACTACATGCCCCAAAACTGAATATAGTTTTCTAAAATGGTCTGATGAAAATGCCTTGGAATTGAAAGATCCTTTCCTTTCCTGGGCATTCCAGTTTCCCTATCAGTAAAGTGGTTTCTCCACCATCTTTTGCTTTTTAAGACCCTCCCCTTAAATTAATCTTTTTGAAGAAGCTTTCAGTCACCACCTTAACTTATCCACCTTTAGCCTGTCAGCCATTTTTTTCTGATCACACCAATGTGACGTCCATTAGAACATCTATCTATATTACCAGAACTGTGTGAATGAAATTAGTTGTCACCGTTGATGACTCAGGGATTTATCCTGCAGCATGCACTTTGTGGAGCTGTTCCAGAGAGATTGGGACCTCTAGCAGAGGACGACAAGAGAGAAAAATGGCCAGATTTGGAATCCAGCTCAAGTTTGAAGGCATTATGATCACTGCCATGAAAGTGGGCATTGAATTGCAAGATGTGCTCATGATCACATATCAGTAGGATGTTGAGAGATTGTAATCCCCTTCATTTCCATTACAGGACATATTAGCATGAACACCTACAAAGCAATGTGCAAGCAGGCAATGACATTCTGCACCATTGGGAAACCTGCAAACCTAGTGAATCACATACTCAAACTGCTGGGGAGAATGAAATGTAATTGGCTTCTGTTGATTAGAGAGCATCAGTGCCCTATTCTGAACCACAATGGATGGCAAACTGAGAGATAGCTCCAGATGTTGTCTGGAAGGAAACTGACTCATAAATGTTGATGGCTGTGTTCACCTTCACAGCCACTGTCAACATCGGTCCTATCTTGCAGGTGTGGCTGCAGCAGGAGGCAGATTTCGGTGAGAACATCTGTGGTGAAATCTAGATGTCTCACGTACAGTACCACATTGAAGGAGAGGAGCATTGCTCCTGACATTCCAGCTGGATATGGCCCCTGCTCAGAGCTTTCTCTCTTTTCTCCTCCACTTCCTATCCTATCTCGCCCGCCCTGTGTACCTCAGCTACTTCTCTTAGTCGTGCAAGTCAAGGGGAAATGCCTTCTTCTAATCAAGGGGATTAACTATTACTACGCCCAGATCTGGGGCTAACAGGTGCCAAAGCCTTCACGTCAGGATCAAATCCTTCAGTATCTGCCACACCACTCTCTGTGGACTACTGCAACTTTAATGAATATAGAAGTCATTAAACAAGTAATTGTACAATTATAGCAACAATCAAAATAAATCAATTAGCAACATGCCTATAAATAGCATTCACACAGCACTAGTGTCAGCCCTTCCCGTTAGATGCATGATCAAACAGTCATGATGAAGAAATAATGCTAGGTAGAGCATGAGCTGTAGTGGCAATCCTGATTTTGAATCAGTATTAAACATTGACTGATGTCATCATGTGCTTAATCTATATACCAATGCATGACTCTAACATTTTTACCAAAATGGTATCCAACGCAGCTTGTACCAGAGGTGTGAATCTGCATAACAGATACCCGTTACACCAAAAACTGGGAATTGCCCATTGGAATTAATTGGCCATTAATTTCAAAAATGCCCTTAACAATGAGGCAATATCAGTTAGTTTGATCATACACCACTTTTTGTACTGTGAACCCATGTCCCAGTGAGGACTGAATTATGGCAGAAACAAAAATAGTAGTTGCTGGAAAAACTCAGCAGGTCTGGCAGTATCTGTGAAGAGAGATAAAAGTTAATGTTTCAGGACACCGGACCCGAAACGTTAAGTCTGACTTCTCTTCAGAGATGTTGCCAGACCTGCTGAACTCTTCCAGCAACTTCTGTTTTTGTTTCTGATTTACAGCATCCACAGTTCTTTTGGTTTTAAAGGCAGAAACTAGTTTGAGTTATGACTTATTGTTCTAAACTTCTTGCTTTATTGCTTAACCCACCTCAGCTTCAAAACGACCTGTTCCACTCAATATACACCATGCCATTACTAACATTACATTACTCCTGTTCTGTAAATCATTCACTTTCTGATTGTATTCCCAAGTGGTTGTTGCATTGAGTGACCCACATTTCTGCTCCTGGGAGAGATAGGAGGATTCCTAGCTTTGTAAATCCAATCTTTAAAAATGGCAGTCCATACATTGGATTTTGGACAGTCTGGATTTTATGTTGGAGTGGACGACCATGGAAGAACTGTAGAGGCTGCTGGGTGGCCTGGGCAGAAAGTCTGTCTTGGGAAACTGACACAATGGCCTAACGTTTAAAATAAAGAATAAACATGAAACGTCCCTCCATCACTAAGCCCCCACCCCTGCACACACGCTCTATGCCAGCCCATACCACCTAGCTATCACATTTCTTACCCATTCATCATTTTACATGCTGTCAAATGCTCCTAGCCACCTCCCATGGCTCTTCATGCCCCCTAAACCATTCCCAACAACCCTTATGTTTCCTCAAGTAGCCATGCCATATTAGGTCTATCCTACCTACCTCCTATGGCACCTCATACCCTCCATGCCAAAGTATGTCTCCTCCACATAACACCTGCACCTTCTCATACATATCCTTCATGCCAACCTGTTACCCCTGCTTTGCATTCCTTTATAGACACATTGCTAAGTCGTCAACCTATGATCACTATTAGCTATTTTTCTTTTACTCTTCCTTTATACCTACCATGAAAACATACCTAACATGCACTATGAGCAGAACTCAGGACCTATGCTAAAATGAGATCACATAAGGTTTGATAAAATAAAGTTCTAAGTTTCCATTGCAGACTTCATTAAATTGAAAGGAAACTCTCATTCATAAAAAAATACTGTGCTTACATTCATTCAACCATATAAATCTTTGTAGCAATTAACATTTCATTCATGATCCCTTAGAAGAAGCACTGGAATCATGAATTCCACCTTTGAGAGTCTATAACTACTTGTAGCCGCCAATTAAACATTGAAATGGAAGACATCCTGCTGTGATTTTGGATGGTTGTGAAATCAATCGTGCAGCATTCACCCAGTAGTGGAAAGCCTTGGGCTTATTTCAACAGACAGAATGAAGTAGCAAATAGTCCTATTCTTTTACACTTCCAACGGTTTTCCATATGTTTAAAGGATTGGACTTTTAAATGTCATGACAGCTTAACAGTTCCCTTTAGCAGATTCTCCTGCCCCTTTGACTGGCCTTTTTAACACTGTCAACCGAACCACTTGACAGTTCTTCTTGACAGTTTTTGACTCGTCCCTTTCTTATGCCATCTTCAGATGTAGTCTGAAAGTTGTTTTTAAAGAATTTTGATAGCTCTGTTGACAGTTCTAATAATCTGGAAAATAATGTGTTTATGCACATTTTACACACATTTCTGCAAACTTTTAACAATTCCAATAACCAACCGAACCACCCCAAAAGGGAACTTCTCCTCCCAAGGCAAGCCCTGTACCAGATCCAAAGGAATACCTTGTTTCTCTGTAGGGAAACCCTAGCTAACCAAAGAAGTGCACATAAATTTCAGAGCTGCCCTTATCAGGACTCCTCTGTACAAATGGACTTTCAAGCTCAAATGCTACCAAAATTGCACCTCTACAGTGGCAGTTAATGCTTTAAATGGCTAGCTGCCTCCTAAGCTGTATTTGCACAATTGCCAACTTAAACTGTGTTCTCATCCCCAGTGATAACAGGAAGTGCTAAGTTCAGGGGCAGGACTGATGATTTCTGGAGCCATCTGCTGTTTTTGCCACAACAGAGCAAAGACCTTTATGTTTCTGGACAGACTGAGATGTCTAAAGCAGGTCATTATAGTGTTTTCTAATGACATTTGCTGTGCTTTTACTACCTTCAGATCAGACACTGGGCTGACTGCGAGAGAGAAAAATACCTTGTTCAGGTGGACTGTTTGCCACATTCCCTGGAATCACTAAGACAAATGCAGGAAAAGTTTAATGTCTTCTACAGCCAGGCTGTGGTAAGTCTCACATACCACTCATGCATCAGAGTCGTGGGAAACGTTACAATAAACACGCAGTGTGCATTGGCTTTCGATGAAATAAAACTTAGGCCTGCACTCCCCAATGGAAAAGTAGTAGATAAATTCAACTGTACCTTTTTTGTTCATTGTTAAGTCTTCAAGTTATCTGATACTGAAAAGAATGATTACTCGGAGTTTGCTTTACTTTTGGGAAACTATTTGTAAAACAGCAGAGGGATTATGAAGACACAGCAGATAAAGCTGATCTGATTACCTGCAGCGAAATAACAAAGAACAAGGGATTAGGATGGTTCACAGCACCGCTAAACAAAACTTCATGTCAGGAATTTATTGGGGTAAAAGTACCACTTTATACTTTATCAATGGATTTTTCAGATTGTTAGCGTGAGACTGAAACACTAAACAGTAAGATAATCCATTCTCAAAGTTTTCACTTTGTAGTTTTTGCACTGTTCAAGATATTTAAACATATATCAGCATTACATGTTAAAGTGGGATATAATATGTTTAATTGGCACTGAGAATGTGTTTTAGTGGAAGGGACTAGTTTGGAAAGCCTCAGAGAAAACTGATACTTGTTTTTATTCATTTGTGAGGCATGGACATTACTGGCTGGTCTACTCTATTTTCCATCCTGATTTGCAAAAGTGTGGAGAGCTGCCTTCTTGAGTCTAAAACATACCTTGGGACACAGGAAAACACAGTGCTCTTAGGAAGAGAATTCCATTGTTGCATTATGTAGTGTGACACTGAATGATATCACCATGAGGTTCCAGTTCCTCAGGACTGTAGAATATTTATTAATCACTCTGGATCAGTGTTAAAAATTGGAGATGGAAACCTGTCAAAGGACTTTGTGATTCTTTCCACAGATTTTCAGATAACCATGTAAGTGAGTGTTGTAACTGAGCAGACCTGATTGCATGATTGGGGGAAACCTATTAATGCTCTATGCCAGTAAACTACAAAGTTATAACTGATCCAACTGTAGTAGGATGCTTAACATGGGACTTCCCAAAGTGTGGGTCATGATCTGCAGTGATGTCATGAAATATGTTTTTCATTGTTGTGGAACTTTAAGGCCAATCCACCTAGCGTGCACATCTTTGAACTGTGCGAGGAAACTGGAGCACCCGGTGGAAACCCATGCAGACACGGGGAGAGTGTGCAAACTCCACACACATTCTCCCCG
>NC_063333.1:132093127-132101831 GCF_021869965.1 Rhincodon typus
GGGGGATGGGTCTGGGTGGGATGCTGTGAGGTTCGGAGTGGACTTGTTGGGCCGAAGGGCCTGTTTCCATACTGTAGGGATTCTATGACTTCTTGACAGCTGTGAGGCATCTTTTAATACTTGCTGGATTTGTTGGTGGTGTGATCTAATAGACTGCTCTCTGAGGTTCATTGCTGCAAAAAGAGGCCTGTGGATAGATAACTCAGTGTGGAGCTGGATGAACACAGCAGGCCAGGCAGCATCAGAGGAGCAGGAAAGTTGACGTTTCGGGTCAGGACCCTTTTTCAGAAAAATACCCGAAACGTCAGCTTCCCTGCTCCTCTGGTGCTGCCTGGCCTGCTGTGTTCCTCCAGCTCCATACTGTGTTATCTCTGACTCCAGCATCTGCATCTCTTGCTATCCCTGTGGATAGATAGGTGCTCATCTCTTTTGGAGAAACCCTCTGTTGCCTTTTCATCAACTCAGCCCCAAACTCAACTCTCATTGTTCCTGTACTTGTTGAGCTACATTGACTTCTGGTATGGCTGCACTTTGATTTTAAAATTCCCATGGTTGTTTCAAATCCCTGCATGATTTTCCTCCTCCCTACCTCTATAGCCTCCTCCAGACTTAAGACCCTCCAAAATTAGTGCATCCTCCAATTTTAGTCTCTTGCTTATTCACAACTTTCTTGTTCCACCAAAAGATGGAATACCTTTAACTGGCCAGGGAGACCAAAAACGCTGAAAAGCCCTCTCGGAATGTCTTTGCAATCTCATTCACCTTATCTGAAAAGCTTCTTAGAACGTTGCTCTTTGACTAAACATTTGGTCCTTTATTCTAATATTTCCCTATGTCACTTCATGCCAAATTTTGATGGATAATTGTCCCTCTGTGGCTCCTTGGAGTGTTTCACAGTGTATAAATGCAAGTTGTACATTAGCATGTCCAGACAAATGGTCACAGCTATATTAAGAGCACCACCGTTTCAAAAGGTAACTGTTGACATCTCCCACTTATGAATAAAAAGATCAAATGCACAAGCAATGAAACAATAGCAAAACATATATGTACATATAATGACAGTAAATGTAAGAGTGAAATGGATTTTTTTCTTCAAAAGATCAGGGATGTATTATGGTGTCATTTGAACTATGAGACAGACAAGGTAGATCACAGTTGAGTGCAGACTTTAATTGTGATTTTGTTTTACAGCAACAATACAAAAGGGGCATGCAATTGATCAAAGATGCTGGCCATCTAAACGGTCAAACACACAAAGAGCTGCGATACTTGGGTGAAAAAGTCAACGATTTCAAGCAGTTTTTAAGTAACTTCATCAACAGGCTGGAAAAGTGGAGGACAGATTTGGACAACATAGTGAATTTGCATGAATTTTATGAGACAGTAAGTGGCTTATAGTGCAGCTTTTATCTGTCACCACTGATTTGCTCTCTGTTTTGTTGACTGTGTTGCTGTTTATGTTATTGGGACTTTTTCTACTAGTTAATTGTATGTAAGACCTTTGTTAAACAAAACAGAAAAAAATTATCATTATAAAATCTGACAATATTTTGAATATTAGGAATTTTGAGTTGCAGCATGAGGTTGGATGTTACCTTCATTAAATATAAGGGTTAATATAAGGTTTTGAGTACAGGTAGTTCACCTAGAATGTGATAGTTGCCGTCTTGCGTGACCTTGCGCTACAGGAAATTGCCATAGAAGATCGCATTATAGGGAAATTGCTATAGAAAATTGCTATACCTGTACAGCAGAAAGTTTGCGTTATCCAAACAGCGTCCAGTATTCATCAGTCACATTACAGCTGATTCGCGTCAAAGAAACATGCTTTGTAACAGAACAACCTGTACTCAACAGTTGTGTAGGTCCCATTGTTGACCTTGTGCTAAAACTCTATTTACAATCCATCAGTTGGGAATCAGCCCTGAAAAGTTAATCCTTTTCTATTATAGATATGCCAGTTACAGTCCACTTAAATCCCAAAAATAATTTGTGATCTTGTTGTATTTCGCAAAACTTTTGCATCTGTTAAAAAGTCTGTTAGACATGAATGTGCTTTGTTGAAATGTCTACCAGTTGGGTGGTATGGTCAGTGACTCAATGGTTAGCACTGCTGCCTCCCAGTGCCAGGGACCTGGGTTCAATTCTACCCTCAGGCAACTGTCTGTGTGGAGCTTGCACATTATCCCTATGGCTGTGTGGGTTTGCTCCGGTTTCATCCCACAGTCCAAAGGTGTGCAGGTTAGGTGGATTGGCCAGGGAAATGCAGGGTTACAAAGATAGGATAGGGGTAGGTCTGGATGGGATGCCCTTCTGAGGGTCAGTGTGACTTGATGGGCCAAATGGCCTGCTTCCACACTCTAGGGATTCTATAAGTCCTATTTGCTCCTTTGTTTTCTTATTGTCTACAGACTACTACATGTGTATATTAAATTCTATACGTTTTCTATACAAATTTGCCATGAGGTGAGGGAATTCCTTTACTTGAAGTACTTTTCTCTCTGTTTTACTGATTGCATTTTTTTTGTGACTTTTAAAAAAGTTGTGTGATCTCTTAAAGAAATAAATTGATTTGGATTGATCAATCCTGAAACAAAGAAATGGTGACTGTCACTAAAAGGAAAATATAGTTTCATTTCTTACTTATTGTGATCTTTTCCGCTTTCATTATTAGGCTGACCAGTGGGTTTTGCACTGCAACGATTACCTAAGGCAGTTGAAAGTGGACGAGCAAAGCACCTTAGACTGTACCACAGCTGTGGTTCAGAGCTTGGAAAGATACCACCAGGATGCTGTCAAGTTCAATGCAGAAAACTTCCAGGAGATGAACGAGATGGTCCTTAGCCTCGGCAGCGCTAGAGAATTGAAGCAGTGGAACTTCCAGTGGGTGAAGTGCCAACAAACAAGGCATCTTTTGGAAGAGGTCTTGGCCACTGCTATCAGAATCCATGAGGGCCACAGCAACAACTTGGCCACTAAAGTAGACTCTGAGGATGACGGTCCCCGGACAAGCGGTGAGTTTGACACAGAAGGATCTGATGAGCTTGGAGACTCTTTGTCTCAAAAGGCCACAGAGAATATGGAGAACGGCACGTGGCCTGATGAGTCAGTGCATCATCAGGAACACGATCAGGTTTTTGTGGCATCAGAATGCCCCGCTCCATCACATTATGAAGAGTCCCGCCAAAGTGTCGACGCATCGTCTAAATTCAGCACGACCTCTCTATCCTCGATTCCAGCTGGTGGCAGGTTATGCGGCGGCAGCATCTTCTACAAAGATCTCGACAACTGCGCCACGAGCTCATCTGCCTCATCCTGCCACTCGGAGCCTGCCTGCTCACTGGCACCTCGGCACAAGAAGCAGCCGTTGAAAAAGATCATGAAGAAGGCCCAGAGCTTTGAGTTGTGGCAACGAGAGAGTAGCCACATTGAAGCTGGCAGGCACGGCAACACCGGAGTTTACATCAAAGGCTTGGAGGTGGTCAGCAATGTGGTGGCTGACAAAAATCGGGTTTTCAGATCAGAGCTAAAAAGCCCGGTGTTGACCAGGACTCGCAGCTTACCGATATCTTCCAGGATGCTCCATCCACATGCAGAAGAAGCTAAGCGAACCGGGAGGTAATGATTTCATTAGTCATCAGAACATTGATGCAATAATTGGAAATATTTCCAGCTTTAACTCTGAGAAGGCTCTGCACTATCAACCTAAACTACCATAGGTCATTCGATGCCTCCAGCCTGTTGTGCTGTTCATTTTGATCATTGCTGTTTTCTTTCTCAGTTAGATTTAACTACCACTCCTCCTTGGTGACTTTACACGATTAAAAATCTATTTATTGCGGCTTTCTTCAGGTTGCAGCTGTACAGGACATTGGTGAGGGCCCTATTGGAATACTGCATTCGATTCTGGTCTTCCTGCTTTAGGAAGGAAGTTGTTAAATTTGAAAGGGTGCAGGAAAGATTTACAAGGATGTTGCCAGGGTTGGAGGTATGAACAATGGGGAGGGGCTGAATAGGCCAGGGCTATTTTCTTTGGAGAGTCTGAGGTTGAGGGATGACCTTATAGAGGTTTATAAAATCATGGGGAGCAGGGATAGGGTGGGGGAGTCCAAAACTAGAGGGCATAGCTTTAAGGTGAGAGAGGAAATATATAAAGGGGACCTAAGGGCAACTTTTTTATGCAGAGGGTGGTGCATGTATGGAATGAGTTGCCAGAGGAAGTGGTGGAGGCTGGTACAATTACAATATTTAAAAGGCATCTGGATGGGTATACGAATAGGAAGGGCTTAGAGGGATATGGGTCAAATGCTGGCAAATAGACGAGATTAGTTTAGGATATCTGGTCAGCATGGACAAGTTGGACAAAGGGTCTGTTTCCCTCTAGTACAACTCTATGGCTCTACGACTGTATGACCTCAACACCCACAACCTTCTAGGGAGAATGGTAACTAGATTTCCAGATGACAGAGAGACAAAGTCTTCATTTTGTGCTGACGTCTCTCTGCCAATCACTGATGAAATTTAGTCTGAATCTTGGACCACTGGGATGCACTGACTTGGTATTGAACCAGTTGGTGTGGTTGTAAGGATATATTTTAAGAATTCAAATTAGTGCCTTGCATTACTTCAGATTCCAAGGTTATAAAATTTCCTCCAGAAGTTGCATTCTTATTTCAGATATTAATTTTTCAGACTGGTGACATTAATTTTTCAACACATGGTGGAAATCTTATTTCACAATCTCTCAGTTGGAAGAGTATAAAAATTGGGGCTACATGTTTTTAGACAGAATGTAGAATTTCAACTTTCTGTTGGAGATCCTGCATTAGCAACAAAGCAGTCATGTCAATATGAAAGTTGATTGATTTGACAAAATTATACTTAGCTCGAGAGTAATCGAGATCCATGTCAGCTCAACTATGACCTTTTCGATGGTGGTTACCCAGTTAAATAATCTTGGAAGTCATAACTTAATTAGTTAGCATGATGGCAGGGTATTCCATGGAAGGATTCAAATATATTTAGTTTCCTTACCAAGGGAGTATTTACACTGTGCAATTTGTTACTATCAGGAAGGCAAATATCAAAGATGTATGTAAAGTGAATCTTGATGAGCATTTACGCGAGAAGGAGATAGGTGTTTATGCTAACAGGGTTAGATGAGGAAGGGTGCTAAGGGAGAGCATTGAGTATAAATAGTTTATAGATTTGTTTGGCTCAATGACCTGTTTCTGTGCTATACATTCTGCGTACTTGAAAAAGAACTGAAACTATCTCACAAATGATACAGCCTATGTATCAAGAGTCAATTCATAGGATTTGTAACCCCATTCAACTTTCAAAGCTTAACAGGACAGATCTACCAAGTCATAGGATGAAATACAATGGATGAGTCCAAGATCATTTGTGCATCTATTCACACTGCTAAAAGATATTCAAACTGGGTGTCCTCCTTTATTTCCCCGCAGTAAGCTGCAGCATATAATGGATGAAATGATCAGCACAGAGAGGGAGTATGTCAAATCCCTTGGATATATCATAGACCATTACTTTCCAGAGATGGAGAGACTGGACCTGCCCCAGGATCTGCGTGGAAAGCGCACTATCATATTTGGGAATCTGGAGAAGCTCTACGATTTTCATTGCCAGTACTTTCTGAAGGAACTCGAGAACTGCACCAACGGTCCGCTTCAAGTCAGTCAGTGCTTCCTCAAGCATGTAAGTCCCCATCCATTCCTACTAAGCAATGTTTTTGTTTGGAGTTAATTTGAAATATGAAACACACAAAGGGGAACATTTGTCCAGTGCTACTGAATAGAAAATCAAGTGTATCAAGGGCGTGTTAACAGAACTTTATTCTTTTGTGCAATATATGTCAACAAAGCCCTGAGATAGGCCCTTTTTCAATCTCTTGTACCACTTTGTTCATCACAAAGTCCAACGCACTAAAAGCAAAGTTATGAAGCCCCATCTATTGTCCATCAACTAAAACACAACGTCCAAGTTTAGCCCAATCCATCTATTGGAAACAATGGAGACAAGGGCATTAAAATGGTGGCTGGGCAGAAACCGCTAGACTGGCAAAACATTCCTCCGCCTCACCAGTTTAACTGCACAGCTTCTGGCAGCCAGGAGACTATCCTCCCGAGGCAGGAGAGACCTTGAGAAAATGTGAAACTTGCACCTTGATTGCTGCGATCCAGTTTTAACTTGAAATTGTAGGAGGCTCCCTGAGCGCAGTTGCTGCCAGAGCAAAACCTGGCCTAAGGCAGCAAGAAAGACCAAGGTGGATGAAATTCATTGTTTTCTGGCAGGATATCATGGGAACCAGGAAGTGCGAATGTGGACTCCACCATGTGATTTTAATAAACTGCAAATGAGATGGTGTGAAGGTGACAATCTGTGTGGTTTTGAGAAGCGTCAATGTAATCATCTAAAGTCGTAAAGCTCGTGGGAAGAACAGCTTGTAGTTATCACACAGCTCAGTTCAAAGGCATAGTAAGATACCGAAAACTTTGCATTGTGAGATTTGGAGCTTTTGGATTTATCACTAATGAAGTATTATGCCTTAATATCTATTTAAGATGTTCACAAGGGATGCCTTATTATTTACATCAAAATGGCTTTGGTGATATTTCTAATACCCTTTGTGTTGTGTGGCAAATACCCATGATATTCTTTTAGCCCCATGTCACAGCCTCAAAACCAAAAGATGTAATGAGACGCATCACTTTACCAGTCTTCTATCCCTTCAGCATGCTTCACACATTCTGATTCAGTTGCACTCAGTACCTGTACAGCTCATTCTGTTGCCTGCCTCGTGTTTTCAGGCTTGTCAGCAATAGACATAGGACGCCCCCTTTGGGAGTTCCTATGAGCAATCTGCCGGCCCAGAAATGGGAAGAAGCATCGCAGAAAAGCATCAGGCTGTAAATATGGCACACGCTGCCTCATGCATGCCAAGGCTGCTGCATCCTCTGTGCGTTTATAGTGCTGTCACAGTCTGGCTGATTGATTGAACAAGTGTACTGCTCTGCCTGATAGTTCAGAATGTATCCAGCTATGGTGTGGGGTCGATTCAGACTCCTGCAGGAACGGGAGGGAGAACAGCACCAGGCTAGCTGCCCTCTTCCGCTCAAATCTCCTGCCTAGAAGCAGGAAAAGCGTGTCGTTTCCATTTTATAATGCCTTCACAAAGTTACTGCTGAGGTGTTTTGCCGTTCAGGTGTTGGTGTGGACTTGTTGGGCCAAAGGGCCTGTTTCCACACAGTAGGGAGTCTATATAATAAAAAAAAAACAGGAGCTGGTTCATCAAAGGAAATGATAAAGACAAAAGGAGGCAAAATGAGAGAAACTGAAGACAGGAAAGATGTACAAGATCAGGGAACATCTGAACGGTTTAAGCTTGTTAACTACGTTTCTTAAAAAAAAACTGTGTGGAGTTTGTACATTCTCCCCATGTCTGTGTGGGTTTCCACCGGGTGCTCCAGTTTCCTCTCACCGTCCAAAGATGTGCAGGTTAGGTGGATTGGCCATGCTAAATTGCCCCATAGTGTCCACAGATGTGTGGATTAGGTAGATTATAAGAGGATGCTCTGAGGGTCAGTGTGGACTTGTTGAGCCGAAGGGCCTATTTCCACATTGTAGGGATTCTACAGAAAAAAGAGGTGCAAACCCTTTCAAATTGTTTGCTGTCTTTGCAATACACCCTTCTCCCCCAGCCAGGAAACCATCGAGTCAGTCTGAAAACTTTCTTTGTTCAGCGTGGAGGTTAAAAAACAAGGTCTACTTTTTGGATTAGGACAATTTGTGAAAGGAGCATTACACATATGAAGTCAGCCCAGTGACTCCAGCCCCTCCACAACTGTTAAAAATCATAAACTGTTGGGTATAAAATGGATATGCCTGAGTGACTATTAACTCTGCCGTAGTTAAAATTGAGAAAATTAAAGAACCGCGGTGAAATCAAAGTGCTCTCTTCCTCATTTATCGAGAATATCCACTGAGTCTGCAGTACCTGAAAGCAGCATTTAAAATAGTTTGGGAGTTTTATTGAGACGAGCAAATTCGATTCAAGATGAGTTTAATGAGCAGGTTCCGAGTCTGAGAATGTGGTTTAACTACGTGTTTGTTGAATACATTTGGAACCATGCAGCACTGTCTGTTTATCCTAATGTTTGCAATTTTAATTTGTTTACTTTGTTCATCTAGGAAGAGCAATTCGGGATGTATGCACTGTACAGCAAGAACAAACCCCGGTCCGACGCTCTCCTTGCCAGTCATGGAAACACTTTCTTTAAAGTAGGTGGTGTGTAGGTTTTGAAAAAAGCCAAATTCAATTCAAATCAGTGCGGAGAGAAAAGTGCTTGTAGGGTTAGAAGAGTGGTAACTTTGGATTAGAATATGTAATAGTTAAGTATTGAGAAAAATGTTTCCGTTTTTGCTCAGTGACTACTCTTTCTAGTTTGGGGTTCAAAATGTTGTGCATTTGATTTCCTCTCCAGGGACTTGATCATGTATTCCAAACTAATGCCCCGATGCAGTGTGGGAGTTGCACTTTTGCAGCTGCAGCTTTCATGGTTCATATTAAACCCTGGTCCCTCATTGAATATTGGAGGATCCCATAGTATATTTTGAAGGAAGATTGAAAGACTTACATTTGTATATCACTTTGCATGACGACTGAATGTTGAAAGCATTT
>NC_063333.1:132101841-132110219 GCF_021869965.1 Rhincodon typus
ACCATTATGATTCAGAGGTGAATGTGCTACTAACTGAGCCATGGCTAACACAAGTCAAACAAAAGGGGATTTTCTTCAGTGTCCCAGTTAACATCTGAACCTCAGTGTTTGAGATATTCATGTGTGTAAATCGGTTGCTTTATTTTCTAAGTGTCAAGGAAGACACGACAATAGAACTCCATTGACTATAAAGTGCATCAAATGTTCCAAGAGATGAAACGCATTTTTAAAACGTAATTTCTTCTTTTATGTCGTCTTTAGTTTGAGTATTAAAAACCTGAATAGGGAAGGTCAATTTGCTGAAATCGCTTGGCAGGATGGCTGATCTGTTTTAAACTGGGCATCCTTCATATCGAGCCAGAACCCTCTCCGCAGAGACGTCTGTCAGGGATATATGGAATGTCAGGTGGCCCCAGAGGACCACCCAGCAAAAACAAAGAGCAATCCATGGCAGCTTTTTCTTAGATAAATATACTAAGGAATATGTAAATTGTGGGGAATCCAAAACCAGTGATCACCAATATAAGATCATCAGTAATAAATCCCATAAGAATTTAAGCAAAAGTTTATTTACCCAGAAGGTGTACAGAATGTGAAACTTTGCTACCCTACGGCAATCATTTGGATTTACTTAAAGGAAAGCTTTACTTGAGAATACCTGAGAAAGAAATATTCAAATAACATTACATGAAGAGTGTCAATAGGTGGATTATGTGGATGGTAAACATCAGCATAGGCCAGTTGGACCAAATGGTTTGTTTGCATGCTGTCAGCTCAATGTAACTCTATAGTATGAAACAAATGTGAGTCAATAGTTATGGTGCAAATCAAAGCTGATCAAATTGATTTGTGGAACAGGCTTGAGAGGCTGAATGGCATTCAGCTGTTCTTACTGACTGTATCCATTTATGAATAACTGTCTGGCTGTCTAATATTTCTGCAGAATAAGCAGATGTCACTGGGTGATAAGATGGACCTGGCCTCCTACCTACTGAAACCCATCCAGCGGATGAGCAAGTATGCACTGCTGCTCAAGGATATGATCAAACAGTGTTCCAAAACCCAGGAGCAGGAGCTCTCTGATCTCCAAGCCGCTGAAGAAATGGTTAAGTTTCAGCTACGTCATGGAAACGACTTGCTAGCCATGGATGCCATTCGTGGATGTGACGTAAGGAAACTTTGTAGTTGTTCTGAACAAAATGGTTGGAAATCCCAGTTTGGCATTTGAAAGCTGCTTTAAGAATCTGGCTAGTGCTTTTGAAGAAAAACACACTCCCCTTCTCCTTTCTCTTTCAATCCTCTGCATCTTGTTGATGGAACGAGTACTTGGGTCTGTTTCCCTTGGGCTTTTGTCTATCTCGTTCTATAAACTGGCACCAGGCTGGTTCGGACAGCACGAAACATGTTACCACCACGCATTTATTCTTCCTTTTGGTATGTGGGACCTTGCTTTTTGCCAATTGGTTGTTGTGCTTTTGTACATTACATAAGCAAGTAGACATCAAAAAAAAGCATCACGATGTTTGAAGATGCAAGATATGTGATGAAGTTGCAAGTTCATCCTCTCTCTTTTTATTGCTGTTGCTATGGTTCATAGCAACGTGAATGTGGCTCGAAAATACAAGTAAAATCTAGTAAGTGCAGTGGCTTATGATTTACACTGATTGCTGGCCTGGACTTTATTCATCTACCTAGTAGAATCCAATTACTAGCCTGACACATGCCCTGAATATTTGCAGCAAAAATGAGCAGGGGTTTACATTAGCTATTTTATACAGGCTAAGCAAAACCTTGCAGGTCAAGTCAATTCTAATTCCTTGATTATATTGCTCCTCTGGAACAAGCTATGGATTTCAAATAAATCAAATCCATCTCCTGGTTTACAGTACAGAGCTACTCCAATCTACTGAAAAAATTCTTCTTTTTCCTCTTTGTATAGTATCTGTGTTGCAGTTTCCATACCGAATTGCAATTTGACAGAAATGTTACAATGACATGGCTGGCCACATTAATTTCCAATAATTATCTGTGAATGCTAAAATGTTCAAGCTGCCCTCTCTCCCTAACTTTGCTGGTCACTGATACAGTGAGCTGTGATTTAGAACCAGGTAATCTAGATTCTGGTGCCAAAATAGTACAATAGTCAGAATGAAACTTTTAATTAAAGTCTGATACACTCTACACTGATATACTCTACTGTGTAAATTATGATTCAATTGTAAATCTGTGTGAGCTTTTTTGTTAGAAAGTGTTGTTTGGGTTGTGACAGGGTATGCGCATGTTAGGCTCATGTCAAAGTTTAGAGCAGCTAAAGTCCAGCTGAATAAGTAGCAAATTGGCTTGTAAAAAAATGGTTACAGAGAAAGAGAGTAAAAGATAGTTAATCAGATCGTCAGAGGCTAGAAGTCAGTTTTTCACAAGCTTCAGTACTGAAATCACTGTTATAGGAACAGGAGTAAGGCATTATTCCTGACAAACGCATTTGCCATTCATTGAGATTGCTGGTGTCTTGTGACCAATTTTCATATACCTATCTTTAATTCCATACCCCTTAGTACCTTTGGTTACATTGATCTTAAATGTAAAAACTATTAATTGGTCTAACTTCATTGCTGTTTGTGGAAAAGAGTGTTAAATGTTTCCATTTCTTGTACCTGAAGTGTTTCCTAATTGCATTTCTAAAAGGCTGCTTTTCTGGCTATGTCCCCTCATTCAACACTTCAACCAATAGAAATAATATATCTATCTATGCCATCTGTTCACTTAATATCTTGAAAACTTTGACTCAATTGCCCCATAATCTTCTAATTTCCAGGGAATTCAATCTTAGTTTGTGTAATCTTTCCTCAACGTAACATTCAAAGTCTAGGTAACATACTTGCAGCCCTAACCTGCACTCCTTCTGAGACTAAGGTGTGGTGCCCCATGTTCACTCTGTAGAGGACCAATGCTCACTTTACTAGTTCATTCCCTTTTTAACCACATGCAGAAATTCTTGTTGGGATTATTGCATAGATCCTAGAAAGGCAGAGCACCGTTAAGACAGAGATGGCATAATATCAAATAACATACCGTATTAAAGGTCCTCACTTCACCATCAGTAGTAACAGTGCAATGGAGTCTGTAATCAATCAGTCAGCCATTTGTAGTGTAACAGTCATGTAATGTAGTTGTAACCTCAGTACGCATAGAACTAGTATAGGTATCTTATAACTAAAATCTTAACTGTATAAATAATTGCAGTTGTTAATAAACATCAAGACATCTGTCTCAACAAGAAGCCAGTCTTTGTGGTATATGTAGATGGGCTAATATATAGGGAAACATTCAGAACATGGCAGTGGAGTTTTACCCAAAAACAAACCACATCAACTCTTCATTGTTGTTTAGATATTTCTGGCTCGTATTTTTTCATACTCTAATTTCCCTCCTTTTTTTAGTCATTCTTTGTTGTATTTTTGTCCTATCTTCCAGTCTGCCACTAATTATTGTGAATCATACACTTTTTCTTTCAATTTGAAAGCTACGGATGATATGTTTTCCCCTAGCTCCCTTTTGTATTTCACCGTAATGACGACCACAAGGAGTAGATGAGGTGAACAATGCAGAGGCTTTAAATGGGGAGCTAGATAAAGTCTAAGATTTTGGAGTAGATTTGTAGCTCGGGTTGTGGGTGTTGAGGTTGGTTGGCTCGCCAAGCTGGTTTCTTGTTTCGCAGACATTTCATTACCATGTTTGGTAACATCCTCAGTGCAGCCTTCAATGAAGCATCGGTGTGTCTTCCCACCTGGTTTTTAAACTCTGGGGTCCGTTGAGATGGGTTGCTTCACTTCCGGTTTTCCTTTGTAGTGGAGTGTATATGGGGTCGAGTTCAATGTGTTTATTAATAGCATGCTTCGTGGAGTGCCATGCTTCTAGGAATTCTCGTCCCTGTCTCTGCCTAGCTTGTCCCAGGATTTTGGTGTTGTCCCAGTCGAAGTGGTGGTTCTCCTTGTCCATGTGGATTGAGATGAGTGAGTACTGGTCGTATCTTTTTGTAGCCAGTTGGTGTTCATGTACTCTTGTTGTTAGTTTCCTTCCTGTTTGTCCAATGTACTGTTTCTCGCAGTCTCCGCAGGGAATCTTGTAGATGACATTGGTCCTGTCCGTGGCGGGGAGTGGGTCCTTAGTTCGGGCGAGCAGTTGTCGTAGGGTTGACGTGGGCTTGGGTGCCACTCTGATGCCCACGAAGCTACGTGTGAACACTATTTAAAAGGGCAACAACACACTGCAGCAACACGGAGCTACGCCAAGAGGAAGAAGAATACCTCTTCCAGGTTTTCAAGGATAATGGATTTCCAAATAATTGGGTCAGAAGATGCCTACTGGAACAGCATCAGAAAGAGACTACACGCCCCGACACACTCATCACACTACCCTACGTCAGGAACACGTCGGAAATCACCACAAGACTCCTACGACCGCTGGGCATCAGAGTGGCACACAAGCCCACGTCAACCCTACGACAACTGCTCGCCCGAACTAAGGACCCACTCCCCGCCATGGACAGGACCAATGTAATCTACAAGATCCCCTGCAGAGATTGCGAGAAACACTACATCGGACAAACAGGAAGGAAACTAACAACAAGAGTACATGAACACCAACTGGCTACAAAAAGACATGACCAATACTCATTCATCTCAATCCACATGGACAAGGAGAACCACCACTTCGACTGGGACAACACCAAAATCCTGGGACAAGCTAGGTAGAGACAGGGAAGAGAATTCCTAGAAGCATGGCACTCTACGAAGCATGCTATTAATAAATACATTGAACTCGACCCCATATACATTCCACTACGAAGGAAACCCGAAAGTGAGACAACCCATCTCAACGGACCCCAGAGTTTAAAAACCAGGTGGGAAAACACACCGATGCTTCATCGAGGCTGCACTGAGGATGTTACCAAGCATGGTAACGAAATGTCTGCGAAACAAGAAACCAGCTTGGTGAGCCAACCAACCTCAACAACCAACCTCAACAGCTAGATAAAGTCATGAGGGATAAAGAAATAAGAATGAATGCTGATAGAGTTAGATGAGATGAGAGTCATATGGAACATGAATACTGACATAGACCTAAATAGTTATTTCTGCTTTGTTTGTTCTATGTAATATTATTTAACTTGAAACTTTCGAATTAACTTTTTGTAACATGCTGTTTGCTCCTTTCAACTCAACAATCATTTCAGTTCCTCGCTAATATATTGCCCTCCTCTTGTGACTACAATTACTAATGCCTGAGGAACCCTGCTGTAATCATTAAAGGATTAATATTTATAGAACCATGCGTGTTGTGATATTTCAATGTGCTTCATACCATCAATATCTTTTTGGGAGTGCAGTTATTTATTTTGTGAAAGAAAGGAAAGACCCTGCGCAGTCCCAAAGCATTTAATAGCTCCTGAAGCATTTTTGAAATGTAGTCACTGTTATCATGTATGAAATGCAACAGCTAATTTATACATTACGCTGTTCCACAAATGGTGAAATAATGATTGGAAAATCGGCCTTGGTGGTGTCCGTTGAGGGATAAACGTTGATAAAACCATCAGGAGTTCTCCCTATTCTACTTGTGAATAGTGATATTGAATTATTTATATCCACACAAGAGGCCTGGTAAGGACTTCGATTTCACCTCTCATCTGAAAGACATATTATGTAAACTGAATCTCGGTTTACTTCCTCTCCAGGTGAATCTCAAAGAGCAAGGACAACTTATGTGTCAAGAAGAATTTATTGTTTGGTGTGGGCGCAAGAAGTATCTGAGGCACATCTTCTTGTTTGAGGACCTTATTCTCTTCAGCAAAACAAAAAGGATTGAAGGAGGATATGATATCTATGTTTACAAGCAATCGTTTAAGGTAATGGAAAAAATCTTCTTTATTTTTAAAATGCTGTGGTCTTAGATGACCATAGAAACAATTTGAATTTATGTAGCGTGCTTAATGCTGTAAACTGTCCCAAAGCAAGAAAGGTCTAGGCCCGAAACGTCAGCTTTCCTGCTCCTCTGATGCTGCTTGGCCTGCTGTGTTCATCCAGCTCTACACCTTGTTATCTCACTTCATGGAACTGTTAGCAATCAGAAATTGACACTGACTCATCTAAGGAGATTTTAACACAGGTGAGCAGCACCTTGGTTAAAGTGGTATATTTCAAGGAATGTCTTAAAGGTGAAGAGAAAGGCTGGAGAGAGTTCAGGAAAGAACTCTTAATTTTAGCATCTACATGGCTGAAGGCACTTTTGACAAATGAGACAAGTTGGAAATCAACAATATGCAAAGGGGTCAAATTTGGAGGAAAACTTGAAGCTTTGTAGGACTGAATGAGATTATAAAAGTGGGATAGAGATGGGGGGATGGTGGTGGTGATGGCCTAGTGGTATTATCGCTGGACTGTTAATTCAGAGACCCAGATAACATTCTAGGGACCTGAATTCAGATCCCACCACAGCAGATGGTGCAATTTGAATTCAGTTTCTAAAAATCCTGGAATTAAGAATCTAATGATGACCATGAATCCATTGTCGATTGTTGGAAAAACCCATCTGGTTCACTAATGTCCTTTAGGGAAGGAAACTGTCATCCTTACCTGGTCTGGCCTACATGTGATTTCAGACCCACAGCAATGTGGTTGACTGTCAGTTGTCCTCTGGGCAATTAGGGATGGACAACAAATGCTGCCTAGCCAGTGACACCCTCGCCCTGTTAATGAATCAAGAAAAAAGGCATGGGGAGATTTCAATACAAGAATGAGAGTTTTAATATTGAGGTACTGTTGGACTAGGAGACAATGTAAATCAGTGAGTGCAGAATGACGTAAACCAAAATAAATTTTAATCTGAGTCCTCTAGTTTAATTTTCTTTTGCAAAATCAGAATTGCTTAACTATATTTTAACTAACACGTGGAGTAAGAGTTTTTCTCTACTCATTGATTTCAGACTGCAGAAATTGGAATGACTGAGAACGTTGGGGATAGTGGACTGCGTTTTGAGATCTGGTTCAGAAGGAGGAAATCTCAAGACACATATATCTTTCAGGCCAGCTCTTCCGAGGTCAAATTAACCTGGACCAATGTCATAGGAAAAATCCTGTGGCGACAAGCTCTGAGAAACCGAGGTATGTCAGTTTTTTGTTGTTGCGGAAGTTGAAAAGAGATTTTTTTGCATGAGGTTTCCTGTAGGATGTTGTAAAACATATTCTACAGTTAACCATGTAAATATACGAATCAGCCTTCCTAGGGAAATACTAGAAGTGGTTAGTACTGATGCATTCAAATGCAAATTAGATAGATTCCTATCAGAATTTATTAGAATACAGCATGTGGGTAATTGGTAACATAATGCTAAGGAGAAACAGGGCACTGAAACTATAGTTTCCAAATCTTTCCATTGCTGAAGTTTCTCATCCTGCACCTGAGTTTGTGAAGACTAATTTCTTACGATTGATTCTATGAGTTGGCATCTCCAATATTATTCTGCCATGTGCCAATCAGTTTGGCAAATTGCATGGACATTTGCCTTTTCTTACCTGCCACATCCTATGTTCCTTACACCCAATTGGTTTGTAGTGAAAAACTGAAAGAGTCACTTAGGTCCCTCCCTGCCCGCACCAGTCTGAGGTTATTTTGACTGCCGCTTTAATGATAACGGTCATTTTCATTATCATGCCTTCGATCTATTTTTCTTAATTGTGGACAGGAAGTAGATGCCAGCCTCGCCAAAACAGTACAGTGCATGGGTTCACATTCTGTCCAGCGTGCATGTACCTGAGGGTACAACACTTCTGGAAGGATCTCTCAGGAGACAGAGCACCGTGGGTGCATGAGAGGCTGGAACAGTTTCTTGTGGAGCCCCTGGGAGCACTTCTGAACAATCTGGTGAGGGAGATCAATTATTTTCATGACATCCCAATCTTCTTAGACTCCACTTCAGCCTGGCTGAAATAGGATGGTTAGTGACTTACCCAGTCCAGGCTTGCTTTAAGATGCCTTTGTGACCTGATTGATGCCAATGGTCACCAATTTTCATATTCGTTTCAACAAAAGAAGTAATGAGTACTATCAGCAAGACTGATAGAGAGCATCCAGAATGCCATTACAGTGCCTGCTGATTGCTCATTGGAATAAGTGAGCCCATGTTGTGGTACTGAGCTATACATCCCAGGAGGTGGCTGGCTTCAATTTCTGATCTGGAGTCATCTGATCACAGCAGTCAGGATACTGTCTAATTAAGAGATAGTAGGATCTGCAGATGCTGGAGAATCTGAGATAACAAGGTGTAGAGCTGGATGAACACAGCAGGCCAAGCAGCATCAGAGGAGCAGGAAGGCTGA
>NC_063333.1:132110619-132244103 GCF_021869965.1 Rhincodon typus
TCAGCCTTCCTGCTCCTCTGATGCTGCTTGGCCTGCTGTGTTCATCCAGCTCTACACCTTGTTATCTCTACTGTCTAATTAACATCTATTAGGCCCTCCCCTACAGAGAAGCAGTTTAACCAGGCTTTTACTACTAACCAGGTGACCATCACCCAGAATCTCTGACCTTTCTGAGACTTCTCATGTTCGTAGACTTGCTGAAGCTGGTTTGGGTTTGTTTGTAATACCACTGTAGCAGAACAGCCTGCTCACTATCTATCCCAGCCTCTCACATGTAGAATGCCAATTTGGGTGATGTATTTGAGAAACACTAAAACATTTGCAATAGAAGTAGGATGAGAAGATTTATCACTAATGTTCTCTTCCGCTCATGCTTCCCCACCATGTGCAAGTACTCAAAAGCCCGAATGATCAGTTCTGTGGAAATATTAGGAAGAGATTAGTCCTTTGCATTTTAGGAAAGGACTAAGGTGGCAACAACACTTACTTACCCCAAGAATAAAAATTCAAAGGGTGACTAATCTCCTGCCTGGATGATTGATCAGTCCACTTTGTTGCAGAGCTGAGAATGCAGGAGATGGTATCCATGGGAATAGGGAATAAGCCCTTTATGGACATCAAGCCCAGTGAAGCTGCCATTAGTGACCGGGCAATTGACTACATCATGAAGGGTACGGGTAAGTAGTATTAATTAACCAGGATGATGCTTATCCACTTTGTTATTAATTACTGACTTGAGGCTTCTGTAATATGGATGTCTTCAAGATACAATAAACTGAGGATGGTGACAATGTATACAGAAGTCCTGGCTGCTGAGACTGTCCAGGGCCTCTCAATTCCCTGAATTGACATGCCCCCTTATGATCCATTAACCCATCACTTTTCTGATAGTATTTTCAAGTGCATGGATATTTGGGTCCAGTCACTGGGCACAACCTTTTGGCTTTATAATGAGGTTAAATGGGACCCCCTTTTCTGACTGGAGCAGCATAGATTCTGTAGATCAAGAGTCTTGGTGTGATCCTAATGAAGCCTGGTATAAAATGTTTGTTCTTTCTCCAGCCTTCTTTGTGTAGCGTCTTTCAGCTTAATGAGCACGAATGCAGATGGTCAGCCACTGCTATATTACGAATAATACTCAGGTCTTGCATTTATAACTTCAGTTGTGTTGCCATGGGAAGGTGCAGAGGGGGTCTCTCAGATGGAAAGAAGGTAACCTTTGTGCAACACAGGACTCTTCTTCATGGCCAGTGGCAGAGATAGATAGACTTATGAGTAGGTTTACTGCTCCCTATTGATGGATGAAGTGCATGGGATGAGCAACAAATGCTAGCAGAATCAATAACGCCCACATCCTGTGAATGAATTCCTTTAAAAAAGTGAACAGAGTAAGCTGCTACAAAGTGAAAATATCAGATTGTTGTCACTGTGACCTCATGATGAGCAGGGTAAAGTTCTGCATTGGTTACCAAGTTACAAGGAATAAAAATAGTCTTTTTCATTAACCAGAAGAAGTCTTCAGCACTGAAAGAAGCCATTCAGCAATTCACAACTGTGCTGACTGTTCGTTGGAGCAACACAGTCACTGTGTAGCCCAGTTTCTTCCATTGCTTCAAATCGTCCTCCATTTCCCCTTTAAAATCTGATATGATTTCTGTTTCAAACATTGACTTTAGTGAAGTATTCCACACTCCCACCAATTTGTCATTAAAGGAGATATCTCCTGATATCTTGCCCCAGTGATCAATTCTAAATGAACGATGCCTTGTTATTGATTTCCTGAACCTGAGAAAATGGTGTTCGCTCCAGAAAAACTGCCCATATTTTGAAATCACTTCTCAACTTCATGGCTGGGTTGGGTGTGAGTTTACAGAATAAATATCATCCTGTTGGCGATTTGAACTCATTGGCAGTGGGATTGAGATTTTTTTTTGTTCGTTCAATGTGAAACTTGCTTGGGTCCAAAAATAAAATCCAAACTTGCTGCTTTTTAGTTTGGCCAGCTTTCTACTGTCCCTCTGTGTTCAATCATTATTCATCATTAAATTGATCATGTTTGTGACTATATATTGTGGAATTTTCATGATATGATTTTCCTTTTGCTGAAATAAAGTTACCTGTTCCATGGTCTCCGCTGTCATTAAAGCTACATACAGTATTGGCTTTAAACTCATTTTTCAATTCATGTCTCATTAGAATCCAGAACGCGAGCATCCATCGCTGTGTCTTCGTTTGACCACTCCACATCCTTCAAGAGGCCTCATTCGACCATCTCCAACAGCAGCACCTCCTCTTCGAGCAGTCAGTCATCTTCTTCCATCCTGGGAACTCTCAACCTTCACATGTACTCAAGTCCAACGCATTCCAATCCTCATTGGACACCTTTCAACCAATGGTCTTATGACATTGGAACCTGCATCGAAGAAGACGAAGTGGAGCAAGAGACTGGAAGTCAACCATCAATGAGTAAGTCTTTCCAAGTTTCACATCTTCTGCTTGGTTGAACCTCTGGCATCTCATCAAATCCTGTCCACATTTAATTTGACCATATATCGATATTAGATGTCAAGTCTAATTTATCACGGAATTGCATTGCATTGCATTGTTCAATATTTGATATTTTTCAGTAAAATAGCAGGAGTCTCTATTGTCAAAGTCTGCAATGAGCAGGGGAACAAATTAGATGGGTTAGGGGTATGGTTGTGAACAGCAGATTATCAAACTAGCTTGAAGAAATGTGGGTTTTCCATGTTGTGGACTGGAATTTGAGTCAGAGGGGTACTGGGAACTAGAGAGTGGTGAGAGCTGGGGTGAAAATGGGAGTTGGCTTGTTGATGAGATTAGAGACTTGAAAGATCAGTAGTGGGCAGTTGGCTGACAGAGGTTTGGGAAGATGAGTTATTTTGAAGTCAGGGAGGTTGGAGCCAGGGTGGGGGAGGGGCATGTACGCAGGATTTTGAAGGCATTATAGGAAAGGTTGGGGTTGGCAGAGAGTTCAGAAGGTTTGGGGTTCAGTACTGGATAGTTGAGAAGGGGATTGTTAGACAAAGAGGCTGGTATGTAGGATCCAGGAACTAAGTGGCAAAAGGTCTTAGACTCAGTAGCCATCACTGCCACTTAGTGACCTAGGAAACCAGGTCAGTCACAGTTCAGTTTGAAATTGTGGATCAAGCTAATTCTGCCTGTGTCATTATAATAATTAAACTCCAACTTGTATCTCAGAAGCATGTTGTTTAAGCCCTTGAATCCCCAGCCCCATCAGTCACACGTGGTCTGTTTCTTGTCAAGACTCAGTCATTATAACTGTTTAACTTTCAGCTTCATTCAAACCAGCCCAGTTATTGGGATTAGCCTTCCTCGTGGATGTCAATCAAAGCAATTCTCTAAATATTGTTCAGCTCGGGTACAATTAATGAATGCTGTGAATTCTGGATGACTTATGGTAGGCGTGTAGTTAATGTAAAAATAATAAGAAAAGAATGACTTACATTTATATAGTATTGCTGTTGACCTCAGAATGTTCGAATCTGAGGATGTAGGTTTGCGGTAAAGACACTCTTGTGATGTGGAAAATCCATCTTGTATTTCAGTATAAAATCCCCTTATTGATCTGTTGGGTATAACAATTGCTTTTTGAATTGGTGATACAAAACAAGAAACTGAACAAAATGCATTTAATTGAACTTCTGACAACTGCAAAAGAAATTATATTCATGTCATGTTCCCATCTTGAAACCTCTCCATGTCCTGCACTGATTCAGTTTTGTAATTGAAAATTGTTTTGAGCACTTGGTTAGAGACTAAAAATTAAACCCAATGGGATTCCAACTTTTTCTTTGTCCCAGTCACAGAGAGTTCGGAGACCTCTTCACAATGTACTTCAGCAGAGAGCGTCAGTGGCTCAACTCTCATCTGTGTGTCCCAGCTTTCCTCAGAGACATTTCCTGACGACACTTCACATCCTGACTCTAAGACATCTTGTCATTATGCTTCCCTAAATCCTTCCCCAAGACTGCAAAGGGCTAAGCCAGTAAAGAACCAGTACATCACAGCAGTAAGTATCTGTGTTTTGAGTTATGTAGGGTATATGCGGAACCATTCTACTCTCTACAATGAGTGGAGTTCTTGGGTGAATCAGGAATATTTCACAATGTTAGAAGTGATGAATGTAAAGACATTGGAAAGGAATTCTAAGTAAAGGTTAACTAAAACAAAGGGAGCATTCCTTCCTTACAAACTCTAGCGGAATTATATAAGGATCATTGCCAATTTGCTTTTGGGCAGAACAGTTCAGTTGTTGACTGGACTTTTGGAAAGTGAGTGCTTCCTTTCTCCGCCTCAGGATCAGGATAAATTACAATTTGTAATTAATTCTAATTATCTGCAAAACAACTTTCAGAACTCAAGCTTAGCTCCAGCTCCTGAACGTCTATTAGACTTGGCAAAATGGGACAGCTTTGAACTAAATGGAAATTGATGTCACTGTTTGAAAACAAAAGTTGCCAGTTTTAGTTTTAAGCCACTCACAACCCTGTCTTGGAAATATATTGCCATTCCTTCGCTGTCACTGGGTCACAATCTTTGAACTCAGTCCAACAGCATTTTCAGTGTACCAGTGTTACAGGGATTGCTAAGATTCAAAAAAGCAGCTCATTACCACATTCTTAAGGGCAATTAGTTATGAATCATAAATGCTGTCCCAGCCAGGGAAGCCCACATACCTTGAACGACAGATGATAAACACCAAGGACAGAAATGTATTGTTCCCTGGTGGGTCTATAAGGTGGCCTTCCTGCCACTCTCCCTCAAACGCCCTCCATCCCCCCAATCTGTCCAGAATGTTTCATGGTGAGGGTCAAGGCCTCAGGAAATCCATTCAGTCTTGACCCAGTTAGGTCACTAATGTGGCCAGTTTTGAGGCTGATCCAAGAGCAATGAGGGAAGCCCAGTACGTCATTTTGCTCATGCCTTGGACAGGGAAGTGGGGGCACTTTACTCAAGGGGCTCATTCAACTTCAGGCATTCTCCCCATCAAGTTATACCTCCCATGTGTGCTCCGTCCCTCCCTAGATTCTCCATCAAGATGCTCAAACCTCTGTCTCCACCCTCCTGGGCCTCACCTGTCCTCCATGCTGTGAGATGCCCTGCCTTATCACACTTAGCTGATCTTGCACTCCAGAGCTTAGAATCTTGGTGCTGCTTGTAATCAAAGTCTTAGCACTGCTGCCACTAGACTACTAAGTATGAAATTTGTGTGGAGAAACATTAAGATATTTCGTAAGAAGTACCCAGAATCTGAACAACATGTGATGTTAAAACAAAGGATTCCTTTAGTTTTTTCCCGAATCCATCTAGTGGTAGATGAGTGTAAAGTCGACTTAAGTAAACAAGCTCTGCAGTACAATTTCCAACGTACTACAGTGATTGAAGGACAGAAGTTCTATCTCCAACCAATTTATGTTCCTTGAAGCATTAAATGGCTGTAAGAATTCCATGGTCAGAGGTCATGCGTTCTCCACCAACTTTTGAGATCATGATAGACTGGAGACACCACTGGTCAAAAGATCTTGCTCTGAAGTGTATTTTCTTCTTTCTTATCTTCCTCCTCATTTTTCTTCCCCTTTGTCTCATTCTCTATGTCTCTTTCCCTTTTAACCTTGTTCCGCATGTTCCTCCTTTTCTCGTGTTTTCCCCTTTCCTTGGACTTCATCCTTTGCTTCCCTCCTCCTTCCTTATTGTTTCAATCTGTTCCCATTCCTTGTTTTCCTTCTCTTCCATTTTATCCATGACTAAATGCTCTTTCTCAATCTTTTCCTCTTCATCTACCTTTTCAAATGCCCCTTCTTTTACCTTTTTTTGATTTTGGATGTGTCGTTGGACACAGTAAAATGTTTAGTCAAGCAAAAATTACAAAGGTACTCTTCTTCATTTGATCCTTTTATCCCAGATCCTGGTTGCGTGCCTGTTCTCACACCTAGAATCCCTGTAGTGCGGAAAAAGGCTATTCAGCCCACCAAGTGTGCACTGACTCTCCAAAGAGCATACCCCCTAGACCCACTCCATCCGTCTAATCCCACATTTACCAATGGCTGCGCATTCCTGGACACCACAGGAAAATTTATCCACCTCACGTGTATGTCTTCGGACTGTGGGAGGAAACCAGAGCACTGGGCAGGAATCCACACAGACATGGGGAGAACATTCACACTCCATACAGACAGTCAAACAAGGCTGGAATCAGACCTCAGTCCCTGGTGATATGAGGCAGCAGTGCTAACCACTGAGCCACTGTGTCCACCATACAGTGAGCAGGATGAAATGTGTTTAAATTGAAGAACACACACACTGTTGGATGTTGCGCTACGTTGTTCTGCTCAATCCCATCAGTGGGGCAAGTGTTTGCTCTGATCGTCTACTAGGTAGCAATTTTAATTTGGTTCCTTTCCTTCACTGTCTTGGCAGAGTAATCCCTCACATGTAACAATTGGCCTGTCAACACTGGTTTGAATTGCAGAGATAGTTCAGTAAGTAACTAGTCTTTATAAATTAAAACCTCTTGAAGGATTAATCAGACTAATAATTTAAAACAGGGATTAGTGGTGATTAACTAAACAATAATCCTTAACAGGGAGAATAACAAGAGGTGATTAGCATGTTTTGAATGGTGCTATTAATCGTGGTGCTTTATTGTGGCTGGTAGCTATTAACTATTAACAGTATTTTGTCTGTATAGGTGAATGGGCTCCCTGGTATAATATGAAATTATCTTCCTTTTGATACAGCTATCTTTATCTAGCAGCATCATTTTAAAAAAAATTTTCTGATATAAATATACAAAGAAACCTTCACTAATTTAGATTTAAGAATACGATCATGTCTGAAGTTTTAAGATTCAGTTGGTAAATATAAAAGAAGCAAAGAAGTTACTCAAAAGCTTTATAAATGATTGCGTTAATTATTGAGTGAGTTTCAGCCAAAATATTGTGTTCTATTCTGAATGATGCACTTTGAAAACCACATTGGGACCTTGAAGTTGAGATTGAGTAGAAAAGTAGAAGGAATGTGGAGTCTGAGTTTTCTGAGAAGCTGAAATTCTGATTCTTAGAGTAAAGAAGGCAAAGAGAAGAGAGGTGTTCACTTATATTGGGAGTTTAGATGCATGAACAAGCGGAAACAGTTTTTGGAGGCAGGGAAATCACTAACCAGAACATGTGCCACATTTAAAATAATTGACAAAAAGTCTATAGGCGAAACAAGGAATATTTTTAAGCGCAATAACTTAGTGAAAACTGGAATGCACTGAGTGAAAGCTTTCCAAGAGAATTGGGTTATACCTAATAAAACATTTTAGGACTATGGAAGGAGCTGGGGAGTGGGATGAATTGTATAATTAAAGAACTGGTTGAGATGCAACATATCAGTTGGCATTCTGAAGAAGAGTCATATCAGACTGTTTCCTCTCTGCACAGATGCTGCCAGACTTGCTGAGTTTCTCTGTGTTTGTTAAAGAAACATTGTACACCTTTACTAGGTTAAAAATATTTTTATAGATTCGTTATTTTAATCTATGCTTGCAATAAAATTGTCCAACTCAGGTGATTTCCATCTTACTGGCACTTTCACATGATGTTTGTTGCCTCTCAATTGTCAAACCTTTCTATGTTCTTTTTTTGTCGAATTTATTGAATGCATTCTTATTGTTCCAAATTCCAATAGCTGCAATTTTTTATTTCTCAGTGAGAGTCAAGGTGTAGCGTAGAATATGTTAGAATTATTTATCTCTACAACCGCTTGCTTGGAGGTATGTTCCCATGATAAATTGCTCTTTATCTAAGAGTATCTGATGAAGTGCATATACCATCAGATTCTGATTAATCCCTTATGTACTTTTAATCGGGGTAACTGAATTTTTTGTTGATTTTACGTTAGATTTTCCTTCCCATCACCCATACCTAACCATGAGCAACAGCGACCAAAGCTCTGCTATTTATTTCTGGAGGAATGGAATTGAGGAACAGAAAATTGGTTTAAATTTGTATAGAACCTGAGTTAGACCACGCTTGGGGTAATGCAGACAATGATCTCCATTTTATAGGAAGTTTGTAGAACGACCGGAGAAGGTGTAACAAAGATTTACAAGAATGATGCTGGAATTGAGAGATTATAACAATCAGGAAAGTTTGAACAATTTAGTGTTCTTTCTCCAGAAAACAGGAGTTTGAGAGATGACTTAATGGAAATCTTTAAAATTATGAAGCAGTTTGATAAAATTGAAGTAGAGAAGACAATGTAAAACTAGAGACCATAAATAGAAAATAGTTGTTAATAAACCCTAAAGAAATTCAAGGAAACCACTTTATTGAGTGCGTGTTTAGAATGTGGGACCTGTAACAAGGAGGAGTAGTTGAGGTCTCTAGTGAATGATGCTAGGATTCTAGATGTTAATACTAGATGAGCAAAGACTAGATAAACACATTAAGAAGAATAGAAAGGTATGTTGATGGATTAAGTGAAATGACATGGCAGACTCTTATGCAAGCATAAACATTGATATATTTGCATTCAGTGGCCTGTTTCCTGGCTGTAAATTTTATTATTGAGCAAACATTTTATATTAAAACATGTTCCAACTGAAGGATTATTAGACAAATAGAGGAGAGGAGATAAAGAGCTTACACTTCCAACAGGGACCCCTCAAAGGAAATCAATGAACTTAATGCAAGGGTTTTCCTCTCTGTTTGTTCCTCTTCCCAAAGAGTTTAGTGCCAGATTCTTCCCGATATTGGAATGAGTGTCGTATCCAAGAGTGTCATCTGGACCTGATGAGCATATTTAAAGGATCCTGCTGGCCTTTGAAGGGAAAAATTCCACTCAGTGGATGGGACCGGGTTCCTAGTTCCATGCTCACTTTCTGAGAATTAAAATTCTCTCCTCTTAACCTCAAATGGTAGCTAAACTAAGAAGCTTGCAAGATGATTAAGAAAAGTTGAAAATCAGAAATTGCTGGAAAACCTCAGCAGGCCTGGCAGCATCTGTGACGAGAAAGCAGAGTCAATATTTCAGATCCAGTGACATTTCTTCAGAACTGGGAGTTCTTCGAGGAGAAACGGGAGAAGTTCTGAAGAAGGGTCACTCGACCCAAAACATTAACTCTGCTTTCTCTCCACAGATGCTGCGAGATCTGCTGAGGTTTACCAACAATTTCTGATGTTTTAACCTTCTCCTGTGTCTGTGTTCCACAGCTATGCTGCAATATTTTCAAGGCAGAAAGCTCTCCAGTTGAATTGTTTGAACATTTCATTATTTCTGTTGAATTATAATATCTTGTTTTTATCAGCTGTAAACAGAATGTGCCATGGACCATCTTACCGACCCAGTGAAGAAGTCAGATTCAACTGCAGGGTATTAGTGCCCTCAAACTGCTCTCTCTTGTTTTGATGGGGACCACTCAGCCACCCTATGCAGGAACAGAAATTGTAGCCTGGAAATCCGAAATAGGCTGAATAAAGGAGAACAGAATCATTCAACTATCTGACAAGGAGACTGCAATCATGGGACATTTCACCTCATATCGAAAGCGGACATTAGTGACCAACTAAATGAGAAGTAATGATAGTATATGTACATACATTTAATAATGGTTAGCATTTTTTTACAGCTCGCCTTTAATTTTTTGTACTGCATTCTGTAAATAACAAGGTGCCTTCTCTGCATGACATATTTTCTTGTGCAATGTATGGTGGTTGTAGCTATGAAACTGCAAAACTGTAATTGTAGATTAAGTCATCACTGCAGCTAGTGTACAAATCAAATTGTGTAGCAGCATCTATATTTGTGTAAATATTTATTTTTATTGCTAGTTTTTTTTCCTCCCAAAATCATGTCCAATATATCTATATTCTTCTTGGGTATCAAGAATAATATGATCAAGAAATATGATACAAAATTTCACTCTTTTATTTGTTATGTTTGTCTCAGCAGGAGATTGACGTTGTATTGTTTGAATTGAGCCAATTATATTTTGTACACTTTTGACTGGAGATGGCTGCAATGAAGTTTCTTTCAATAGCAGTTACCTCCATTATAATCAAATCTGACCATCTGAAAAGTTCAGATATCAACATTTATTCAATGAGCCAGCAGATCAGGAAGCAAGCTACAAATATTTTTTGACTGCTGTAATTATCTCATTTGCTTCTGTTCCACTCGCTAATGACTTACCATACATGTCCTTGTGTGTTTATGTGCCAAGTCTCCAATGCCATTACAAACCTTGAACCACTTGCCTTCATTATGTTCTGACAAAAGATCTACCCAATTGTATATATTTAATCATCTACACCTGATAGAACTAAAAAAAAGGCAGCAAATTTAATCAAGTGACCCTTTGTGACCAAGCAGATGCTATTTTTTGCAATCTCAACATCAATTTTATGACTTCAGGATTTTACCAAATAAAATTAATTTCTGCCTTTCAATTAAGCTTCTTGACTGTATTGCTTACATACTGTCTTGGCTCATAATATTTTTGTCTTGCCATGCTGCTTAGCACAGACACAAAGTCTGGAATCCTGTCATGGATGTCAGTAGTCATCAGTCAAGAGGGTAGACATGTTGCTGTATGGCATTAAGCTATATTCATCTCACGCCTGTAGCATTTATCAGCAGTCCACTTGGTACACAGCATGTGTGTCAACTAAATGCCCATGTCTCAAAGTCAAAGGGGAATGGTCCTCAATCAAGTCAAGGGGGCTGTCTTCAGTCAAGAAGACCCAATACAGTCAATATAGTCGCTGTCAGCATCTGATATCAGTTCATGGTCAGTCATCGGCTTGAGGTTGTCAGGGTGAGGGGGTCCATCTCAGTACAGTACTCAGTATAGAATGGGGCACTGTCAGTCTGGGCACGCACCAGGCACGCACCAGTCTGGCCATGTCAATTAATGGGATGGACCATGTTGGCGTGAGCAGAATAGAACTTAAGAGAAGTTATCAGACCACTGATGTGGTAGGGAAGTTGGAAAATTCAATGATGGGGATGGAAGTTACCAACCTGGGATGCATAGGGACAGGGTGGGGAAGTTATAAATTTGACAAGTGGGGGAGGTGATAGCGCGAGGAAATAGTTTACTGCAGAATTTAGGATTACTGGTTAGTCACCATCGCTGTGGCCTTGATGGAAGGACTGTGTATTACAATGGTGGGCAGGATAAGACTGGATGGGGATGGCCTTCCAAAAGGAAGGATGAGAGTTGTGATTATAGGTGGTGTGTGGAAATGTGCGGGTGGATCAGGTTGTGATGAGCTGACCAGGGATTGCTGGAAAGAAAGGAACGTGAAGGTTCGGAGGAAACCTTTAATTACCAAGCTGAGCTTGGGATGATTCACTGTGCCAACTGCAACATCTTTTCTCCTGCCATATTGGCTCGAGTCCTAAATGTGAACTGCAAATAAAAAATGGCTGCAGTCACACTCAGGTGAAATCTGGTTTTTCCTGTTCCAACACACAAGCTTTACTTGTGAACAATAGGAGGCCGTCCAAGAGGTAATTGCATATATCATAGAATCCCTACAGTGCAGATAGATGCCATTTGGCCCATTAACTCTGCGCTAACCCTCTGAAGAGCACTGTACCCTATCCCCATATTTACTATAGTTACCAAACCTAGCCTGCATTCTACGGGGCAATTTAGCACGGCAAATTCACCTAACCTGCACATCTTTGGACTGTGGAAGGAAACCAGAACACCCAAAGGGGACCCATGCAGACACAGGGAGAACATGCAAATTCCACACAGAGCCACCCAAGGCTTGAATTGAACCTATGTCCCTGGTACTGTGAGGCAGAAGTGCTAACCACTGAGCCACCATGTAGAATTCAGAACATTGTGCATGTGATAGTGTCCATCTCTGTGGGATGCGAATGCTGGTCACAAACAATCTTAACCATGTCATTGGTCATAGCAGACTTCTGTGAGGCAGAAGTACTACCAGGTGACCTGAAAATTGACAGTTGAGGGCCACAAAGCACAATGATACTGTAAGATCTCAGAAGTGGTTCAGGGGCACAGAACCAATTCTCCCTCGCCTTGAAGGTAAGTATTCTGCAATATGCTCTGACATGCAATGATGCCTTTCTTGGGTTTTGTCAGTCTGGGAGCGCAAGGTCTCAGTAATCTTGCAGCACTTACCGCCTCCTCCTACATGTTTGCAACATGACTGGTGCTGTATTCATCAGAATAAGGTCTATTGTCAAAATGCATTATGGGGGCATTCCAATTCTCTCTTTGCTGAACTGCTCTAGGTCTCAATGCATAGGATTATGTTAAGCCACCATTTGTAAGGGATGCAAATATCATTGCAAAGGATATGTTCTGTTTCTCCGCTGAACAAAGCTTCATTACAAATGTGACCAATGGATCCAGGTGCATCAGGGGGTTATTGTCACTGTTGCTGTGATGCCATGAAGGTGTAGAAAAATAGAGGAGGAACACATGCGCTAGCAAGTTGAAGACCTGCAGCAAGCTCCAGAAGAGCTAGAACGGCCTCCCCAAGAAGAAGTCACGGCTGAAGATCCCCTCTGGGTGACCAAGAGGCACAGGAAGGCTTTATGAAAGGGTTCGATTCCATGTGCTTGGCTAAGTGCTCACACATTGATGGATGTAAGAATGTGCAGTGAGTAGTCAGCCATGCCACCTACTTGCACTGTGAAGCATTGGTTTGAAGGTTGCTGTCCCACTATGTGAATGGTAAAAGGCATCACCCGACTGCCAATGTATGAACGGTGCAGGGCTGGGTTTCAAAAATGGCGCTGGCATCAGGGATCCCAGCAGTGGTGAGAACCTTTGCTTATGGTGAGTGGGAGAATTGTTTGAACTACAGCGGCATGGGGCATGGTTAATGAGGTGAGTCTCAGATGATGCCATGAGTCTTCACAGGGAGAAGTCTTCCATAAAAGTCTCCAAAACTGACCCTTAGGTTGATTTCTGGTAAATTCAATCCTTAGGGCAGAACCTGCTGGATGTAATAGCTTCATCTTGTGCCATTCAGGCAGTTGACAGGCCAGTGTTGGGTCTGTTCCCAGGATCAAGGCCCTGAGGCATCATCAGAGACCAGCAAGTTCTTCAGCAGTGCTCAGCAGCGCCACCGCTGAGGCAATGGGTGCTGCTGATATTACACCCACCAAGGCCTCAATTTTGAGGAATACCCAGACAATGGTGAGTGATGGTGGGATGGGTGATGAGGTGGGCCCGCAGGGAGCTTGGGGATGTGCCTCAAAAACAAGGGCAGATGGCAGTATTAAGAGCACCCTGTTTCACAGGTCTCTTAATCCACCTACCTCCCAACTAGGAGTCATAAGCAAACATGATACGCTCTTCATCTGGATTGACCTTTGTCCAACACACTTTTGTTTACAATTACGTTCGCAGCCAACAGCATCGCTAAATGGAGCATGTGTGCTCATGCACAAAATCAAACTGATGAGAACTGAATTTATCTCTGTTCAAAGCAGCCCGGGTATTGATAATGCCAACTCCAATGTCACCCCTCAACTTGACTTCTAACACATTTCTGTGTCTAACCAATGGGCAACCAGAAATGTTTTACAAATGGTCATGTGTACTGCCTCCATGCTGATCAGCACCAAATGGCAACTCAGTCACGATCCATGGGAACCAACTGTGCACATCCCTCATCCACGGACATTGGCATTCAGCATGTGCCAACTCCTCATGACATTTCTCCGATCCACCAGTTAGAAGGTGCAGATTTACATAGCAGAGTGCAACAGTGACGAGCATTTGAAAGGTTGTTGCAAGGACATGCATTCCAAGCTCACAGATTAGACCCAGGATGAACCTCATCTCCCCTCAACACTCACTTAGTGCCTGCCTGGACGCTTGTAGCATCTCTGCCCTGCCTTGCATTGCCATGTCACAATTGTTAGCTCATTGGTATTTCAGCCAGGGCAAAAGGCTATCAGTAATGCCATATTGACATGCTATTTTGTGCAGACGCACAGATAAGTTGTTTGTCATCATTGTCCGTAGGAATCTTTCTGGGATGGGGAGGACCCAGATATCAAACATGTGTTTACACTGGAGAAGGTAAGAGGAGATTTACGAGGATGTTGCCTTGGCTGGAGACTTTTAGTTACGAAGAGAGATTGGATAGGCTGGGGTTGTTTTCCTTGGAACGGAGTAGATGGAGAGGATATGTGATTGAGATGCATGAAATTATGAGTAGCATGGACAGTGTAGACAGGAAGAAACTTGTCCCCTTGTTGGAGGGATCAATAATCAGGGGTTAGATTTAAGGGAAGGTGCAAAAAGTTAAGAGGAGATGTGAGGAAAATCGGAGGGAATGGTAAGCTATGGGAAGGGGAATTATTGGGAGTGACCATGACCATGGACTACATGGTGGAGGGATATAGAGGAGCAAGGTGGGCACAGTTAACATGAGATTTTCAGGTTCAGGAGGGCTGAAAGGACAGCTGGAGCCAATGTGGTGGGTTTCCAGCTGGGGCTGCAATTGGAAATAGACTGTTGAGAGTGTGTGGGATAAAACGAATGCTCAGAGTGGTGGTGTGTGGTCGACTAGATGGGGTCTGGTTCCTATTGTATCCTCTGCAAGCTGCATTCCCTACCATCATTTGTCATTCTCTAGATGTGCTGGGTTGAATCAGTGTCACTTTGATGGTTGAAAGTACAGGGTCCACATCTCTGAATGTTAGGATATTGAAGGGATAAATACATGAAGCATGGATTTGTAAACTCCAGCTACATTTCATTTACAAACATTTCTTTGTACATATGCAATGCAACAGAAGTGAACGCGCTTATGTAACAAATGTTGCTCAAAGGCGGATTGTACCACGCACTGACATTGCCATCTCTATGAGGCAGGAGTTAACAACAATAACTTATAAGGAGGTGAATACTGTCCAAAAGCACCCCATCACTTGTGTAACTTCCAAGGGTGATGAGGGTTGAGGGCAACATTGCTGTATCATGAACCATGGAAGTATGGCAATGTATTGCAATGGACAATTAAAGTATGGATTCGAGTGAATGCAATGGAAGGTGGGTTTGGGATGAGAAGGTGGACAGAGTAGAGTAGTCACTCCCTTTTGGATCTGATGTGCCAGTCACTCAGCTGATGTGGAACATTCAACAAGCTGTTGTGACCTAGGCTATGGTAGAGCAGACTATTGACTGGGGAAGGCCCAGTTCCACAGCTTGGAGTGGTCTGGGAGGCACCCTGCAATATAATTCAGACAGTATGTACTGCACCATCTTGTGCTGCTGCACAATTGGACCAAGCAAAATATTGATGTGATAAATGCTGGGGGAATGGGAGCAATCATCTGAGGAGGAGGACAAAGGCATTGAGCAGGACAAATCTTTGACAGAGACAGCTTCAGTGGACATTACAAGGCAAACAGGACCTGATTTCACTCCCAGTTCCAGTAGATGAGAATTGGGTGCTGAAGACCATCATGGATTGTTAAGGTCAAGATGCATTGTGGGTGCAAACTTCAGCTTATATTTGTCTTATTTGTATTCCCTTTTTGCTGGTGGGTGAGAAAAGCCCAAGTTTGGAGTTTCCGGAATGTTTGCCTGTTTGTGATGTTCCCCAGCTGGACAATGACAAGGTGCAAGTGACCACTGGACCTTGGTCAAAGTGTATTGGGGACTCAGAGAGGGTCTTTAGACAGGATATGTCTCATGTTGGGTAAAGTGTGTAGCCTGGTGATAAAACAGCGACTAGGTTGAGAGATTAGGGTTTCATGTGTTAGCCATGTGCTGTGAACTGCATGGTTTTATGGCTGCTATGCCATTAAGCTGCTGGAGAGGGGCAACGCTGGATTGACAACGTTTGTCGGGTGCACAGCGGTTTTTAAAGATAGCATGGATGCAAGGGATGCTGGTCTTTTGGCGAATGTTCTGGGAATGGTGCATGGTCAGATGGGGATAGATGTGGACGTGAAGAAGCTATAGATGTGTGGTAGTGAGGAGTGTTTGATTAAATGGCAAGAAATGTTACTGGACCTCATGGCGAGAATCCCTCTGAATAACTCAATGCACACTTAGCCGAAAAGAATGTGCAATTCAGCCTTTCATATGTTATTCAGCATGGAGCTGAACAAAACCATAAGGTAGATGTTGAGTTCCATTGCTAATCTGTGATGAGTCCTGCCAATTAGCAGTCTAAGAATTGACCTCAGTTGGAGACTGAGAGATACTAGGAACTGCCGATGCTAGAGAATCTGAGATAACAAGGTGTTTCAGAAAAAATGAAGAAGGGTCCAGACCCAAAATGTCAGCTGTCCTGCTCCTCTCATGCTGCCTGGCCTGCTGTGTTCATCCAGCTCTAAACTTTGTTATCTCAGATGGACACTAGAGTGAGAGAAATGCTTCCTTCTCCTAATGACTACATTGCCTCTGTACCTGGAATGTACTAAGTATGCATTTCCAAAGAGTAAGTGTTTTGCTGTGATATAGATGGTAGACACATGACTGTGACTCCAAGGTTTTAAGTGCTTCAGGAACAAGGGAAGAAAACTAATGGGAAGCCTAATAGTAATTAATTGCCACCCACAGCTCATTGGTAGCACTCTTGCCTCTGAATTCAAGGCCCTCTCCAGGGATTTAAGCCCATAACCTAAGCTGGAAACCTCTTGCGATGCAGTGATCATGAACCGCGATACCTGTGTTCAAGTCTGACCTACTCCAGAGATGTGTCTGAGCAGGTCTATTAAAATATATATAACTCAGTACAAAGGAAGTGCTGTCTTTCACATCAAGTGTCACGCTGAGGTTCTGTCTAGTGTTTCAGGTATATATATAAGCAATCTCGTGGCACTAAGATAGATGGCATCTGCGTAACAGCAGGGGAGTTCTCCTGGTACTCCTCGACCAATATCTACAGCAAATGATTTTGAAATCCTCACATTGTTGTTTGTGTGAGTTTGCTGTATGTAAAATTGACGGCTGCCTTTACTGCGTTATAACAGCGATTGTACATCTAAGAAGTGACTGTAAAGAACATTGACACATCCTAGGCTTGTGAAAGTCAACATTTCAAGAGAATCCTGAGTGCTCAGTGATCATCTCCTCGCCTCTGGAAAGCAGGTTGAGGATTAAGTTCCACCAATCACAGACAACAACAACAAAAACAAAGTTGCTGGAAAAGCTCAGCAGGTCTGGCAGCATCTATGGAGGAGAAAACAGAGTTAACGTTTCGGGTCCGGTGACCCTTCCTCAGAACTAGAACTTCCTCCACCAATCACAGAGTTGCATCATAATATGTCTGAGCAATTTAATTCAAAATGAATATAAATGCATGCCCAACCGAGCATATTTGAAGAAGTAATAGAAAGGGAGTACTGTACAGTTAGGATTTGTGGTTGTAATCTCAACGAAGATCCGTTTATTGATTGAGATAAAGGTAAAAGAGCATATGCTGCTACTTGAAGGGTATTTCTCCTCGTGTCCTGGCTAACAGTTATCCATTAACTGTCCAAAAAACAGATTAACTAGCCAGCTATCTCACTGCTGTTGTGAGATCTTGCTGAAGATAAATGAGTTGCCACACTTCTCTGGCCGGCACTGGGGATGGCAGTGTCACTTGTGATAAACAGACATCTGTGGAAAGGACCACCAGAATAAATTAGCACCTTTGAGAGAAGTTATCTACCAGACACCAGCAAATACAAGAGAGTTTATCCAACATGAGACAGCAGCTTCAGGAAAGGGAAAATTTGAGTGATTGAAAACATTTGATTCCAATGCAATGGGACATTAGCCATCAGCAGCTTAGGCTTTGCGCTTTGCAATTCCCTCATTAAATTCTTTCAACTCCCCGCCACCCTGGTCTCCTTTAACATCATTCTGTAGTTATTGATTTGGTTTTTGATCGGCTCTCCTAGTAGTTCATTTGGTATGGTGTTTTTGTTTAGATTCCATGTCTATGAGGCATTTCAGAATGTTTCTCCACAACAGGATGCTATATAAATACAATCTGTGGTTGCAATACAACATTCAGAATTATTTGAAGATCAAGATCGATGCCAAAGTGGAAAACCTGATGTACTGCATTGTGAAGATCCAGTAGCAATATTGAGCAAGTCAACACAAAGTCTTCACCTCATTTAATGGATATGGCTCCCCATTAGATAATATCGTGGTGAGAATATAGTCACAGTTCTAACAGTGCTGCACTTTCTCTGACCAGTGCAGTCAGTTATTATTAAAATAAATATGTGCTGGAGCACATGACAGGGATGACTCCTATCCAGGACAGAGCAGCTGACACTGTGCAGCTGCTGCTAAAAATACACGACACAGAATGTGGACAAGTCACTCCGTCTCTCAGAACGTGGCGACTTACCTTGGGTTACAAACTGAAAGGAGCTAAGCAAACGGAAACGAGAAATAATGAAGACTTTACGATTCATCAGTGCCCAGGCCTTGGTATCAGATGCCCAAGTCGCTCAGAGAAGCATCGTTTATGTAGCACAAAACCTGTACCCACTGCTGTTTAAAGCTAGCTATTTACAGGAACAGGCTACAGTAGTCCATGACTTGGTGGAAAACTGGCCATTGGCAGAATTCAATATCTCAAAACTCTTGGGGAAGACAGCAGACTGCGAGAAGGATCTCTGCAACAGGACGTGTCAAGTTTGTCTGCAAGCATGTTTAACAGGGCTGAAAGATTACGTTCTAAATAGCTCAAGTACATACTCAAAGAGACTCAAAGTGGTCGACCTAACGGGACTCAATGATATTGAATTTCAGGCCTGTGATTGTGGAAAGGCCCTGGGGAGGTGGGGGAGAACTGAATTGATGGCAAGGACCTGTTTTGACTTGCTTGTGGAGATACAAGCCCGTAAACTGGAAGATTTAGTGTCTGACATCTCAATTGAGGTCTTAATGAGCTTGTTTGTGACACAGCGGAGCTATGAAGTAGTGGTAGAGGCTTTGTTGTTGAGGGGCCAGTGCCCACTGAAGATCAGATGCGTTGAATTCAGAGCTGACAGCCTGGCCTTGAGGAAATTGTTTTATATCATCAAGCTGGCTAAGTCTGAGACTCTGCAGAAGTTAGAATTGGTCCACAACATTCGCATGGAAATGGAACATTTTGACTTCCTCTTGAGCCAAGTGCCACTCCCATTGCTCAGGTCACTGACACTCCCAGCAAGAACCTTCGACGTACGTAGAATGACACAAGGGGATGAATCTCTGCTTGTGAAAATTGGACAGAGGTTAAGTGAACTGAACTTTCTTACAGAACTGAATTTGGCTTTTTCCACTTTAACTGGTCGAATACGTAAAATACTCAGGTAGGGTCCGATGACCCTTATAGTATTTAATTGTCCAATTGTTCTGCATTTGATGAAATATGTCTCTTCGTGTGTCCACTGCTTTTGATTAGTTAAATCTGGATGTGAACTTCAGGATAAATAAGTAAACTGAAGCCGACTGCTAGAAGTTTTTGGAAGCTAGAAATATGAGAACAGCATTGAATTGGACTCTTGTAATTAAATTCCTGTTACATACAGTGAAACTGATGTGATGTCTTTATATAGTTCTCAGGCACATAGAATACACAACAATCATTACATCTCTTTTGATAATTTCAGAGAGGTCAAAGATGAATTTTTAGTAGTTTTATTTTCCTATTGGGTGGCACGGTGGCTCAGTGGTTAGCACTACTGTCCCACAGCGCCAGGGGCCTGAGTTTGATTCCAGTCTTGGGTAAATGTCTGCATGGAGTTTGCACATTCTCCCCGTGTCTGCGCGTGTTTTCTCTGGGTGCTGCAGTTTCCTCCTACAGTCCAAAGATGTGCAGGTGAGGTGGATTGGCCATGCTAAATTGCTCATAGTGTCCAGCGATATCCAGGCTAGGTGGATTAGCCATGGTGTTTGCAGGGTTATATTGATAGAGTAGATGGGTAGGTCTGGGCAGGATGCTCTTTGGAGGGTTGGTGTGGACTCGATGGGCTGAATGGCTTGCTTCCACACTGTAGGGATTCTGTAATTCTATTTTATTGCTCTGTGATTTTTTTTGTCAGTTTTTCACCTGCCCCAGGAAATTATCTGGCTGCAGGAGAATGGGGAGTAGAAAGTGTTTACTTGATGCTTTGGGCTATCATGAGTGACAGGAAGATTTGAGTGACTGACTGACATTATACTGGTAGAAATTTTTTTATGCTAGTACAATTTCCAAAGGTTTTATTATTGTAGTCATGACCATTTGTGACTCAGGATTTTGGCCCTTAATGGGCCATTTGGGCCATTTCAAGTTCTCCCTTCACTATTTCGCAAAATGTATTCACTTTGAAACCTGTTTAACAGTATCGTACCACCACCAGTAATTTCTACCTTCTATATTAATGTAAATACAATAACCTAAATTGGTGCACATTTCCAATATTTCCACTGTAAATTCCAATATAACAACCTAATGATAACTTGACTTCAATTTCATCTTTCTGCTGATGATGTAGGAAAAAAAATGAGAACAGAGCTAATGATACTAAAATAAGGTCCAATTTACGTTACTGCACTATATTTGAATTGTCACACCTCATCTGAGGGCTACGTAGTTGTCAATTCTGGCTCAGTTGGTTGAGACAGAAAGGTGGTGATTTCAAAACTCCAAGTGAAATTCCCAGGGCAGCACTGAGGGAGTGCTACCATGTCAGAAACTTCATTTTTCAAGTGAGATGTCAAATCAAGTCCATTCTACTGTCTCAGACACATTCAAATGTCCCTTTCTACTATTTCAATGAAAAAAAAGGGGTGTTTTTTTCTAGTGCCCTGATAATTATTTATTCTTATTTATAATTTATTTATTATTATTTATTCCTCAGATACCATCAAAAAGCAGATGATTTGGTCACAATGCTGTTTAAAAATTTGACAGCTACGTTTCTTATATTAGAACCATGACAACACTGCAAATGTCATTGGCTCTGAAGTTATTCAGGATACCTGAAAACAGAAAGGAAATGATATATGTACTTGTTTCTTGTCTCTATCATAATATGTTGCCCTGATTTCGGCACTACTGATACTTGACAAGTGATGTAAATTTTAGACACTGCAGAAAACCTCGATAGTCCTTCTCTTTCAAAGTTGCTAAACCAGCTTACCGTTTATACTGTTCAAATTTATATACTTGACTTCTTGGGTGAGAAATTGAGCCTTCTTTCTGGGCATGAGGAGTACTCTTTGTTTAACAAAATGACATCTGTGGCACGCATGTTTATTCTCTTGACATTTTGGCAAAGGAGTTAGCACATACACAGTTACTGTCCAGCAGAAATTTCCATAGCATGAGGTCAATCAGTTTGCAATAATTACTTAGCAGCACGTCTGCTCTTTTAAAGAACAACATTTCAATTAACACCCTCTTCTAAGCTGCTTCACCAGTGGCTTCGAAGGTGATTTTGTTTACTTTTCCATTTGTTTGCACCTTCAGAACCTTTTGCAGCTCCTTGCATATCAAAGCAGTTTGTACCAATGTGCAGTAAAAGATTTTCAACTTTCAGATCCGATTGGACAAGTGGCAAGTAACATTCGTGCCACGCAATGATGACCACCAACAAAGGGGGAATCTAACCATCTCAACTTGAAATTGAATGCTATTAACATTGTGGAATCACTTGCTATCAACACCTTAGGAGTTATCACTGACAAGAAATTGAACTGAACCAGCCAAATAAATGGTGTAACTCCAAGACCATGTCTGAGATTGGGAATTCAGTGGGAAGAACTTACCTCCTGCCTCCCCAGTGCCTGTACGCCATCGAAAAAGGTACATGTTAGGAATATGATGAATTACACTGTACTTGCCTTGGAGTGCAAAGCCAACAACACTCCAGAAACTCAAGACTAGCCAATACAAAACAGCTCATCGTCCACCTCAAACATTTAGTCCCTTCATCAGTGATATACAATAGCAGCTGTGTGTGCTATCTAAAAGATGCACTGCAGCAATGCATCAAAGTTTCTTTGCCAGCATGGTCCAAACTAATGTCCTCTACCAACTGGAGGGGCAAGGGCAGCACTTGCATGGGAAAACCATCAGCTGCACATTCCCCTCTGAGTCACACACCATCCTGATTTGGAAACTATGGATGAATCTTAATCTTTGGCCAAGCCTACATTGTATCAAGTTTTTTGGAGGGTTCTTTTCAGAGAGGCCTAGTGAGTTCTCTCATACTATCTTGATCAAGCTCATCACATGAACTACCTCGCCCACCCCAAGGCCTATCTGAAGGCCGATTCTGGCCTCATCTCACCAGCACCATTCCCAGAATAACTCGCCACTCAGCCACTCGCAAAGTATATCCCTTGTACCCTTTCCATCTTTAAAAGGTTGCAGTTCACCCTCTACTCATATGGACTCTTCCTGCCCTCTTATGGAAAGGGGCATTAGAATGAGTAGCTAGTTTACTCTGCTGGTGCAGAAATGATGGGCTGAATGTCCTCTTTCTGTGCCATAACATTTCTATGGTTTATTTTTACTAACAGGATTTTCAATCCATCACTGGCCATCACAGCATCCATTGGGTCACAACGCAAAAAAGAAAGTTATTATAGAAGAAACAGTTCTATTTTAATTTATAAATGAAAACATGTCATAACACATCGACCTTTAAACCAAATACCATAGTATGTGCTATTCGTGTTTGTGCGCTGCGCATTGTCGCTTGTCATAGTTTCCCAATGGATATATACCATGGTTGTTGAAAGGCAGCTGACATTCAGTGGAAAAGATGCAGAAGGCCTTTGAGGACAAACTCAAGCCAAGAAGGCTTGGCTGCAGACTGCACCATCTTGGCAGGTATGGCAACAGTCTGAGTTGGCCAGCTGACAGACAATAACAAGGTCACACACAGAACAGCAGAGATGGGAGCACGGGCACTGTTGGCCAGAGACAGAACAGCTTTAGTGACAGCTGCCAAATGCCGAGGGTTGTGCCTCGAGCAAGCTTTGTAATCTGGTAGAGTGCAGATTGCTGGGCTGCTGTGATATACTGCAAGCCCCTTTGAACACTGGCATCTAGAGCCATGATGGCAGCAGCCTGAGCTTGTACGACAGCTGGCGGTTTTGCTTGAGTTTAATCTGAACTTCTACTGCAGTACTCAGGCTTACAGTGGAAGCTGCATATACTTCAATGAAGTTGAGACATGAACCATTTGATGTTGCATCATAATTGGGACCACAAGTGCATGGAAGAAGTTGGTCACCTGTTCCATTTTAGAAACTATGGAAACTATTTCTACACAAAGCCCTGTGCTGCGTTTGACGCCTCCTTTCTCTCTGAATGCCAGCTTTCTTCTCAGCTTTGAAATTACCAAGCCTTAGCAAAAGGGTGAACTCCCAGGCTCATTGTGGAAGACATTTGACATCAGGTTTCACGCAAGAAATTCTGGTTAACCACAAGGACCAAGAAAGCTGGTTCAAAAAGTCATAACCTCTATATCTAGATCCCTGGCTCTCTCTAGGAGAAGACAGTAACAAAATAGCTTCATCAATAATCTTTCCTCTATCGTAAGGTCAGAAGTGGGGTCATCTTTCCTCTAACATAAGGTCAGAAGTGGGGATGTTCACTGATGACTGTGCAATCTTTAGCATCATTTGCAACTCTTCACATACTGAAGCACTATCCAAATGCCTCAAGACCTTGACAATATCTGGGTTTTGGCTGATGAGTAGCAAGAAATATTCACATCATACTGCGCTAATCCATAAACCATATCTAACAAGAGATAATCTAAACATCACCCTTGACATTCAATGACATTACCATCACTGAACCCACACTATCCACATGCTGGGGGTTACCATTGATCAGAAACTAATTGGACTAGCCAGATAAATACAGTGTCTACAAAAGCTAGGAAGAGCTTCCTTCAGAGGCTCGGAATCTCGCATGAGTAACTAACCTTCTGACTCACCAAAGCCTGTGCACCATCTGCAAGGCACAAGTCAGGAGTGTGATTAAATAGCACTCGCCTGGATGAGTGCAGCTCGACCAACACTCAAGAAGCTTGACATCACCTACAACAAAGTCCACCTGATTGGCACCACATCCATTAACATTCAATCTCTTCCTCTGGCAATGCTCAGTAGCAGCAGTGGGTACTGTTGTCATTGAAATGAGGTCAGCCAGGTAGACCTCATAGAATATGAGTTCCCTGATTGGGGCTGTTAATATGGTCCAATCAGGGAGTCTTGGCTGACAGATATAAACAGGAGTGTCAGAAGTTCTGTTCACTCTGACAGCTGGCTTTGAGGGAGCTGGATCAATGTCAGGACTCTCCATGTGTAAATAAAGGGTGACTTGGTGACAGGATACAGGCCTCTGTAGAGTTATTTCAGCTACCATCTACAAGATGCACTGTGGAAATGTACCACAGCCTCTTAGATGGCAGCCACTTCTATCTCACAGGACTAAAGCAGCAGACACTCAGGAACACCACCAGCTGCATTTTTCCCTCCAAGCCACTTACTCTCCAATCGCCATTTCTTCAGTTGCCAATTGTTCAAAATCCTGGAACACCCTCCCTAATGGAGTGTGAGTCGACTTGTACCAAATAGACAGCAACATTTCAGGAAGGCAGCTCACCACTACCTTCTGAAGGACAACTAGGGATAGACAATAAATGCTAGTGCAGACATGGTTGCCCACATTCCCTGAGAAATACCAGGCACATACTTAGAATTATTTGGCGATGATAGGTTCTCTTAATTAGACACTTTTTTTTACCTTTAATTGCTCCTTGCAGCAGCCAGTGCAAACTAGATTGGAAAAGAAATGATTGGGAATGCACAATAACAACAATTTCCATTTCTACTTTAAGATAATAAAATGTCCTAAGGCACTTCTCAGGAGTATATAATGAGACAAAAATTGGCACATGTCATATTGCAAATAGCAGGGCAGGCCAAGCATTTTGAGATTATTGCAAACACTTAGATGGATTAAAGTTATGAATGTGCTGTCTGACAAGTGAAATATAACTTCTAAACCAACGTTTGGTTTGCTGTCCCAGGTGGACAATAAAAGTCCCATGGCACTATTTTGAAGACTAGCAGGGGAGTTCTAATAGGAAAAAAAAGCAAAATATTGCAAAAGCTGGCAATCTTAAACAAAGCAGAAGAGACTGGAAATATTATGCAGTGCAGGCAGTACCTTTGAGAAATAGAGTTAATCTTTCAGGTTGATAGTGACATTTCATCATCATTTCTGTTGACCTGCCCAATATTTATCACTTAACCAGCATCAATAAAATAGTCAATAGTTTAGCCATTTATCTTATTGCTGTTTGTAGGAGCTTGCTGTAGGCTAGTTGGCTGTCACATTTCCTATTCTATAACAATGACCATACATCAAAAAGTAATTAATTAGCAGTGAAGAGCTTTGGGATATCATAAGAACATGATAGGTTCTTTAATTGCTACGCTGATGACAGTCATAGTTCAATAGGTAGTATTCTCATCTGAGAAAGTTGTGGGTTCAAGTAACACTCTAGATAAGCTCAGCAAGGTTGGCATCCAATCGCATAACTGAAAGAATGTTACATTGTCAGAGATACAGTCTTTCAAATTATGTATTAAACTGAGGTCCTTTCTGCCCTCTCAGCAGGATGTAAAGATTTATGAGGCACTATTCTGTGGAAGAACAAGTGAGATATATCTGGTGACTTGCCTAATACTTTTCTCCTAAACAAAAAAGGTTCAGATTATTTGGCCATGCTCACACTGCAGTTTATGGGATCTTGCTGTGCATTGAACAGGAATGGACCATTAACCTTTCAAACCTGTGTAGGAATTGGTTGCTCTATTTCTAACATGACAACAGCAACTGCGCTTTATAAAACACTTTTTTCTAATTTTAAAGCATTGTGCGATGCCTTAAGTTTGTAAAAGGTGCTGCTTAAATGCATTTTCTTTTTTTATGGATTTGAATTGAAATCGTGTTCTCTCTTGTTACCTTCTGTCTCTCCAGCCCTTTGAAAACTCCTCTGCACTCCTTAAATGTATCCAGTTGCTGCCTGAATCATGCTGATATGGCCTACTTGGCTAACAGCCTGCACGCTGAATACCTGGAAGTGCTGGACCTGAGTGGGCACAGCGTCGCTGACCTATTTCCGTCAACCTTCTTCAAGCTACTTGGGCGTGCATCCCGCACTCTGAGGATACTGACTCTGGAGGAATGCAACATCAGCGATGAGCATGTCAACTTGCTCCTGTTAGCCTTGGAGCCTTGCAAAAAATTGACAGGTTTCAGCTTCCTGGGGAATCCACTCACTTCGAGATCCCTTTGTCGCCTCTTTGAACTGTTTACTGAAATGCCCTCGCTTTGTAAAGTTGAATTTCCGGTTCCAAAGGACTGCTACCCACCAACTTTCACTTACCCACTCACTGACGAGAATCTGGTGAAGTATGATAGGGAACGGTTTGCGGAGATAAACCAAGAATTAATCATGATATTGTCCCGGGCCAATCGATATGATATTGTTGCGACATCTCCACTTTTTGGTAGTTTTGATTCCAATATTCAAGAGACGTGCAATGAACTTAGTGTTGTATTGCTTCAGTCATTCACTGATGCTATTTCCAACCTTTTGACTGCTTTGAAACAAGTGGACTAGCATATTATGGAAAAAACAGCTGGTAAAACAAGATTATTATATTTTAATGCCCACAATATAACCAAGGAATTGAATAGTTTTGCATTGCGTTGTTACAATCCGAAAGACACTGCCATAAACGGGTGGCAGAGGAAGATTAAGTGATTACCTTCAAAATGAAATTAGGTGTATATCTGGACAACTAAAATTTACAGAGCTAAAGGGAAAGAAGGGCAGAAGTAGGAGTGATTGAGGACTAGGTGACAGCAACAATTCTAAAAGTTATTGAAAGATCAGTGTAAAGGCAAGTGTAATTTTGCAATTGCCTAACCAATTTACCTTATATTTCTTGTTCTCGAGATTCTCATAGCACTTTATGCTTGTCACCATGGACTAAGTTTCAATAGCATTCCATGTAAGATGTCATTTCAGGCTCATCAAGACCTAATAATACTTAATTGGTCAAAGCCACCACCGTATGCACTTAGATGCGTACAAAACATCCACTACACTTTTCAAAGAAGAGTAGCTGGATTATCATCCTGTTCAGGTTAACATTTACTCCAAAAATTGTGGACATTTTCAATCTTGATACAGATTACACAAATGGAATTGTCAAATTGTCGCTTTCAAGGTCAATTCAACAAACATATTTAAGATAGTTTTTTAGAACAATACATTCTGAAACAAACTGGGTAAGGCTATTGATATTACATGGCGACACAGCATTAATTAATAATCTTATGGTAAAGGGTCCTTGAGTAAAAAGTGATCATAACATGATCAAATTTTACAATCACCTTCAGGATGAGAACCCTGAATCTAAAACTAAAATGTTAAACTTAAATAAAAGCAATTACAAAAATAAGAAGGGGTAGTAGGAACTGCCGATGCTGGAGAATCTGATATAACAAAATGTAGAGCTGGATGAACACAGCAGGCCAAGCAGCATCAGAGGAGCAGGAAAGCTGACGTTTCGGGTCTAGACCCTTCAAAAAGACCCTTCAAACTACCTAGAATACACCGCCTCTCAGCCACCTTCCTGCAAAAATGCCATCCCATATTCCCAATTCCTTTGCCTCCGCCGCATCTGCTCCCGAGATGAGGCATTCCACTCCCAGACATCCCAGATGTCCTCGTTTTTTGAGGACCACAACTTCCCCTCCACAGCGGTCGAAAACACCCTCGATTGTGTCTCTCGCATTTCCCGCAACTCATCTCTCACACCCCCTCCCCGCAATAACAACCAAAACAGAATCCCCCTCATCCTCACGTACCACCCCACCAACCTCCGGATCCAACGCATCATCCTCCAGCAATTCTGCCATCTGCAATCTGACCCCACTACCAAAGATATTTTTCCCTCCCCACCCTTATCTGCTTTCCGGAGGGACCACTCTCTCTGTGACTCCCTTGTCCGCTCCACACTCCCCACCAGCCCCACCGCCCCCGGCACTTCTCCCTGCAATCGCAGGAAGTGCTACACCTGCCCCTATACCTCCCGCTTCACCCCCATCTCAGGCCCCAAGAAGACCTTCCACATCAAACAGATGTTCACATGCACATCTGCTAATGTGGTATACTGTACCCGCTGTTCCCAATGTGGCGTCCTACATCGCGGAAACCAAGTGGAGGCTCGGGGACCGCTTTGCGCAACACCTCCGCTCGGTTCGCGACAAACGTCTGCACCTACCAGTCGCGAACCATTTCAACTCCCCCTCCCACTCCTTGGACAACATATCCATCCTGGGCCTCCTGCAGTGCCACAACAATGCCACCTGAAGGTTGCAGGAACAGCACCTCATATTTTGCTTGGGAACGCTGCAGCCCAATGGTATCAATGTGGACTTCACAAGCTTCAAAATCTCCTCACCCCCCGACCACATCCCAAAGCCAGCCCAACTTGTCCCCGCCTCCCTAACCTGTCCTTCCTCCCACCTATCCAGTCCTCCCACCTCAAGCCCCACCTCCATCTCCTACCTACCAGCCTCATCCCGCCTCCTTGACCTGTCCGTCCCCCCTGGACTGACCTATCCCCTCCCTAACTCCCCACCTACACTCACCTTTACTGGCTCCAACCCTGCTTCTTTGACCTGTCTGCCTCCTCTCTGCCTACCTTCTCCTTTATCCATGTTCTATCCGCCTCCCCCTCTCTCCCTATTTATCTCAGAATCCCCTTCCCCTCCCCCATTTCTGAAGAAGGGTCTAGACCTGAAACATCAGCTTTCCTGATCCTCTGATGCTGCTCGACCTGCTGTGTTCATCCAGCTCTACACCTTGTTATACAAAAATAAGAAGACAGAATTGGCTACAGGAACATAGATTAACAGGTAAGACAGTAACTAAGCAATGGCAGACATTTAAGGAAACCTCGAATTACTCTCAAAATAGTTATCTTTCATTCAGATAGAAGGGTCTTTGAGAAGGATGAATCATCTATGGCTAGTTACGAAAGTTAGAGATGGTGACAAATTTAAAAAGAAACATTGCTGTGACAATTAGTGGCCAGCCAGGAGAGTTGAAAAAATTCATAAAAACCAGCAAAGGATGACAAACAATCATAATAATGGGGGAGAAATTAAATTATAAGGGTAAACTATTAAAAAATATAAAATCAGACAGTAAGCTTTCTACAACTCTATAAAAAGGAAGAGAGTAGATAAAGTGTGTATTATCATTTAGAAATGGCCCATGAATAGGAAAGGTTTAGAGGGAAATGGGCCAAACACAGGCAACTGGAACTAATTCAATTTAGAATACCTGATCAGCAAAGATACATTGGACCAAAGAGTCTATTTCCATGCTATGTGACTCCATGACTCTAAGATCAGACTAGAGAAATAATTATGGGAAACAAGGAAAAGACAAAATCTTTGAAAAAGCATTTTGTCTCTGTATTTATGGTACAGGGCACTAAAAGCATCCTGTGAATAGTAGAAAACCAAGGGGCAAAATGTAAGAAGGAACTTAAAACAATCATCATTGTTAGAGAAAAACTACTGGGAAAATTGTTAGCACTGAAGTGTGACAACTCTGCTAGTCTTGATGACCTACATTGTAGAAAATGGCTGCAGAGGTAATGGATGTATTGGTTGTAGTCTTCTGAAATTCCCCAGATTTTGGAAAGGTCCCAATGGATTGGAAAACTACAAATATAACATCTGTACTCAAGAAACAAGTGGGACAGAAAGCAAGAAATGACAAGTTCTTTAGGTTGACATTTAGAAAATCATAATACAATTAAATACAGTCAATGTGGTGTTATGAATGGAAATTGTGTCTGAACAATTTATTGGACTTCTCTAAGGATGTAACAAGTAGGGTGGATAAAGTATGGATCAGTATTTGTCGAGTTCAGGGTCTGAGTGAAGATTTGTAGCTCGGGTGCTGGTTGTAGATGTTGGTGTGTTGGCTGAGCTGGGAGGTTTGATAGCAGATGTTTTGTCACCTTACTAGGTGACATCCTCAGTGCTGTGGAGCCTCCTGCAAAGCGCTGTTGTCTTGTGCCGGTTTGAATTTATATGGTCCAGTCTTTGCTGTTTCCGGTAGGTACCAGTTCTGGTGCTTTGTAATGGTTGGTACATCGGGTCTAATTCCATGAGTTTGTTGATGGAGTCCGCTGATGAATGCCAAGCCTCCAAGAATTCCCTGGCTGTGTAGTGTGTTTGGATTTCCAAAAGGCATTCAGAAAGGTGCCACATAAAATGTTGCTGCTCAAGCTGCAAGTTTTAGTTTTGAGGGTAATTTGTTAGCATGGATAGGAGATTAAGGGACTTACTGAAAACAGGATGAATAGGTCACCTTCAGCTTAGTAAAATGTAACTACAGTCACAGGGATCATTGCTGGGGTATAAACTACTTATAACTAATAACTTGGATGGAGGGCTGGAATGTCTTGTCATCAAATTTTGCTGATGATACAAAAATAGATAAGAAATCAGGTTATGAAGAAGATACAAAGAATCTTCAATTGGATATTGATGAGTTAAATGAGTGGCCAAACATTCGGCTGATAATGTGGGAAAAGATGAGTTTGTAAATTTTGGTGGTTGAAGAAATTTCCCCTCATCTCCTCTGCTCCACAATCCTGGAGTCACCTGGAATTAGGATGTTCCATGAGAAAAATTGATAGGGGCATTAAAATCATCTTCCATTTTATTTATAGAGTCATAAATGTTTCCAGCATCGAAAAAGGCCCCTCAGCCCATTAAGTCTGCGCCAATCAAAAACAACTATCTAACTACTGTAATCCCATTTTTCAACATTTGGTTCATAGCCTTGTATGCCTTGACATCTCAAGTGCACATGTAAATGCTTCTTAAATGCTATGAGGGCTTCTGCCTCTAACTCCTTTACAGATATTGAGTTCCAAATTTCCACCACTCTCTGGGTGAAAATTGTTTTCCTCATGTCCACTGTAAACCTCTTGCACCTTACCTTACATCTGTGTCCCCTGGTCATTGATCCCTCAAACAAGGGGAGAAGTTCCTTCCTGTCTACCCTATCTATGCCCCTCATAATTTTATGCATGTCAGTCATATCCCCCTCCAGTCTCCTCTGCCCTAAGGTAAAGTAGCCCAGTCTATCCAATCTCTCTTCATAACTTAAATTCTCCAGCCCAGGCAACATCTAGGAAAATCTCCTCTGCACCTTCTCTAGTACAAACACATCCCTCCTGGAATGTATAATTCTCTTGAAACACTTTTGTTAAACAATCAGAAATTGGAAGACATGGTTCATTTTACTAGGGCAGTTGGAGACCATGACATGAAACCTCAAAGATTTCAGTTAATTGGAATTGGCAACCTAATCTATGTCAAGCAGAGCTGATGTATCATTCGTGTTGGAGAATGACTGCAAAAATGAGCAAGCAATGGCATGATCTGCAGTTATTTTGTGCATGTAAAGGCTTTTTCAATAATAACCCCCAGTTCCTGTCAGTTGAGTATGGAAACAAAATGCTTTCAAGCTGTTTGTGAAGTATAGCTGACACTGGACCATCAGAGGACTTCAAAAACATACAAAAAGCTGCACTGTGAGTTTTTTCTTTTACAAGCTAGCTAGTTGTTGCTGGGTGAACAAAGCACCATGCAAAGTGTATGCATCATCAATGTTTGTTCTGAATGTGCAACGTATTGAAAACTTACATCCTTTCATATGGTGCCCTCTTCACTTCAATGTTGTTAGAAAGTTCTTTTTATGGGATGTCAGAGTTGCAAACTAGGATCAAATTTGTTTCTGGAGGCTTCATCATGTGACTTATCTGCAGGGTCCCAGCACTAATGTGCCAATACTAAAAGCGCGAAACACACTAAATGAGGAAAGCTCATAAAATGCCATAATTTATTGTATGGGTGTTATAAGCTCCATGGTTGAAACACACACACACACACACACACACCACCAACATCACCTCCACAGACGAGGGCACCTGACACATACCAGTTTTGCACTTTCTTGGCATATCTCTGATCCTCTTACAGAATAGATTGGCCTTCAATGCTGCACTTTGAAGCACCCCGGCACCTTTCATTGGAAAATTGCTGCCAGGATACTTTGAGCATAGGAATGAGCACCCATCTCATGAATTCAAGCACATTGCATCTCAAATGTCTCTGCTAGGTCCCTCGTTCTCACTCACTTTGCGCCTACTTCAATGCTGACAGCACCCCCACTTGGTCTTGCCTTCCTTTTTTGCATTTTGCCCTCTCGTCCAGAGTTACTAGCTCACCATACTTCTACCTTGCCTTGCCTTTTAGTGCAAACACAAAACAAAGCTACTTGTTATGCTTGTCAGCAGGGATCAGCCAACAGAATGGGCACGTTGCCATACGCTATCTTGCTATGTCAATCTCACACATATGCCAGCTGCATATGCACCAAGCACACTTCAAACAAGGCCATGTGTCAAAGCCTAAGCAGAGTAGCCCTCAGTCGAGTCCAATCAATGGAGACGCTCTGCAGTCAGAGGGACCTGGCAAGCTAATCAAGCCCAGCCGATGATGTTAATCCAAGGGCTTAGGCACAGTCAGTCAACCACTGGGTGAGGTCAGAAAGCCTGTACCTCTACAATCCCGGGAATTGGCTGTATGTCCAGCTTGGGGAATTGCGTGAAGTCAGTTAGAGAGCTGAGGAGAGATTGCTCAGAGATTTGTTCATTCATCATTTGGGGCTGTCTGTCTAACTTGGTTAAGGGGTGTGCAACAGTCAGTCCTGGGGTGCTATGTCTGCTAAAAGTCAAGTGGGTATTATAGGGGCCAGTCCAATGGGAGGGAACTCAATTGTAGGGTTTGGAGACAGCGAGATGGGATGCAAAGGGACTAACGCCTATGAAAGGAGGCAAGTCAATACAGAATCGGGGGCAGATGATGGAGCCTGGAAGGTGAAAGGAGTAATGTGGTAAGGGGAGGGTGGTGTCTGTCATTTACATGCAGCAACACTTTGTCTTCAATGTGGGTCAGTTCATGATTATTTCTGGCATGTTGACTAGAAATGCCTGGGGCTGGAGTATGTAAAATGGGTCTTTAAGTAAAGTCCTGGATGAGGGTCGAGAGATTTTTAATCATTAATGGCATTAATGGTTATGAGGATAAGGCAGCAAAGCAGAGTTACAGGTTATCAGACCAGTCAGGATCTCATTGAAAGGCAAAGCAGCTTCAATAGGCCAAATAGCTTATTTCTTCTCCTATGTCTTAGTCGCTTATGATAAAACTCATTATCCAATTGAATGATGTTTGACTGTCAGCCAAGCAGACCTTTTTGGCTACTTTCAATATTTTTATATCTAATAGAGAGAAATTTTCAGACAGAATGACAAAAAAGACTTTTGTCTCTCTGGTTTTTCTCAAGGTTTGTACATAACCATATTCTGGAGACTGATGTGCAATTCCTGAAGAGTCCAGGCAATTCCAGAAGGATTGGTAACCCTAGAGGATGTGGAGCTGACTAGAATGATGTTTTTTTCTTCCTTTTTAACTTAATATTCTTATTTTTCTCTTCTTTTGTCATGCTTATAAAGGTGGGGTGTTTAGATCACTTAACATTGGATGGCCATGGGATTATTTTCAACTAATTGCTGAAGCCCAAACCCAGTGTTGTAGGCAAGATCATCATTATTGAAGCTGTCTGACATTTCAGACTGGTAAGGTGAGCTGAAGCCTGATTCACCATTCAGCACTTGCTGGCCTGGCCATAACCACGTACAAAACCAAGCTCACCACACTTTGACTTAGCTTAATCACTTTTAGCTCCTGCTGCTTGAATGAGTTTCTACTGGAAGTCTTGAAGCACAAAAGTGTATGGAAATGAGTTGAGCTCCTAAGAATTTAATTCCAAGTTTTCTTTGTTCTTGCCCCATACATAGCATGCCTGTCGTCCGAGGATTAAATGCTTCCATCACATAGTTTGCTTCCAAAATATACTTTATTTATGAAGTTTGAAAAAGGACATTACATAAATGTTCAAAGTTGGCTTACATAATGTATAAGCAAGAACAGCTTAGTTCAATATAGTTTTGTACTCCCCACTCTTATGATTTCATCTAACGTTTGCAATGTTTGTTTAACGTTAAACATAGAGCTCAAGGGTATTTGTATTGGTTTCCAACCCTACAGTACACAGCAGGTGGGCCTTAGACAGCAGTCATTTCCCATTGGATCTTTACAGCAGTTACCCCAACCTTTATTGGGTCTCTTAGAATGTAATCCCTGACCTTGGAAAATGCCAATCTGCAAAACTCGGTCATTGAAAGTTTGCTGCATTGGAAGGTCAGTAAGATTCAGGCTGACCAAAGAGTATCTTTCAAAGAACTGATAATCCCAGCAAGGAGTCTGCATGAGGCAAGTGATAACTTGCTCAAAGGAGAGATATTTGCCCCTGCATATTTTCTAATTGATCTGTTCAGAGATGTATTACACATTTCTGGAGCAGGTGGGATCTGATCCCAGGCTTCCAGGTAGGGACACTGCTGTGCCACAAGGCCACATGCTCCCATGTCCCTATAACTGTCTCCAGTTAAATGGATTGACGGTTCAGTCAAAGTAAAGGCTTGAAGTGTGACCCTTAGTTCGGGTAATTGGATGTAGTAATATTTAGAATGAAAGAATGGTATAAAAAGAGATGTGTGAGAATTCAACAAGTATTAGTCAGTCATTGTAGGAGCAAATTACTGCAGATGCTGGAATCTGTACTGAAAACAAAAAAATGCTGCAAATCACAGCAGGTCTTGCAGCATCCATGGAGAAAGAACAAGCTAGAGTCATCTAGACTCAAAACATTAGCTCTGTCTCTCTCCACAGATGCTGCCTGACCTGCTTTGATTTCCAGCATTTTTTGTTTTTAGTCAGTCATTCTCTAGAACTCGAAATCTGAAATGCGGCAAAGTTTCCAATAATTCCGTACTTCTACAAGTGAATCACGTAATTATTATTACTAATAGTTACCAGTATGTATGTGTAGCAATAGGTAATATGCTCATTGTGTGCTTAATTCATCTGAACACTAAAAATTGCCAATGAGCACCCTTATCTCGTAGAATTGCTCTTAAGAACATTCATTCCCTCAAGACAACTTTAGAAGGCTGGCTTCTACTGCATTTTCCAGTTAATCTGATCTGAAGAGAGAATGGACAAGCCAACGTATCTCACATGCACTGAACTTTGGGCCTGTGATTATTCTAAGATCACTTAAAATTGCACCCTCATGACCAACAGCCACAGAAAATTTACGCTATATGTTAACTCCCTAGAACGCTCTGCTTCTCAATCTGGATTTTCATGCTTTAGCAAATCTGTTGAATGCATGTGTAATAAAATTTAAACAACAGATTTTTCCTAAATCAAGCATTGGACAGAACATCTCTCACACTTGGTGCTCCACAAACTTTACTTCTTCATGCATCCCATGAAGTTAAATGTTCACTGTCATGTATTACGAAGGCTTAAATAAATGAAAATTCACCTTCCAATTGCAAGTTCGGGCCTTTATTATTCTGATTTCTTTATACTTTATTCCTTTGCAGATCACACTGATTTGGTACATTCAGTTCTCAGGCTATTAACATACTCCCTTTTGAAAATAACTGTTCTCATTTTATTTTGACGAGTGTCTAATTACTCAGTAAAGCTGCCTTAATTTAATGATTACCTTTTTTCACTGTATCAGGGCTCATTGTTCAAGGAAGTCACAACAATGCTGATTGGGATGGGATTAAGTTTACTGATAAATGGGTGACAGAATTTTTTTTCAGTACAATGGCCTGCTCTAAATGAAGAACTTCTTCACTTCAAGGTTTCCCCAATACTCTTGAAGTTATGTGCTTAATTTTATTTTACCATTTTCTTTAATAGAAGGGTACGGTTCTCCAAATGGACATGGAAGATGAGTGGGATATTCAATTGCATGATCAGAGTTTTCCGATCTGGTTTGGAATCCCTATTTCCAACCTAGATCAGGCAAGAATTCACCTACTTACCTAACCAGGACATTTCTGGCTGGACTTCCGACGTAGGATGGATTGAGACAGAAACAGTCCAACAAACTGCACAGACAGCAACAGAGGGAATCTTTGCAGAAACCATGTCCCCCTTTTATGGCCATAGCTGCCATCTTCCAGTATGTAAAAGGTTTAAAGGTCCTACCCCCTCTTTGACAGAAGTAAATAGAAGTTAGGTGTATAAGTTAAGTGGGGGAGGGAATAAGGTGCCAGGTGCTTGAGTGAACAGAATGTACGGTGGGTGAGTGGGTAGAATCCCAGATGTGACAGATGGCTGACAGGTAGAGTTACAAGTGGAAGATGGGATATCTAGCTAGTTGGGTGAGTAGGTAGACTACCAGTTGGGTGAAGGGATAGGGGAGAGGTGAGTGGGTGAAGGGCTACAGGTGATAGGTAAGTGGGTCAGAGAGTGGGGTGAATCAGGAGGAGTGGGTCAGCTGTCCAGTGGAGGGAGGTCAGCACGTGGGCTTATAAGTGGTAATCTGTGGGTGGGGTCTGTGGGGTTCTGTCCGTGAATATAGGGTCGATGTGAATGTTTCGGGGGTCAGTTTTTTAGTTAGTCATGTGTGTCAGCAGATTTCAATCCATGCAGCCTTTCTTGGCTAAGTATTCAGATAAGTAAGTTGGAACCCTCCAAAATCTCCAACCCTGACTCTGCGTTGGGGAGTTTGTCAGGCAATTTCCTGACAGCTGTTGTTGACCAGTGGATGGTTAAACTTCCCAGGCAATAAGTCATGCTAAGCGAGTCAGGATTTCTGAGAGGTCCCAGCGCACATTTTTCAGGGTCTGATCTATGACTAACAATCTATGGGGAGGCAATGACTATTATCTCTAGACTATTAATCCAGAGACGCAGGCACTGCTCTGGGGACCTGGGTTCAAATCTCCACATGGCAGATGGTCGAATTTGAATTCACTAAAAAATAAATTTGGAATTAAGGATCTAATTATGATCGTGAAACCATTGTCGATTGTTGGGAAAAAACCCAGCTGCTTCATTAATGTCCTTTAGGGAAGGAAATAGTCATCCTTACTTGGTCTGGCCATATCACTCCAGAGACCCAGCAATGTAGTTGACTCTTAACTACGGTCTGGGTGATAAAGCGTGGGCAATAAATGTTGGCCTAGTCTGTGATGCCCACATCCCATGTAAGAATAAACACAAACTGGAGAACAGAAGATCTGGACTTTTGTGTTTGTGCAAGAGGCAAAGAAATATGATGCTGCATTGGTACTGTACCTCACCATATCTCACAGAAATGATCCCAGATGGTACCAATACAATGAATGACTTTTGAAGTGAAGGAACGATATATACATTTTGCAGAATGATCCTAGTTCTCACCAATCTCTAAATAAAGAAGTTTCTCTCAAGTACAAAATTAAAAACATTCATTACTATCTGAAATCAACGATATCTTATAGTCAGTTTGGAACTAACATAATACACAGGCAGAGTTTTCACCTGATTTTCAGAATCTAGACATCACAGCCAGATTAAGCTTTATAAAATTACATCAATTATGAATAAAAACATTACAGCTATTCAGAAGTTGCGAAAGGAAAAAGATTGGTGAAAGACGTGCACACATCGTACTCTATTTACTGTTGTTTATCGACGAACTGTAATACTGCTCTCAACCAAGTTAAGCTTATTAAGGAAGCGATGGATAAACACGTATTGTACATTGAAAAGGATCATAATGGATAGAATAATCAGTGTTGATCTGTCCATGGTGAGTTGTACAACTCTGAATTTACAGAATATAAGCCGAAAGTTCTTTTGGGAAAAGGATTTATGTTATTTGCCTCAGCCACTTTTGCAGTAGTGACTTTCACATTCAAACCACTCTCTGAGTAAAGATGTTTCTTCTGAATTCCCATTGGGGTTTATTAAGAACTACCCAGTTGTGGGGTTCTCTGTAAGTGGAAATATTTTCTCTACATCTGCTCTATCAAACCATAATCTTCAGTCAGGTCACTCTACTTGTATCTCTTCCAGCAAACTGATCCCCAGCTTGTTCAGCTTTGCTTGCTAAGTATAGCCTCAGTTCAGGTATTTGCATTTTGCACCTTCTCAGGTCTCTCTAAACCACTGTTCAATATGAGGCAGGATTTTATGGTCTCCTTTGGGAAGATGATCCTTAAAGATATGACATTTTTTTCCATCCACTACCCATCAGTTTGGCTGCCATTTAACAGGCTGCAGATGAGTCCACCTCTAGTTAATTGAGGCCCTCAAGTGGCCATTTAGCTTACCTGTAATGATAAAATAATCAATTTTTGTTCTATTCATTGAGGACTACCTATTGGCCAGAATACCAGATATAAATTTGCTGTTTTTCTTCAAAATGATGTCATGGTACCTTTTCCATCCACCTAAGATGTTAGATGAGTAGTTAGTTTAATATCTCATCAGAAAGACAGCATCTCTGGCAGCGCAGCACTCCCTCATTACTACTTTGGAATGTCAGCTTTGATTTTGTGTTTAAGCCCCAGACTGGAACTTTAAATTGAGTTTATTCCAGCTTAGATTTTAATGAACACAGGGTTATGGGAATTCAGAAGAAACATCTTTACTCAGAGAGTGGTTTGAATGTGAAAGTCACTACTGCAAAAGTGGCTGAGGCAAATAACATAAATCCTTTTCCCAAAAGAACTTTCGGCTTATATTCTGTAAATTCAGAGTTGTACAACTCACCATGGACAGATCAACACAGGCTATATTACACCTGAAGCCCATAAAAATGTTAAAGTGTGAAAGATAGAAAGCAATTGGAGGTTTTTGAGACATTGAGTTGAGAGGGATAAGTAGTACTAACGTAATAGTAAGGTAATAGGTGGGGTCAGAGTAATAGATAGAAGGTAAAGTCACTGTTGTCTTATCAGCCTTCAGGGTTGCTTTCTCAGTAGTTAGAGAGACAACTGGTAATGGTTTAATCTGAAGGTCACCACAACTCAGGCGTGGGGAGAGGTTGAAAAGGAGAATCCTTCATGATAACATCAGCAAAATGCTGGAATTGAACCCACACTCCTGGCGTCATGGTGCATTGCAAACCAGCCATCCAAGCTAATCCAGCCTCTTCAGCGTAATAAGTGGCACAATGAGGTCCAGTTATGTTAATATGGACATATAGATCTGCATGGATAGTGAGAGTGATGTTGGTGCATTGCAAGTGCAGATAGCCAAAGGGAAATATATCTTTTACTGGTGATATCCAAGGCATCAAGAATTTCAGCACCCTTTCCATCATTACTTGTTTCTTTTCCTTATTTTACTGATCTGAGAAATATGGGACTGGACATTACAGCCGCAAGTCGGGCATCTCTCACCATTCCTCCTCACTCCCTCTTACTCTCCGCCTCCTGCACGAATGTAAAATCAGCCTGATAGCATCAGGTCAGCAGTAGAATATCCTCAGGCCAGTCTCAAAATCACAGAAGGAGAGCAGCTGTGGAAACTGGCAGCACATCCACCATGTTGAAATGACGTATGAATAAATTATTGAGCTCGGTAATGATTCGAACATCTGAAACATTTCATTGCCTGCTATATTTTTCGGGCACCAGATATACAAAGGTTTGGGTGTTTGTTATGGCACCAATGATGAAGTAGTATCAGTGTGGTAGAGAAGGCTTGCCACCAGGACCAGGGTCGAATGTAGTTGCAGAATCTATGGTGCAAGGCACCTGTGCAATTCTGCGAACTCACTTTTAAAAATCATTTTTGAGCCTTTCATTAAAATAAAGTGACAGATTCTGAGACTGGGGGCCATTAAATTCAAAAATGCCCTGTTTGTGGCTTAACCGCCCTGCCTAGATTGGATGCGGAGTCCTCCTTCCCATCTCTCACTGGCTGCCTTCATGGTGGTCAGCTCCACATTGATCATCTGACGCTTGAGTGGGTGACAGGAGATGGCCAGGGTGGGAGCAAGCAGATCACTCACTTTACAATCTCACTGAAGAACAAAAAGCCCAACAAGTGGATTTCCATTTTCTGGAGGGACCCCAGGAACTGTCAAATCATTTGTTTCTTCCCTTGGTGTCTGAATTTTTGAGTTTTGAGTGACAATTCAGTTGAAGAATGATATCAACTCATGAGCAGTCAGTTCGACAATGTCCATTAAATACAATGAGCCAAGCAACTCTGCACTGCCTCAACATCAATTGCTTCTTACAGCTCAGAATGAAGCTCCTGTTATTGGCTTCGTTGTCGAAGGTTCACATCGATTAAATAAGTAGCTCTGACGTTCAGCTTGTTTTGCAACTCAGACCATGTGGGAGCACCATCTGCATGCCAACACCCTATGTCACAGTGATCAAAATAAATTTTATTTTAATAGCACATTCATTAATTCACAAATGGATCAGTTCAAATGTTAAAGGAGCTGTTCTTGCAGCACAGACAGTAAGCGATGGTCTGTTTTTGTTGCTGGTCTGCACCACACAAGCAGTCAAGTATAAAATCATCGCAATAACAATATTGGCAGAGTATTGGGAATAAATAGAATGCTTAATCTTTATCGTTGTTTTTGACATTTTTCATATTGCTTTCTCATATTTTCCTTTCCTTATATACATGCGATATGATCAGTTTTAGGATCAGTGAGCCAAAATCCCACTCAGTGATATTATTAAGGGACTTTTCCAACTATGTTATTCAAGAGATAAATGTTGGCCAAGCTAGGGGAAAACACCCTGCCCACTCTTTATGAGGTAGTGCCAAAAGTTGACTTACATCTCCGTAAACAAGCAGACAAGACCTTTGTTAATGTCTCTTCAAAAGGATATCATTGGCTCAGTAAGTAACACCATCATAACAGAGCCAGAGGATTAACAGTAATAAATGGATCCCAAACCAGAGGGTGAAGAATAAAACCCTTTCCCAGATAGTTAGTTTCCTTGCAGAGAGCAGCATTATAAGCCCCCGTCCTACTTACGAACCAAACATCCCAGCAGTCTCTCTTTATAATATTTTTAAAATATTCAATTGAAATACTGGAGCTAAATCAAACCAAATTAAACCAACTTAACAGGTAGCAGCCCCTCAAAGGGGCAGTCTGTCTTTATATTACTTGATTTAAAACGATGGAACCAAACTGAGTCAAATTAAACAGATGGCAGCACCTCAAAGGGTCTCTGTAACTAAGGACAAATCTCAAAGGAAACTTTCTAATTTAAAGAAGAATGCAGCGTTGGTCAGTAAGGCTCTGTTTATAGCAGCTCTAACAAGAAATAGACAGGTTGTGGCACAGTGGTAGCGTCCCTACCTCAGAACCAGAAGGTGTGTCATAACATCTCCGAACACATTGATTAAAAATAACTGTAAGTGCTCTAAGTACTTAATTAAGCACCACAATTCACTTGGTTTATTTTAACAATGAAATAAACATTTTATTAACAATGGATTCAAGTCCCACTCCAGAGTGTAAATGATTCACCTTGATGCTCTGGTTGAGGAATAAGGGAATGCCAAAAAAAATCTGTCTTTCAGCCAAGGTCCAGTCTGTCCTGTAAAACAAACATGCCGCTATTTCAAAGTATACAGGTCAATCTTGAGGGATCCTGTGCCCCTACCTCAGAAGGTCCAGGCTTAAGCCCCACCTGCTACAGAGGTATGTGGAATAACATCTTTGAACAGGTTGATGAGAAAATCATAGAATCCCTACAGTGTGGAAGCAGGCCATTTGGCCCATAGTGTCCACACTGACCGTCCAAAGAACATCCCACCCACACCCAATCTCCTACCTCTGCATTTCCCATGGCTAAGCCACCCAGGCTACACATCCTTTGGACACTCAAGCATGGTTAATCCACCTAACCTGCACATCTTTGGACTGTGGGAGGAAACCAGAGCACACCGAGGAAAACTGCACAGACACAGGGAGAATGTACAAACTCCATACAGACCATCTCGTGAGCCTGGAATTGAAACCAGGTCCCTAGTACTGTGAGACATAGTGGTAACCACTGAGCCACCATGCTGCCTTAAGGAGCAAGAAAATATCTATTGACCAATCTTTATCTCTTAACCAACACATGGTTGACCATCTCAATGGAAACTTATTATGTTTCCTACATTGCAATAACAACTACACTTCTAAAATATGTCATTATATGTCAAGTACTTTAGTACACCATGAAGTCATGGAAGGTGCTATACAATGTAAAGCCTTAAAGGTCTTCATTGTCAGTAAACTGATGCAATGTCACATGGTGCTGTTGATTATCCATTAACAATTCACCACGGCATTGCCATGGTTACTTGCAAACCTGAATGATGTATCGAGATTTATGGATGGTTTAATGGAGTGTCAATCATGTTAACCCTCAGCATTAAAGTTCACAGGCATGCTGAGTGTTTAGACAAGCTGTCAATCAAGATAAATGCTGATTTAAACAGGATCCAGGAGCACTTTGCTGTTGACTAGACATTGGATGAGTAATATTGCAGCAATCAAGATCGCAACAAAATTATGTCAAAAGACTTTTTTAACCAAACAATGTTGCTGTGGCATGTAATGAGTCATAATAACTTACATAAAAGGTTTTAACGCAGAAAAACATCATAGAGATTTGAGAAATAACAAATGATGAGCAGAACTAGGGAACAATGGAATAGGAGACTGAAAGCTTGGTCACAGAGGTGGTTTAAAATGTTAAAAGTTGAGGGAATGGAAATGGATGTGTTTATGAAGGGAATTCCAAAATTTTGCATCTTGGCAGCTGCAGATACAACTTTGACTCAGAATAAATATGACATTAGTGAGGGAAATAGAAAGCAAAAAAACTGCTGGTCAGCAAGCTTAACATCTATCACAGGGAAAATGTTAGAAGCTATATTAAAGGAATTATAACAGGACACTTGGATGCGTTCAATGTAATCAGGCAGAATTGACATGGTATTGTGAAAGTACAATTATGTTTGACCAATCAATTGGAATTTTTTGAGGAGGTAACACATACTGTAGATAACTAGTAGATGCACCGTACTTACATTTCCAGAAGGGATTTGATTAGGTGTCAAATCAAATGTTATTGCAGGAAATAAAAGCTCATGGTAAATGGAATAGCATATTAGCATGAATTGCTAGCTGACATGGGGCACGGAATGGCTATAAATGGATATATTTTTAACATGGTAGTATGTCCCACATGAGTGGTGTCCCACATAGATTAGTGCTGGGACTTCAACTGTTTGTAATTTACGTAGACAACTTGGTTGAAGAGACAGATGGTATGGTTACTAAATTTGCTGATGATGCAAAGATAGTAGGATTGTAAGTTATTAAAAGGACACATGGAGGCTACAAAAATTATTGATAGTTTAAGTGAATGGGCAAAAATGTGGAAAATGGAGTATAATGTGTGAAAATGTGATGCTGTCCTTTTTGGCAGGAAGGATTAAAAGGAAGTATATTATCTAAATGGTGAATTCTTGCAGAGCTCTGAGATGTAGAGGGGACTGGGTGTCCCCATGCGTAATTCGCAGAATGTTAGTATGCAGTTACAGCAAGTAACTAGAAAAGCTAATAGAATATTATCATTTATCATGATGGTGTTGGATAAACATGTAGGGAAATTATACTTTGATTATACAGGGTCTGTTGAGAATGCATCTGAAGTACTGTGCGCGTCATTGGTCACTTTATTTAAGGAAGGAAGTTAATGTGTTGGAGGCACTTCAGAGAGGTTTATCATACTAATGGGGAGGTTGGTTAATGAGGAAAGGTTGGACAGGTTAAATAAGCTATGTTGGAGTTTAGAAGAGTAAGGGGCATCTTGATTAAACTTATAAAATTCTGCATGGTCTTGACAGCGTAGATGTGAGTAGGATTTTAACAAAAGACCTGGTCATTAACTTCAGGAAGCATGGTGAAGGGCAAGCCCCTATCTAGATCAATGGAGTTGAGGTGGAGACGGTCGAGTGTGTTAGGTCCTTAGGAGTGACGATCACCAACAATCTGTCTTGGTCCACCTATGTTGATGCGACAGCCAAGAAAGCACAACAACACCTCTACCTCCTCAGGAGACTAAGGAAATTTAGCATATCTTACCAATTTTTATAGATGCACCATAGAAAGCAACCTATCCAGTTGCATTACACCTTGGTACGGCAACTGCTCTGACCAGGACTGTAAGAAACTACAGAGAGTTGTGAGCACAGCCCAGACCATCACACAAGCCACACACTTTCTCTGACTTCTCAGAAGTACTTTAGAATCAAAAATATGTTCAAAAACACCAAAAGAAGCCACTAAAGAAATTTGCTGTACACGGTCCCATTTGGTGGGAGTGGACTGGACTGTAAAAGCAAGCATTATATGCCTCATATTCAGAGCTTAAAGCCCCTTTTAGGCCAGATGTACATAAATAGGTGCCTGACACAATTTTGGATCACATGCTGTTGAGGCACGGGTTAATGGTTTGACACCCAAACCTGGTGCTGGCTTTTTCTCCCTGTGTATTTGTAACATTGGTACAGTGGTTTCCAGTTTCATCTCTCCAGTTCTGGACACCCGGCTTTGAGAAGTGTGTGAGGCATCAGGAAGGGCCAGCAAAGGTCAAGAGAATGGTTCCAGGTATGCGGGATTTCAGTTCTGTAGACAGTTTAGAGATGCTGGAGCTGTTCACCTTAAAAGAGTAGAATGAGAAGAAATGTGACAGTTAAAAACCATGGAGAGTCTAGGGGAAGCAAATTGAGAGGAATTGTTCCCATTGCTAAAAATGTTGACAACTAGATGATACAAATCTAAGGTAATTGACAAAAATGGTGATACCAGGCAAAGCTTTTTGCATTATAAGTGGTTGAAATCTGGAACACAGTGACTGAGACTCTAATGGAGGCCGATTCAATCAGAGCTGAAGGGAATTAACAACAGAAGTGAAATAATTTGCAGTGTTACAAGCAAAGGACAGAAGAGTGGGACTAGCTGGTGTTGATTTTTGCATTGACATGACACGCTGAATGGTCTCAGTATATGCTGTAGCCATCCTTTGGGCATCCATGGTTGTATCCAGCCCTTAATCCTCTTTCCCCAAGTGAGTCTGTCAGTTCATTCACATAAAAGCTAAAAACTGCGGACCCTGGAAATCTGAAATAAAAACTGAAAATGTTGCAGAAACTCCTTCCTCAAAAAGTGCCTTAATGGATATGAAATGTTAACTCTTTTTCTTTTTTCACAAACGTTGCAGAGCTGCTGAGTTTCTCCAGCACTTTCCCATTTTATTCCACTGGATCATTGATCTAGAACTCTTCACTAAATTTACTTAGGCAGGAGCTGCAATCTGGCAGTGATGTGGGTTATTTATATCAAGGAGTGTGCAAAGAGCCAGACTTGGGCTTAGATTTCATAAAATAGTGGAAGACTCTCTTTTTTTAAGACTATAGGAAATTCATAGACTGGAAAGACGTGTGCCTTACACTAACTTTCCTCCAGGGGGCCCCCTCAGCTTGCTGACTGAGCTATAAACTAATGCAGAATTAGCGGCGTGTTTTTCATCCCTTTCATTGGGGGGGGGGCGCGGGTTAAGATTGATGTGCTCCTTATAAAACAAAATAAAAACCTTTTTGAAGAAGGATAATACTTAGCATTTTTAAAAAAATACTGATGAGAATTCTGAAAGGATGTTTCTAGTTATTTTTGAGGAAAATCAAACTCATCAATGAAAAAAATATATGGTCAATGTCTGAAATTTCTGGGTTAAAGGGAGGTCCAAAAAATGTTTTGCCCTCAGGGAGGTGAAATGGGGGGAGGGTTTAAGAATTTTAATAGAGACTGTTATCAGTCTCCCCGCTCTGCTGCAAATTAAAACGGTTTCTCAGAAAGCTCTGGGACTGTCCCAGGAATTCCACTTTTTTAAAGAGCTGGTGCAACAATTATTGACATCTCCCAGTTTTCTATAAATGGAATGGCAGCTCCTCTTGCTAAAGCCTTATGCAGTTGAAATTTTCTAATTCCAATTGATTTCCTCTACAGACTCAGCATATTTCCACAGAAGAAGACATGTCTTTGCTGGCTCTCAAATGAGAATTCTGCTTGGTAACATTCTCCTGTCTTCTCCCCAATGACCCTGCATATCATTCATTTCAAAGAATAATCTAATTCCCTTCTCGATCGAAGCTGCCTCCACCACATTTTCATGCAGTGCATTCAAGATCCCAACTGTACATTATGTGAAGAAATTTCTCCTTTTCTCAGTTTTGATTCTTTAACTAGTTACATTGAATTTGTGCCCGCTCATTCATGATTCTTTCACACGTGGGAATATTTTCTTCTTCTCTCCAGTCCTCTAATGATTTTGAATGCCTCTATCACATCACATCTCAGCTTTCTCTTCTGCAGGGAAAACGGTCCTAACTTCTCCAACCTCTCTTCATGACTGACATTCCTCATTCTCAGAACCATTCTCATAAACCTCTTTGTGTCATCAACTGCTTCACACTCTTCTGAAAATGTGGGCCCAGAACTGGATGCAATCTTCAAAATAATTAACATCTAAAAGGGTTTAATAAGCCACATTTGGTTTGAACCAGAGTGAATGAACACTCACAGGTAGCTCCATCGTTGATTCTGTTTGTGAGGAGATGCTCCAGCAGTTGCGGACCATGCAGGATTTTGATACTAATCTTCAGGAGACTTCTTCCGCCAACTCTGGAGAAAATTGATTAGCCTATAATAAAATGTTTTACTTATTTTCCACAATCAGTTATTAGCCACTGAGGGAGATAAGGATGAACTGCTGTTTGACAGACAATGAATTGCTGTTTGATGGATCGTCCAATCAACAAGTTTGCTTTCAAATTGGTGAAGGAAAGTTGGGCACCATGAGGATGTCTAAGAGGGAAATAATTGCAGTAAGTATGGAGACATGGAGGTCAGAGGTCATGTTAAGCTATCTTCATGGAGAAACACATCCATTTTGACATGGATGAGAATTTGTTGGAGGAAAAAGAAACCTTTCCTTGAGACTCTTGGGTTCTTTGATGTTGTGGAATTCTCCCTTGGGGGGAACTAAATTAAATCCTTCTGGAGGATAGTCCATCTTATTTCTTTCATCTGAAGGCCTGGGATGGAGACTGAGTTTAGAATTAGTGGACTGAGGGGTATAAGTACTGGAAAATGACAACATACCTTGAGGTCATGAGATATTGCAGTCTAGCCCAAACCCCGTCACCACTCAATATCTGTTCAACAGCATCAGAAATGTAAATCCTAGCTGTACTCCCCAGTTCAGAGTTCATGAGGCTACTTTGGCATTTTGTAACCACTGTAATTGATGTGTTTCAAATAAACACAGACTAAGGTATGTGTCGGGATCTATGAGATTTAATGCCATAACACATCGGAGCAGAACTACATTCTTCTGCCTTCTCCCTGTAGCCCTTACTAATCAAGAACCTGTCTATCTTCAATTTAAATACACTCAATGACTTAGCCTCCACAGCCCTCTGTGGCTATGAGTTCCAAAGATTAACCATGCTCTGGCTGAAAAAAATCCTCCTCATCTCAGTTCAAGATGCTTGTCCCTTTACTCTGAGGCTGTACCCTTGAAACCTAATCTCTCCTACTAGTGGAAACATCTTTTCCACATCCAGTCTCTCTATGTCTCTCAGTATTCTGTAAGTTTCAATCAGATCCCCTTCTCATCCTTCTAAATTCCACTGGGTACAGACCTATAGTCCTTAACCACTCCTCGAATGACAAGCCTTCACCGCCAGGATCTTTTCTGTAAATCTCTTCTGGATCCCCTCCAACGTCAGCACATTTTTCCTCAGATACAGGACCCAAATCTACTCACAATATTCCAAATGCAGTCTGTCTGGTACCTGATACGGCCTCAACAGTACACCTCTGCTCTTGTACTGTAGCCCTCTCAAAATGAATGCTAACTTTGCACTTGCCTTCCCAACTGGCAATTGAACCTGCATATTGACTTTAAGAGAATCCTGAATCAAGTCTCATAATTCCCTTTGTGCTTCAGATTTCTGAAGCCTCTCCCTATTTATATAATAATCCACCGCTCAATTCTCCCTACTAAAGTGTATAACTTCACACTTCCCACATTGTGTTCCATCCACCACTTCTTTGTCCACTCTCTTAGCTTGTCCAAATCCTTCTGCAGCCTCCTTGCTTCCTCAATATTCCCTGTCATTCCACCTATCTTTGTGTTATCTGTAAATTTAGCAACAAGACCCTCAGTTCCGTCATCCATACTGCAGAACTCCACTAGTCACTGGCTGCCATCCTGAAAAAGACTCTTTAATTCCTACCGTGTGCCTCCTGCCAGTCAGCCAATCCTCTATCCGTGCCAGTACTTTGTCCCTAACACCATGGAGCCTTATCTTATTTAGCAGCCTCCTGTATAGCACCTTGTCAAAGGCTGTCTAGAAATCCAAATAGATCACATCTCCTTCTTTGCCTGTTACCTCCTCAAAGAATTCTAAGAGATTTGTCAGGCATGATCTCCCCTTGATGAAACTGTGTTGACTCAGCACTATTTTACGTTGCATTTTCAAGAATTCAGAACCTCATCCTCAATAATAGACTCTAAAATCTGACCAATGACCGAGGTCAGGCTGAACAGCTTGTAGTTTCCTACCTTTGGCCTCCCTCCCTTCCTAGACAGCGATGTTACATTAGCCATTTTCCAGTCCTCTTGGATCATCCCTGATTTCAGTGATTCCTGAAAGACCACCACCAATGGCTCCAGAATCTCTTCAGCTATTTCCTTTACAATTGTGGGGTGTAGTGCATCTGGTCCAGGTGATTTATCCACCTTCAAACCTTTCGAATTCCATAGCACTTTATCCTTAGTGATGGTCACTACACTCACCTCTACCCCCTGACTCTCTTGAAGTTGTTGTATGCTGCTGGTGTCTTCCACAATGAAGACTGATACAGAGTAACTGCTTAGTTCCTCCACACATTTCTTTTTCCCCCATTACCACTTCTCCAGCCTCATTTTCCAACTGTTCAATGTCCACTCTTGCCTCTATCTTACCTTTTATATATCTAAAAACAAATCTTGCAATGTTCTTTTATATTATTAACTAGCTTATCCTCATATTTCATTTTTCTGGCCTTATTGGTCTTTTCAAGTTATTCTCTGGTGGTAATCCTTTGGCTTACCGCTAATCTTTGCCACATGTTTTATCTTGTGCATTTATGCCATTCCTGACTTCCCTTGTCAGCTATGGTTACCTCTTCCTCCCCTTGGTATGCTTCTTCTTCCTTGGGATGAATTTCTTCCGAATTGCCTCCAGAAACCCCTGCTAATGCTGCTCCACCATCTTCCCTGCTGGGCTCCCCCTCGAATTAACACTGGCCAGCTCCTCCCTCATATCTTTGTAGTTACCTTTATTCAATTATAATACCATTACATCTGATTCCAGCTCCTCCCTCTGCAGGTTGAATTCTATCATATTATAGTCACTGCACTGGTATTTTTCAGACCTTTAAGCAGAACCGTTATTAATCCAAAGTGCACTTTAGGAACAAAGGAACACGGGAGGCACAATAGCGCGCAAGAATTTTTAGAAAGGAGGGTCTCCTGCAGTGTTAGTTGGCTGGAGATGGGACTTCTGGTCCTGACTTGGAGAAAGTCCCATATCAGAGAACTGCTAGCTGTCAGCCTATCCCAGCAGTGGTAGTAGCACAGTGGCCAGGAGTAGAATTATAAATAAACCCCCAGCCTCTATAAATCCCAGAATCTAGCACCTAGTAATAATGTGGATGGTCTCATGGTGGGGAGGTGGAATGGGACCTGAGACGGCTGGTGGAAGGTGAGATTTAGGAGTCTGGATGGATAGACGAGGAGGAATCTGTTCAACTTACCATTAAATCAAAACGACTTTGTTCCTTAACTCCAACTGATTATCTTGGTGCCATTTCTTTTCATTACTTTGCCGAGCAAAAGTTAAAAGCTTTTCAGGGAGAGAATTTCATTATCCTTAATCTGAACAGCTGACCTTGAATTGTAGTGTTAGGACCCCCTCATTCTTGATTTGTCCCAGAAAAAGGAAACCATTTCTTGCTGTCTGCCGTATCAAATTCTTCAATCCTTTTATACACATTTACTAAATTATTTGTAACCTCTTCTGCTGAGGGGAATACAAACAAAGTCTATGTAATCTGTCCTCACAAGTTAACCCTTCCACCAACTTCTTGACTTATTAAACGTTGTACAGTAGTTTACCAACTACATTGGAACATTCAATTTGGAATGGAGAAAGGAGTAGAGATCTATAAGTTTTTTTCAAGGATGAAGTGGGATTGACTTCTATTCGTAAACCTCAAAGGTGTGGTGAACTGCATGGACCCAACAGATCTTTTTCATCTTTTTTAAAAATATTTTTTGTATTCAATCTCAATCTGTAGGAATTGGTTTGGTCCCTTGTTAAGCAAATCAATATGTTTATGGCACTAAATCTGCATTGATTGGAGCTCTGATCCTCAGTTAGGTGACTCAGAAAGTTTGTGCCATTTAGAATATCTTTATGCCAAATGAGGTTTCATTTGAAAGATTTTGAAAACAAACAGAGGTAGATGAAAGAGAAAAAAATAAGATTCAGCTAATTACCAACCGTCACGTCTGTTCCTGCTACAGAACAACAGCAGCACAGTCATTCCAAAACAACTATTATCTGGCAATGCTAATCCATTAACATGATTCTTCTTAAGTCATAAAATGGCTAATTATGTTTGGGAGAGTGAAGCTCAGTTTACACGATAAACAAAGTAAAAAGACCGCAAATTCAGTCAGTAGCCTGGCTCCCAATCATATCTTGATTGGAAAGTTTGTAAATGTGAGATTGAATGGAACATTCATTTTTCCGATCACTTGTTTCACAAGGTAAGTAATTCAATTATTTAACTGGAGGTAAATTGAACCGCAGGCTTTTTTGAATTCGGGCTTATTGACGGTGTGCAGAATTAGGTGGCATATTGTCTCCCTGACTCTAGGAGGAGAGGCCTGATTGATATTTACTCAGGGGTACTGACAGTGAAGATAAAGTTTACTCATAATGAATAATCCTCCGAATTTATACCAATAATTCTGTACGCAAATGTTTAATCAATAAATATTAAATGGAGAAGAACATTCTCCATTAGGATGCCTTGCTTGACCTTTATAAAACATTTGTTAGGCTTGAGCTAGAAGATTCTGTCTAAATGCGCGCACCCCTTTTGGTTAGATGTGAAAAACATGGGCAGCATGGTGGCTCAATGGTTAGCACTGTTGCCTAACAGTGTCAGAGACGTGGGTTCAATTCCAGCCTTGGGTGACCGCCTGTGTGTAGTTTGCACATTCTCCCTGTGTCTGCATGGATTTCTTCCAGGTGACCCGGTTTCCTCCTGCAGTCCAAAAATGTGCAAGTTATGTGGATTGGCTGTGGGAAATGCAGGGTGACAGGGATAGGTGTGTCTAGGTTGGATGCTCTTTGGAGGGTTGGTGTGGACTGAATGGCCTGCTTCCACACTGTAGGGATTTCATGACATGCTGAGGACATAAAGTACAACAAGATGAGAGAAACTGGTGCTTAGAGCAGGAGGATGTTAAATCAAGCTAATCAGAACTGTGAAGCATTTTGATGGAGTGGATTGAAGACATTGGGCTGAGTCTTACATATTTTTAGCTAAGTGTTGGTTTCGTCAAGTCTCATGAAAGGTTCCTCTCCAAGAGGTCTAAGCAGTTCCCTTGCCCTATCTTGCCAAACTCAGCTCATTAGCTACCCTGCATTACGGTGCCCCACCCGCCCCACCCCCCACCCACCTTATCTGATTCTAGCCCAATTCTACCACTCACCCATATCCTTAATAGCTCAGCACGGTCAGGATTTCCTGGAATGGCATTCCTGGAACAGCACTATCTTTAAAAAGGCCATTGTGAACCCAGACAAGCAGTTCCTGACATTTTCCCTGGACGTGACAGAGGAGGGAATATTGGCACCTTGCTTTGCAGGTTGTGACCTGGAGGTCCTGGTGGATAGGGTGGGGCAGAGGAGAGCCACTCACTTCTCCCAAGATCAGCACATGATGCCACGACACCAGAATGTGTCAGCCTGGTCTGAGGTTGCCAACCACATTGTTGCAGTCTCAGCTGCCTGGAACAATGCACAGCACTGAAGGAAGTAGGTAATTGAATGATTTTTATTTCTCTCAGTCAAATAGCCTGCTCAATGGAACCCATGGCATCTTTCTTTTGCCGAATGATTCTACAATTGTGTTATTGCAGTGTTCAGCCTATTCTTCTAGAGTAAGACCAATGATATAATCGAATGATCCTTTCATGTTACTGAGATAACTCTGCAGATTAATGCACCACTTTACTGACACTTACACCGATAGGGCAAGAGTGTTATCCAAATCATTTCCTTTTCAAGATGTGGATCTTTAAAAGATTTGGATAATATTTGCTTGTGAGGAGTTCTGTTTGCTTATTCTCTAGGCAAGCTTTGTCTTCCGCCTGCAAGTGAACAACAATAGTTAGGGCTCACTGTTACAGACTAACTTGTCCAGAGAAATGCATTGACAGTGTGAGATATAACAATATCACAAATCCGTTTACAAAGAACAGCTTTTCAATTCTGTTGAAAGAAGCACGGAGGAAACCTTTTACTGTTCTATCTCATTTCTCTGCAGAATCATTAATATTGATCTAATTAAACACCTTCCACTGCTCCCTCTGGGACTGGCTTGTGCTCACTGCGGCCTTTTCTATAAATCTATTAATTTTATCCTTAAAGATCGCAACACATTGCATTGCACAGTAATGAATGTTGGTTATTAGTGAGAGATGTTGCTGTTATTTTTGACAAAGCGATGGAAAATAAAGCACATATTCTCAATTGTATTGAATTTGAGCAATTCTCTGATGAATCCTATACTCTGAAGCCTTAACTATTACAATGAGATAAAACAGCCCTATTGTTGTATCTCTCTGAACTGTGGATCTGTTCTAAGGGAACTTCAAATTAGTTGGAATGTGATTTACTGTCAGGATGCTTTGAGAGCTGTAATTGTGGATTGAATCACAGAGCAACAGAAAGACAAAGGGCAAACTTCAAAACTTCTGAGCTGGGATTTAAAATGGGGGCAGTTACCGCCTGGAGTTAAGCCTGTTTAAGGCTGGCCTTCAAAGCCATCGCTCCGTTTTTAATGGTTTGGCCAAATGGTTGCCTTAAGCCCTCAGATGCCTACTTCCAGAGCAACTGATGGGGAGGAAGCAGCTGGGTGAACAATCAGGAGGGATTGCCCCCAGCAAATCGAAAGGCCATCCAGGTATACTTGGCAGCCTTTGCCACATGAGATTTGAGCTATCCCTCAGCTGTTAAAATAACAGTGGCAGTGGGAAGATGCCCTTAGGGACCACCCAAACACCTCGATTAACCCAAGGGCAAGCATGCCACACCCCAATATCCCACTGCTGCTAAAATACCAGCAAAGGTGGTTTGGTGAAAGGTCTGACACACCCTGTCAACACACTTGATTTTTTGCTGTCCAACATGCCAGGTCATTGCAGGGGGCATGACCTTCTGGCCTTGGTGTCATAACTTGAATCCCTTTACAGCTCAAACATCAGAAAGAAAAAACAAAACTCTTTGAAATGTGAAAATGTTTCAAAAGTAAGTTACAAAGGTATTTGCTGGATGCCTGGGTGCCATTCTTGGAATACCTTAGCAGCTACAATGGAAGAAGTAGCGACGTTGGGTGGGACCCATTCAGATGCCAAAGCTGTCTCCATAATGGGGCAGACTAGGATTGTTCAAAATCGATGAGTCACTTGAATCCAGTGGGGGAAGATAAGGCCTGCGGCAGAGCGCTGGAATTTCTGCTGTCCTGTATTTTACACTTGCTAAACTAACCTTTATATGGCCTTATTTGCTGGCACATATGCTTCCAAGTAATTATAAATTTGAACCTCTGGATTCTTCTGTTCATCCATATCCTTGTCTTTCCTCTTGAGTGTGTAGTGATAATCTTTGATGACATTATTCTGGATTTCTCCTTATTGATTTGAGAACAAATTTGATGTTGACATTTCAACACAGTGCTCAGGGGTAATTCTTTTAATATGCATAGTATTTAGATTGAACTCCATGCCTGTTTCCTGTTGTAGCCATATTAGCGAGTTACATTTTAGCGTCATTTACAATTCTATGATATGTTATTAATCATATCTAACTTTAAAAAATATATTTGGCTCAAATGTTTTATTATGGAATTCGTGGACTAATGCAGGTCACTTGATAAGCTACCAATGATTGGCAGAAGATTAACGCATTCCTGTCACAATTTCCACAGGCACCTCAGATTTAAGATTCGTATCCTTGTGGTCATTCTTGTGTTTCTTACAGTTAGTTGGCAGTACTTTTGCCTCTGTATCATAAGATTCTGGCTTCAAGTTCCATTCCAATGTTTGAACATAAAAGATCAAGACCGATATTTCAGTGCAGCCCAGCAGGAATGCTGTATTGTTAGAGGTGACCTCTTTTGAATGAAACATTAAAGCAAAGCATTGTCTTGTCTATCGCCATGTTACTATTTCACAATAAAAGGAGGGGATTTGTCCCAGGTGGACTGGCCGATATTTAATCCCTCAACCAACATCGTAAGAGATTATCTGGACATTGTCACATTGCAGTTTTTGTAAATTTGTCCTGCATAGATTACCTGCTGTGTTTCCTACATTACAACAGTGATTACACTTCATCAAGTACCACAGTGGCTGTAAACAACTTTGGGGCATTCAGTAGTCATGAAATGAGTTATATAAATACAAATGCTTCATTCCTCCAAATCCTTCCACAGTGCATTGTCTGAATTTTCTCTAATCATTTCTGGACTTAATTCCTCCAAGAACTCCTCATGTATCTGGCATCTTAATTATCTTTCAATTCCTTTTCCCTCACCCTATTTTTGGTGGCCATACCTTCCACTTCTAGACTCCAAGTCCTGCAATTTTCTCCCTAATAATTTCCACCCATTCCTTAAAATGTTTTAGAAATCTGAAATACTATAATTAACTATATTTCTCTTCCTACAGAAGATGTCTAAATTGCTGATTTTTTCCAATATTTTTCATTCTCTATAAACTAAGATTTTGACCAAGCTTTTGGTCTCTTGACTGAATTTCTCCATTAGTTCAATTTCCGCCTGATTGCGTTCTCTTCCATTTACATAAAACAGAAGTATATAAAAGTCACTTCTACACTTGACTATTTGAACACACAATGATAGGTCTCATACATCTTACCCTCCATAAAAAAAAGGTCTGACCAAGACTCCTGCTGCCCAAGTCTTTACTCAGTCTAAGGTGTGGATTGTCCTTCCACAACTTGAGCAGGTAAAATCCCAAATGTAGGAAGGCAAGCAAGAACAGAAATCAGCAGCCCCTTACCATTTTGAAATCACTGGTTAGCAAGTTATTAGGTTTGTTAACAACCTGATCATCCACAAATTTTCATTCCCTGCTGCGTTTCTCAGACGTTGGACATGAAAGTATTTGAGACCCTGTTAGGGCAGTTTGAATGAGTTGCCATAAGAGTGATAGAAAAGACCTTTGACTGGTCCATGCCTTAACATATCAGTAGGTTCTATTGGACTGATAATACTGTTAGGAGGATATTTTTATACCTTTTTTGTACGTTCAACAAAAATAAACACTGATTCTGAGAACAGGGGCACTTTGTAATTCCAGTCATAGCCAAATGCCTACTTGTAGTGCTCTCTCACCACTGTATAGATTCATAGAATTCCTACAGTGTGAAAGCAGGCCATTCAGCCAATCGAATCCAGACTGGTCCTCCGAAAAGCATACCATCCAGACCAAGCCCCTACTCTATCCCTGTAACCCTGCATTTCCCATGGCAAATCCACTTAATCTACATATCCCTGGACACATGTGGGCAATTTGGCCTGGCCAATCCACCTAATGTGCACATCTTTGGACTATGAGAGGAAACTGGAGCACCTAGAGGAAACCAATGCAGACACAGGGAGAATGCGCAAACTCCACACAGACAGTCACCCCAGGGTTTGAATGGAACCCAAGTCCCTGGTGCTGTGAGGCAGCAGTGCTAACCACTGAACCACTTTTTCCCCACATAAGTCATTCTTCCTTGGCTGGGAATCGAACACAGGTCGTGGCAGTGAAAACACCGAATCCTAAACATTAGACCATGATGTCCTGGCCTAGGGTGATGTTTTGGCGCAGAGCTCTTGTTCTGACAATTGCTTTCAAACTCACTGATGGCCATTAATTGGCTTTCTGAGGCTTGACTGAACGTCTATCACCCTGTTGCGAAACATGAAATCCAACCCCAAGTTCAATTCTCCTATTACCCCATGTGCCTGTTATCACACACTGTCAATGTTGTTTAAGTCAGATATTGTACAACATCAGGTTATTGTCCAACAGGTTTATTTGAAAACACAAGCTTTCGGAGCCTCAGTCCTTCTTCAGATGTTAGTGAGAGAGGCTAGTGTCAGACACAGAATTTTGTAAGTAAAAGATCAGAGGTTCACACCATTGATGAGGATGTACTAAACAAACTTAAACTGCTAACTAAAAGAACTGTGGAAGCTGTAAATCAGGAACAAAACCAGAAGTTGCTGGAAAAGCTCAGCAGATCTGGCAGCATCTGTGAAGAAAAAATCAGAGTTAACGTTTAGGGTCTGGTAAGCCAAGGATCAGGTTCTGACGCATACTGATAGACATGCACAATTAAATGCTTAGGGCATTGGCGCCCCTACTAGAAAATCTTCAGTCAGTGTCAAGGAGCAGGAACAGTCCAACTCTAACTTAGCAAAGGGTTTACACAGAGCTTAAAGCCCATTTATCCAGTGTGAAAGTGTTGACCAAATCAATTCACACAGTTGCGGACCCAACCTTGAGGCAGCATCTGATGGTGATGATGCACCTTTCATTGCAGGAGAAGCATCAGCCACTCAATGTCTGCAAGCTGATACAGAAGCTCAGTTTGTTGTGGATTACAGAGTGCAAAAGCACTGATAGGAGACAACAGCATTCCAACAATCTGTCATCTGAAAGATTTCTAGGATTTCTGAGGCACTGCCCTGGAGGATTGGCAGTAACACGATGGACCTTACCCTACATCAAGAATACAACCGTGACAGCAGTAGGTGGCAGATTTGAATCTGGACCTCCTGGTTGAAGCCCACACTTTTCACATATTGTTCCTAAGTGAGGATCCATTCGAAGAATTGTTTCCTCAATGTGCTGAGCAGTTACGGCTTTTGCCATTATTGTAAGGTTGGAGTGGTGGGTAGGGTAGTCGGGTGTTGAGGGGGCGTGGTGTTGGGGAGGTGGCAGAGAGCAAGTATAAGGAATTCTTGCTCCAATACATGACACTTTGCTTTGACCATACCCAGCGATCTCTGTGCACATTTGGTCTCCATACCTAATAGGATACATTTGCATGTGGTTGAATGCGGTAGAGGTTTGCTGGATTGTTTCCTAGATTTGAAATTATTTTATGAGGAGAATTGAGTCAAATGAGTCTGTACTTTCTGGAATTTTGAAGAATGGGAAGCCATCAGTGAAACGTAAGATTCAGAGTGGGCTCAACATGATAAATATTTCTCCTGGTCTAAGAGTCTAGAACTATGAACATGATCCCACATTTAGGTGATTGTCATTTCAGATGAAGATAAGGAAATACTTCTTTTTGTAAAGAGCGCTGAATCTATGAAATATCTCCCCATGAGGATTGTAGATGCTCGGTTTGAGATACTCAAAGCTGAGGTCAATAGGTCTGGCTGCAGCTATGGAGAGAAAGCAGTGTTTACATTTCAGGTCCAGTGACTAGATTTGAAATGTTAACTCTGTTTTCTCTCCACAGAAGGTGCCAGATTTGCTGAGTCTCTCCATCAATTTCTGATAAAGTTTCTGATTTCTAGCATCGGCAACTCTTTGGCTTTTTGAGATCAGTTGGTATTTGGACTATAAAGGAGTCAAAAGATATGGAGTGCAAAGAAGTCATAGAGTCATACGGTTTGGAAAAAGGCCCTTTGGTCCAACCTGTTCATGCTGACCAAGTTTCCCAAACCAAACTAGCCTGACTTAATTACTTCTACCCTTGTACTCTCCTCAAGCTGCTTGAACCAATTAGTTCAAGAACACTTCTTCCCTGCCGTTGTTAGACTGCTGATTGGACTCACTAACTTCAAATAACATTGAACTAGCTAATGTTGATCTTGCTTTGTGCACTTCCTGTGCAGCCGTGACCTTGTATGCCTCACTCTGTCTAAGCACCCATGACGTATATGTCCTTGTTTGCTTTGATCTGCCTGTACTGCTTGCAAAACAAAGCTTTTCACTGTACGTAGGTACATGTGACTGCAATAAATCAAGTCAAATCAAATCAAACCAAATCAAATCAAATCATGCTTTATTCCAAGGGAAGTGCCCAGTAGTTCATTCTGTCTGTGAAAAACTTGATTTGAATAGATGTCTTGATATCAGCAAAATGCCCTTCCGTATCTGCACATCATTCCAAGTAGGTTATTGTAACCTGATGCCACAAAAGAAAGCATCAAACACTTGGAGAATAATGAATCAACCAATAGCTAACTTGTAGTTAGTTGAATATTCCTTTAAATAGTACCGTTAGGGTTAGGGGTCATTCTTGCTGCAGAATTCACTTTTCCGTGAGGTTAAGGGAGAGTATTAACTGGAGTATTGATGTCAAACTAACATTGCATACGCACTAATATCATGATCTGGTGGACATTTACTATGTGTACATTAATGCACTGACTCAGAGGGGAGGTGATGGCCTAGTGGCATCATTGCTAAATTATTAATTCAGAGATCCATGTAATGTTCTGGGGACCTCGGTCAAAATCCCACCATGCCAGAGGTGGGAACTGAATTCAGTAAAAAAAATTGGAATTAAGAGTCTAATGATGACTGTGAAACAATTGTCAATCATTAGCACAAAAGACATCTAGTTTGTTGATATCCTTGAAGGAAGGAAACTGCTGGCCTAAACATGACTCAATGTGGTTAACTTTTAACTGACCTCTGTGGCAGCTAGGATAGACAATAAATGCTAGCCTAGACAACAATGACAATCTCATGAATGAATTTTAAAAAAGTGCCCCATTTAATTTATTTCAGAGGTATGCGTGGGAACATAAATTGTGCCCCGCAATAAAAGTGCCAATGAGTTCTTGCTTCAAGTCACCCTTGTTTATATAGAATTTATAGAAGCAAGTCATTCAGCCCAATTACAGTAAGGAATGAAAACCGAAAGAACTGCGGATGCTGCAAATCAGGAACAAAAACAGAAGTTGCTGGAAAAGCTCAGCAGGTCTGGAAACATCTGTGAAGAAAAATCAGAGTTAACATTTAAGGTCCAGCAACCATTCCTCAGAACACACTCTTTTTTTGCTTCATGGATGCTGCCAGACCTGCTGAACTTTTCCAGCAACTTCTGTGTAAGGTAAGCACTGCTTGCAAATGTAGTGGCAGGTTCAATGAAACATTCTAGAGGTCATTGGGTGATTACTAGATTCAAAATAGTGTGCAAAATTAGGGGGACAAAGCAGGAGATGCTAGTTTGAAGAGTGATTCTGAATTGGTTTATGCCAGGGCATATGTTGCACTTACACCTCCTTCAACCCTATTTCATTTAACCACATCTGCATATTTCTTTCTCTGTCACGAACTTAATTATCTTCTTCAGAAATGCATCTTTAGTATTCACCACAACTTTCTTTTGATTCACTCATGAAATATGGGCATCACTAGCTTGGCCAACGTTAATTGCCCCTTCCTAGTTGCAGGTGAAAAGGTGCTGGTGAACTGCCTTCTTGAACTGCTACAGTTTATTTAGTGTAGGTACATCTATAATGCCATTAGGAAGGGAGTTCCAGGATTTTAACCCATCTAAATGTATGGCTAAATGTATTAACAAATTCCACATTCTGGTTACTCTCGGAGGAAAGAATTTTTTCCGGAATTCGGTATTTGAATTAGTAGGCATTTTTATTTTATAATTGTGCCTTCTTCATTTGAAATGGTTTCCAAGATAAACCTCATTTTCAGGATCAGAGCTTTTATATTTCTCAAAATTTCTGTAAGTATAAACTAAAATTTATAGTTCACCAAAATGCAGAAAAAGGAAACAATTACAATCTGTCCTTCTCGTGATAAAGGCATACATTTTTCTTTGTATCGCATATTTGAAATGCTGTACTCTCAATTCAATGAGAAACAATGTATAAACATGTAATGTGAAGCATCAATTGGAAAGAATAATCAATGTTGATTCTATCTCAGTGTGAAATAGATATTTCTCAAGTTAAGAAATGCAAGTAGATTTCTTTTAGGTCTTTATTACTAAGAAGAAGTTTACTTTTAACTTTGTTTTTATTCAACTGACAGTGAAGCTGTCAAGTTGTCATAAAAAGCCAACTGGTTCATGAAAATGCTTTCAGAGATATTGGCCTGTCCCAACTCCTCTCATAAAACAATGTGGTTGACTCTTAGATGCTGCTGAGTTGACCTAACGAGTCATTGGGCTCTGTCTATAGACAGCCTTGCGAATGAAATATACATCTCGAGAATAAATTAGAAGAAACATTGAGAATGGTCAACAGCTTTGGGCAAGTATTGAGTGGCTCCATGGAAATATCTGGGCCTCTGTTTTTGTCACTTATAGGAATGGAAAGTTAAGAACAGGAGCAGCTGAAACAGTATCTAGAGCCTGTTCTGTCATTCAATTAGCTCATGGCTGATTTGTATTTTCCTTCAATGTACCCACGTTTTCTCCACATCCTTGATAACCAATCATTACAATGGTCTTGTATTCACCATAAAAGACATGGTTGGAATATGCTTTCAATAGATGAAGACTTGTTCAACACCACACTAGAGTTTCAGTCTAAATTATACACTCATTTGTAGAGATGCTTGAACCCAGGACCTTGTCAATTTGAGGTAACAGAATACAGAGCAAGCCACCTAGGTCCATATAACATGTCTCTTAAATAAAATTAGCTTTTAATCCTTTTTTTAATGTAATTATTTTGATGAAGAACCATTGTAAAAACAGCCTGTTGTTTCATATGAATTGGATCCTACATTTCTTCAGAAAAGATCAGTTGCTGGAAATAAAACTAATTGGCATTCTTTGGAATTTTGCTTTCAATGCCCTTTTTGAGATTGAAATTTTAGGGTGCTTGTGAAATTAGCTCTGATAATCCAAAACAACCTCTCAAAGGAAAGTAAAAATTTGCGCTAACACTAGAGAACCTGATTAAATAGCTGGCTATGGTACAAAAGAAAAATAATTAATTTATTATCCATGTACCACTAGAAAGTAAATACAAATCTATCTTTCTATGACTGATCTGTCTGTCAAAACACAACATTAGGGACGTACACATCCACATCCAGACTGATCAGTCTCACAGCACTCTGAGGGAAGGAAAAGATAAATCCTTTGTTGTTTAATTTCTATGAACCAGTTGTTGCAATAAGATAACGATCATTTCTTTTTTGCCTTTCATTAGACTGTCAGCTCTTAACAAAGTAAATAGCTATGTCTTATCATCTTTTACAGAAATGAACTTAATTCCTTAACATTGACATGATCTTAGAGAAGCAGCATTGAACAAGCACAAGCCAATTTAACTCAAAGATGTTTAGAACTAAGAGTAATTTGGATATTATTCAATTAAAGCAAAATGGCTCAATTCACACTCCTTCATGAATGGAACTTGTTTTAGATCCGAGTTTTATTATAATAAGCTAATTTTTTTTATAGACCCAATTTCACTTTAAAAAGTTTAACCGTGATCCAATATACATAAATGCAGTTAACATAATAATCAGTCAGGATCTCACTGAATGGAGGAACAGTCTTGAGGGGCTGAATCATTAGCTGCTTTTCCTGTGATTTGGAGACTTTGCCAATTTGACCTGTTGAAAGACCAACAGTCTGTTTATTGGATTCAACACTGTTTCATGCCAAAGATATTCCACTGTTTTACAAACTAAAGCAACATATGAAAGTTTTTATGATTAAAATAACTGAAATGAAGTGCTATTTATAAATGTGACACCTAAAAGATTGAATTCACTAAACAAAGCAAGGTTAAATTTAAGATATATCATCTATAAAGACCACTTTCATTTTGGCATGTGGTCATGTCGCATGTTAGAACACTGCATTGAAAATAAAATATCAAATCAAGTCCTTTGATCATACAGCAAAATTCCTGACTCTTTGAAACTCAGGTTTTAAGCCTTTAACTCTTTTGATGCTGAGATTGTCAGATAAAACTTGGAATCAAATAACAGTTAGTTTGTACTATATGAAAATACACATGTAAGTGTACTGTGTAAACACAGAGCTGCACTGGGTTCATAAGCAGAATATAAACTTGCCTTCAGGGATCCTGATGCATTTAACAAGCATCTTTCATTCAATTAATTAATCATCAAAACTTATCACTTTAATCCTTGCATTAAAAGATGTCACCTGCTCTTTAATTAAAAATGCAATTTAAATCCATACATTGTGATACCGACTGATTGTCATCTTCAAAGAACAATAAGTGCCTAGAAAATATGAAATTCTAAGATTGTCTGAGCACCAAGTGCAATTTAGTAATAAGACAAGTTGCCAGTATTATGTTTTCAGTTCTGTCTCTTGGCAAAAATATCAAACACTGATAAACATTTTCAAATAAAACCAATGCTTATTGTTGCCCATGATTACACATGCATTTGTGATATAATGCTATACGTGCTAATAAATTGACCTATCCTTAATCTCCTAAATAGGATCTGAGGCACTTGTTCACTGTACAATCTTGATGCTGAAATAGGACTCATCAAAGCTATCCTGTGGGACAATGTTAACCTGATCAGATCATTTATCGCAGGATATTGCACAAAATCCCAAATGAGCCAAAGGCTGTCACAGTTTGTCCTGTCAAGTATCCGGTCTACCTCAGATTACACTGGAAAACTACGGTATTTTGAAGTTTGGGCAACAGATGAAGCTAACGGTTTCACTTTCCTGCTATGCAAGAGGAGTGGTGCTCGTCACTAACAAGATGTTGCAGTGAAGTCAAAAAGACATTGTATTGATCACACAAATGAGTAATGTGGCATAAGAATTTCAGTGCTAGTGTGATGTAGGCTGTATATCACAAAGATTGGTGGATCATATCAATATCACATCCATCCAGCTGTTTGCAACAAAACAGGGTACTAACTGTGAAAAGCTCGCTCACGCTCGCAAAGCTCCCAACAGTGTCCAATGTTAGATGTGCTTCTGCAATTGGACAATATTTTCTACATAGGCTATTGACAACTAATTTAGGACAGTTAGCCAGGCTGGCAGGATAGCACAGTTAGAGACAAAAAAAACCTGCAGATGCTGGAATCTAAGGTAGACAAACAGGAGACTGGAAGAATGCAGCAAGTCAGGCAGCATCTGGAGGAATGGAGGAGTCAACATTTCGACTGAGTCCTGAAGATGGGTAATACCCGAAAATGTCGATTTCTCCTTTCCTCCAGATACTGCCTGGCTTGCTGTGTTCTTCCAGCCTCTTGTTTGTCTACCCTGGCAGGATAGCACGCTTTGTTTACTGAGCTACGTATATTAATATACAGGGCCCCATGCTTTGTAAGTGGAAAGAACATGTACACATACTGTACCTGTTTTAACTCAACAAGAGTTAAACTCTGGATCAGCTTGACAGTTAATTTAGTCATTTACTGATGCATTCTTCAGGGCAATGCCTCTGCAAATAGTATCCTCTTGTTACTGTCTTCTCATATAGAACAAATGCTCTTTTGCCTTTATTTTGATATTTCTTGTGAATTGTCCAAATGAGTGCACGACACAAAGCTTTGAAAACATGTGTCTTTTTTTTAGAGGTACTCAGGTACTATCAAATGATTAAGGGTAGAATGTGATGCTATAAGTTTGCATTTGAAGAGTAGACATGCTCCACAGCAGCACATTGCAGTTAAAAATTCTTTAAAAGTCACAATGTTCCTTATAAAATACAAGAAGAGTGGGCTCTGTAAAAGGCTTGATTTTCATGTGTCACAGAATAAGTCTATTTTATTTCTGGAAATAGAAATTGACATCATTGAGTTTACTTTAGGCCCTTGGGAGCGTTTTCATATAGAAATTCCATAAGTAATTTAAAAATATGTCCTTCAGCGTCATTAATGAATCAAATGCGAGTGCATGTGGGTCATTGAGTGCCTCCTGTACTGTTTTGTGAACTAGAAAAGCTAGCTTGGTGATAATAAATTCATCATGACAATCTGAAAACAAAGCAAGGAAAGAAACATAAGAACAGGAGTGGCTCAATTGCCTGTTTGAACCTGTTGCAACTTTGCTGAGCTGTAGCTTAACACTATCTACCTCTCTTGGTCCTATAAGCCATAATCCTCTTAATTTCTTTGCACAACAAAAATTTACTAATCTCAGTTTTAAATCTTAATCTGTTCTAGTGACGGGGATGTGTTCTAGATTTCCATGACCATTAGAGTGAAGTGATGCTTTTTGGCAGCGCCACTCACCAAAGATAATAGATTTTCTCGACCAACCCTATCAAATCCTGTAATCATCTTAAAAGACCACATTTAGATCACCTCTAAATTTCAATGCTCGAGGGAATGTAAATATATAGCCTGTGCAACCTTCCCCAGTAACAACGATTTTAGCTCCTGTATCATTCTGGTGGATCTGTACCGCACCATCTCCAAGGTTAGTATATACTTTCAGAGCTGTGGTGCCTGTTGTATTATGGCATATATTCCAGACCAGAAAAAGTCCATATATTTAGCTCAGTTATATGATATTACAACATGTGATGTTTTGCAATAAAGCTGCCTACCTCACCTTTAGTTACTCTCAGTGTTTTAGTGTCAGTGTAGTTATAGCTAGTCAGTTATACATATGTAATGTATAGTTACATCAGTGAGTACAGAACCATGACTATGGACTGAATCTTGCTATTTTTTTGGCTAAGTCTGAGTTGTGGCAAGGTTTTTGAAGAGATTTCTGCCCCAAGAACTATTGTATTTTCTTGCCATGTCTTACCAAGCTTGCCTCGTTACCTCCCTTCCATGGCGCTCCTCACATCTGAATCCTGCCCCATCTTACCATGCACTGTCTCCAGAACAACTTGCCAATGAGAAGATAGCTGCCCTAAGACTGGCTAGCAGTTACATGGAGCTGTGGCACCAGTTGCTTTTAATAGTTGCAGACGGCATTGAGTTCCGGAGGTCTCTGTGAGCAGACCTGAGACAAGACTTGGCTGGAAAGTGAATGGATATCGAAGGCTTTGCAAATGAAGTTGAAATCCCTGTTGTGCAAGGGAAAAACTGAAAAGAACTGTACTTTTAAAGACTGAGAAAGCTCAAAGTAAGCAAAATGTTTACAGCTCAGAGTGAGCTTCTCTCCACAGCAAGCATGCACCAAAAAACATCTACAGTAAGGGAAATCAAGAGCCGTAGAAGTAGGTTAGAAATGAGGTCACAGCACATGTTTGTTATGAAGCCAAATTAAAGTGATAAGGAGCAATGTAGAAAACTAAACAAATACAGTCTAACAGGCAGCAGGATTTAATTGGTGAAGTTGGCAAAGGATGGGAATTGTTCATTAGGTATGAAGGGAGGGAACTGTCCAAATCTCTCTTGAAAAACAGAAAATGTCCATTTTATCCATTGAAGAGGTGACTTCCATTTTGGCTGTCAAAGGCAGGAAACTCTATTTTGGCCACAAAAGCATGGGAAAACCATGCAGTAAGCATTTCTGGGAAATATCGTTGCTACATTGTCCAGTTAAAGCCTTCAAGGCTAGAAAAAATAAAACAGTCACCCACATTGCTGTGGGCCTGGGGCCAAATCAATAGATTTCTTTTTTCTGAAAGGACATTTCTGAACCAGTTGGGTTTTTGCAACAATTGATACATGGTCACCATTAGGTTAGCTTTATCTTTCTTCTAGATTTTTGTTGAATTCAAATTTCATCATCTGTCATGGTAACTTTTGAACCCATGTTGCCAGAAAATTAGCCTTGGGTTCTGAATTACTAGCCCAGGGAGCTTATACATAGACCATCACCTCACCTGATGTATCTTTGACCAAGATGACTGCAGTGACATCCACCATGATACAAAACTAAACATTTTCTTAAAGAAAGGGGATTAGGTTAAAAATAGTGATCATTTTTAACATTAGAGAGAAAGTTAATGATATGGAACAAATAAAAACTCTTCTCTCAGGGGCAGTGAGGTTGCTCAAGCCACAATTATGAACTTAAGCTCTAGTTCCATCTCATTCAACAAAGCAAAACTTTTTCAAGGCATTTAGTACAAAAACTAAATCATAAGAGTAGAGGTTCCCATCAGTTTAAATCATTTCCTTTGATTGCGAGTTGAGAGAACACAACAGTTAACATCCTCCACAGAAACATAGAATCACTGATATCAACTTTTGGATTTCCATGTTATTGACAACATGTGCAGATTAGGAAGTTGATGTTAGTTTCATTAAAAGTAATGAAGGCAAGCACAGACAGTTTTACCACTGCAAAATTGGACCAGGATAAAATGAACAGGTATAAACACTATGCAAGTAGATGGGTTTTGAATGAGTTAATGTCTTACTCGTAGAAATGCTCACTTCTCATCATCAAAGTCCGCGCAAGTAAATCCTATTCACAGTCAGTTCTGTGATGTCTCCTTTCATTGCACAAGTAAAACATCCACCAGATTGTTCAAGAATCACGTAATGAATTCTTATCCAATTTTGAACATATTTTCCCTATACAGCTAATATTATTGTGGAATAATTACCTACCAATGTTTTCTACTGATTGATTAATTGTAATGAAATTTAGTGGAATACTAACAAACATGTTATGTTTAATAAAATGTCTCTCTTGGGGTACAGTTGTCCTCTCCTACTCTTTAGCTTCTTACACAGAATCCACAGTGGACATGTAGCAATGCTATTCCTGTCTACAAACAGCTGTTCAGGGTTCCTGCACAGTCCTCTGGGAAGAGATCAGCCATCTGCTTGCTCCTATTCTAAAAACGCACTGCTAATGGCATTTGGGATTTTCTCAAGAAATCTATTTGGACTACTGAAAAAAAAACTAGGTATTGAACCATCTGTTACTCATTTCAAGAAGTTAATTTGTTTCCATTGAATGAATCATTTTTTACACAACAATGGTGCAGCAATTATTTGATTAATTGAGGATTGGCTGACTTTTCCTCTATTTTTCCTTTCCCTCTGGAGGATCATGCATTATTTAGATTTTTAAATAAAATGACCTTGGTACCATATGGTCTTAATATGTAACGATCGTTCAAACTCTACTGCTACTATTATCATTGGATAGATGCTGAGTGTCTTTGTGGAATTAATAGCACGTAAGGCAGAATTGGCCTGTATCAGTGTTAATGTTCCATACTGGCTTCCTCTCACTTTTCATCTAAACCTATCAATATAATCTTCTATTCCTTTAATCCCTCTTTTATCTATTTAGCCCTTAAATGTATTAATGCTACGCACTTTAACTGCAACAACAGATTTGATGTACCAATCACTCACTGGGTAAAAAAGTTTTTATTTTCTGAATTCCTTGGTGGATTCGTTAGCATCTATCTTACCTCAGTGACCCCTAATTTTTATCTTGTAGGACATTCTTTTGTTCAGCTGTGTTATTGGAGGTAGTAGTCTGTTTAAAATTATATCATCAGCAGTACTCTCAATTGGCTTCTTTCTGATATATTCCCCCAAGGTTCGGATCTAGCAATTTATTTCATTTGATACACAGCTCTTTCATTGCTTCACTGCCTTTAACCTCTCATTGGGTGTGTCCTAATTTGTCCTCCAGCCTAGCCATGCCAGCTTTGTTAAAGAATTACAGCCAAGAAGTCAAGCCTCCCTTCTCTTTCAAGTACTGGCTTGTCCACTTCACAAATCCAGCATTTGCTGTGTTTTGCTTTGCTGTTCATCCACCACACCAGCCAGATGAAACATGTATTGAAACATTTTGAAGTACAAATTGTCAAGTATATTTGTCAATGTCGACAGTACCAGGCTGGTTACTAGTTTTACACAATGCTTTCTTATTCAATTTCATTGAGGTCAATGTAAGGCACTGCTTTTAATGGGCAGCTAATCCAATGCTGCTAGTTTTGTACCACTACTGAAGATGAATTTCTGCTCCTAGATCTTTTTTACACTTGCATATAAATCAGTTGCATCAGATCCACTTGTTAGAGAGTGCCATACCTGATGAGTTGTTCAATTACCTTTTGTCATTACATGTTTTAAGAATAATAGGGACAACAATGTATCAAACAGCTCCTCAAGCCTGTTTCCTCATTTATTTAGATCATAGCTGATCGGTATCTCAACTTTATCCACTCAAATTGGTTCTGTAATGTCAACACACTTATCTTACTTCATCTCACATGGAAATTCTTAGGGAAAAAATTTTCCACTAACCTTTGTGCGAATTAGCAATTCCTAACATCAATATAGAACAATTTAATATTAAGCTTGTGCTTCCTTGTTCTAGAGTCTCTTGCCACAGAAAATAGCTTCTCTTTCTTCTCCTCATCAACATCTTTAAATATTTTAAAAACCTCAGCTAGCTCACTCTATAATCTTCTAAAGTTCACGGGAATAGAAGGTGGAAGTGTGCAGAATCTGGCCTCCCAGATTTAACCATTTTATCTCGAGTATCATATTATGGTGGAATTAGAGTGCATAACTTCCTTATTTATCATGTCCCCCAGGGATGGTGCTGGGAGGCAAATAATTCTTCAGTACCTCACTGAATAATGCATCATTCATTCCTCAGCCTATGCAGGGAATATTGTCAACATTTTTGACTGTGGAGCCATCTTAATTGAGACGTGCCCACCAATTTGTCAGCAGGAATTGGACAGATATCATGTCAGCAGATATCAACACAGGACAAACAAAACCAGATATCGCCAGTAAGTCACGTGTCATCTGTGAAGGGAAGAACAATTTGAAGCTTGATAATCTTTTATCAGAATGGGGAGATGTTTGGAATGAACAGTTCTCAGGCAAGTGTAGAGCCAAGGAGAATGGGAGAGTGAGGAAGAAGCAACTGAGGAAATGTTAATAATAGGATGGAGGACTCAAGAGATTAACAATGAAGGGGTGGATACTACAAGACAAAAATTGGGTGTTAATTGACCAAGTAAAGCCACAATAATTGCAGTGAGAGAAGGTGCAAATACTTCCAGTAGACTGGTGCTGGAGAAGGGAAGGATGACCTTGATCACTAAGAAAATGCTCCCATGTCCAAGGAGTGAGGTGGAAGATAGGCACATATTTATCAATGCAATAATATATTGGGGGTGGGGGGTGGCGGGGGAGTGTACCACAAACTGGTGATTTACTATTACTCATTGGGCATTATAAATCCAAGCTGATTTCACTCCATTCTGTCCAGCACTAGTATCAACAGGTATTACAGTGTCAAATGAATTATGATAAAAATCTTAATCTGAGGTTATTGGAATTGTCATTACCAGTAATATTTTTATTGCACGTACTAGTTCTTATTTGCATTAGATGTTAATGGAGCACATTTAGCACATACTTAAATATAATTATTTATGGCTGACAATGATATTATATTTTTATTAAGGAACCAATGCATTTCAAAGCAAGCAGGCATGATTCTAACTCTCCTACATTGTCACTTTATAATGGTTCATTTACACCCTAATATGATCACCATCATTTTATTTTTTATTTGTTCTTTACCTTCCTTATCAACATGTTACAGCCTTTACGAATGTTTCATAACATTTCGAAAAAAATTACTTTTGGTTGTGGGCCAATTCCTTTTAATGACTGCAATTGTCTCACTAATTGACATCTAGCACACCCTTTATAATGGCAAACTCTGCAGGGTGCCTGGAAATGAAACTAAGTCGCTGAATCACCGGCAATACTGGTAGCACAGCAACCATATCATTAGTTGCCAATTAGTTTAGTGCCATTGAATATGCCGCTTGAAGTAAGGCACAAGGCATGTGACTCTTTGAAGTTGCATCGAATCTCTTCATATTTCTGCCTTAAAACAATCCTTTGATTTTAGCTTGTCAGGAATACAATTGAAAATAAAGTGGATAGAATGTTTTAGGACCAGTTGCAGGCTAGGAGTGGGCAAGGTAACTTGGAAGTCTAGTGGGGGTGAGGGGTTGGGGGGGTGTCTAAAATTGGACCTCAAACTTTATGTGTGTTTATTAGGTGAGCTGTTGGCAATTGTCACTTTCTTTGTCGGAAGTTTAGTCTTGCAGTAGGGGCCAGGGGCAGAGTGTTAATGATCAGGGGGCATGATTGGGCTGCTGTGGAGTCAAGCACGGATAAATGAGTGTGAATTTGGGTGGAAGTTGGCCTATAGCGAGGAGCACTCCTGCTCCTGGCTTCACATTAAAGTGCGTATATTTTAAAATTTAATACTTTTAAATACTACAGTGTAGGCCACATGTGAATCAAATAACCCTGAGCACAGCAGGCATCATTTCTGGAATTACATCCGTAGCTTCAGTATGTCATCCTCCCAGAAAGCTACCACTTGTGTGCACAAATGCAATCTCCAAAAATGACAAGGCATTGGCAGCCCTCAAGCTGAGGGATTCCATTGAGTTCCAGTACCTCATTTGTGGGCACAACGCATTAAATCCTTCTGTACCATGACTGGAAAAGGATTCCATTGTCTCAGTTGGTGAGTGACCATTGTTAAACACCAGAAGATTAAAGGGTCGGTTAGCTGGAGTCCAGGTATTTACTTTTCTAGTCAGCATTATTTCGACTTACACATCACAAATCTCCAACCCATTGATTATTTATTCTCATGTATACGCCAAGTGCTCACCCAATTATCCCTTAACTAGCATATAAACATCACCTAATCCCTCACTCTCAGGCATCCTGCCAGACTAAACTAGATGAAAATAACCATATGGAGAGAATGTGCAGGTTAATGTCCAGTGTGCAGACAGCAAACATGATGTTTTTATTAGGCACAACTTGAGCCACCACAACAAACCAAAGAGGGGGAGGTGGGGTGCATCCACCCCTTTCCCACCCACTTCCTTCCCACCTGCCACCTTCCCACCTGATTAAATGGCCCTGTCAGCAAATTCACCACAGTGGAGAACATTAAAATCCCCCCATCGGGAAGGACGAGGTCAGTTAGGGATTACTAAAGAAGGACAATAATGGCAAGATTGAAACTTTGCTGGATTGAGAGCCAATGTAGGTCAGTGAGCACAGGAGTGAATGTAGAATTGGTAAGGTGAAGATACCTGTTGCCTGGATCTAAATAATTGATGTAAACATTTAAATTGGTCAGCGCTAAAAATCAGGCAATATCTGCAATGGGCAGTGTGAATAGCGAAGCCAATGATTACTTCCCTTGAATCTAACACAAATACTTTTCACCCAAGAGTAGTCTCGTGCTTTATTTTGCCTTATCGTCCATTTAGTCTCATCTTCCTTCTGTTCATTTCCTACCTGTGCTCTTTCTTGACTTTCTTCACTTGACATCGGCTTAAAAGTTAGTTCCATTTCTGATGTAAAGTCATTGACCTGAAAATTTAAAAGCATTTCTGTCTGTCCAGAAATGGTGCCTGATCTGCTCAATCTTTCCAGAATTTGCTGTTTCTATTTCATGCTCCTTTGACTTCTCAGAATGTTGGCGTCAGTGGAGTTAAGACATAAATATCGAGGCATTTAAGCAGCATTTCTGATAACAGACAGCAACTTGAGGCATCTGTCTTTACACCGAAATACAATGATCATCAAGTTTTGAAAACCTTTGGTACTTTGGAATAGTTGGATTCATTTGGATGCTTTCTGTTCCCTGTACAAATTGAAGGGCAGCATTCAGTTAACGCTTACTACTTTGGTTCTAATGGCAGATGGATTTAAAATAAGCTTTGTCGATGACTTTGGCAGAGTCCAACACTTTTCCAACCTTCTGACAACCAATCTTTCCCCATGTCTGTTTAAACCCAGGCTTTACATTACTTTCACTTCACTTCAGCCTTACCTTCTGCAAAGAAGATTTTTGAATGCTAATCCCGAGGCAATACTTGGACGCTCATCACGCGTATGCATTTATTTTATTTCTTTTGATGAAAGAAATGAAAGTCGTGTGAAACCCTGGAGAGAAAATGCATTGTGAAAGGTGATTCAATATTAATTCTGCCCATGAATAAACATGTAGACAAACTGCTTTTACACATTAACCTTTTCCAGTTTACAATTTATTGTACATAGCATCTTAATGTCCATAGCAAGTCTCACCACTGAAAATGCGAATTTTTGAAGTGTACAATCTTAATAACTGCAATCATGAAAGTAGATACACTTAATCTTGAAATCATGAAACTACTGGCTAGAGACATTAGAGACTAAAATGAGAATAACAAAGCAAAATTTGTGATTCAACTGAGTTTTAGGCTCAAGTGCCAATGTAGGGTGTATGAAACACATCAGTGATCTGATTGCCAACAACACTGTAGTGATCAACTCATCTGTATAACTAGTTACAGCTCCCACTATATTTGTACTAGCGGAGTGTTGTTTTTTTTACCATTGTGTTCAAATATCTTCATTGCTTTGCACTCCGTCCATAATTTTGTTAACTTCCTTAGGCCTGTAGCCCTCTAATATCAGTATTTCTCCACTTCTGACCTCACGTGTCTATGTCCACTCTTTTTGCTGTTCCCTCACACCATGCAGTTACCTCTCTCCTACTTTGATATTGTCGTTTCAAATCTGTATCTTTGGCCATATTTGACCATCCATGCTTGCAAAACCCAAAATAAAATGTCCACTGTTAGTTGTGCTTCCAAAAGTGAGCAGCATTTGCTGAACAATCTTGAGTGAGCTACTAGGTAAACTAATAAGCAATTTGTTATAATCAGTCAAACAAATGATGTTGCTTATTTACACCCAGCAGATGATAGAAATAATATGCATTCAAATGCAGGGACCTGAAAACACTTACTCCAACAAAAGGAATATGTTCAAGCCTCACATTTTACCTTTAAACAACTTCCTTTTTGTTTTAACAGCAAGCCTCTCTTTTCAGCAATTTTCAAATTCTAATTGTTCTCATCGAAACATGTTGTGTAATGAAAATTTCATATCAGTAAATGTAAAAGTAACATGTGGTATTGAATCAGCATGATTAGTTCCTAAGAACATAAGAAAGATGGGCAGGAGTAAATCATATAAGCTTTCGACCCTGTTCCGTTATTTGGTACATTCATGAATGATCTTCAATAGTTTTCTTTTCTGTGATTGGGCATCAATAGTGCAGTGATTGTAATGAGGTCAACCAGGTGGACCTCATAAATATGAGTTCCCTGACTGGGGCTGTTAATCTGGTTAAATCAGGGAGCCCTGGCTGACAGATAAAAATAGGACTGTCAGACATCCTGTTCTCTCTGAGAGCTGGCTTTGGGGGAGCTGGATCAGTGTCAAGGACTCTCCACATGTAGATAAAGGTTGACTTGGTGAAAGGATATCAGCCTCTGTGGTATTGTTTCAGTGGCAATGAGAGAAAAGCGCGCTCCTGAAGAAATGTGCTCACAATAGTCATCTTGGAGTTAGGGTAAACATTTCTGGCATCATGCCATTATTTAGGAAGTTTGATTTATACCATCCTGTTGCTGAAGACTGGCCTAGTATGTGGAAAGAATTCCTTATTTTTTTCTGGACAAATAACATTGGGGCAGATGAAAAGAAACAAGTAAATCTCCTCACAGCTTGTGGACCCTCAGCTTTTTTGGTTATTAGGAGCCTACCTTCCTTGAGATACCAGATACCAAAACCTTTCAAGAGTTGACAGATTTAGTTAAGGAATATTATGACCCAAAGCCTCTTCTAATTCTGAGTTGCCAATGGTTTTACTTGGCAATTCGAGAGCCAGGGGAATCGTATCAGGTTTTTTGGTTAGTTTAAGATGACTGGCAGAGGCATGTGACTTTGCTTTAATCCTGAATGAGATGCTGAGAGACTGTTTGGTATGTGGGATTAATGATGTAACCATTCAAAAGTGCCTATTACTTGAAGCCCAACAGGCGCTACAACTTGCTTTAGCATTGGAAAGTGCAGCAGGTGGAGCGTATGAGTTGCAGGGTATTCCAATAGAAGTGAATACTCTCGCTAGTCTGACTGAGCTTGGAGAACACCACTTGAATGTAGGCCAGCACATAGACTCACTCATGTACTTAGCTTCACTCGGGACATACCCTGAGCAGAGCGACTCTAGGTCATCCTACAGCAAAACCCAAAATGAAGCCTCGTCTCGCCAAATGGTTAAAACTTTCTTCAGGATCTGGTCCAGCAAGCTATTGTAATTGTTGCTGGTATGCAGACTTGAGATAGCAAAAGAGACCCACTAGACCTAAACTGAGTTAGAGAACTCATTGACTGGTATCCAGGAGAGTGCACACCATGGAAAGTCCATCTACATTTGAATTGGAACAGTTAAACTGCTTAGAAACATCAAAATCAGAACAACTAGAAACGTTTCCACTCTTCTCAGTTCTAAATGGTTGTCCTTTTATCCTGGGACTGTTTTCCCAGATTCCAGATCGAGGAGGAGCAATCTCTCAGTGTCTATTCTGACAAATCCCACCATAATATTTTAAGTTACGATGAGTGTCCCTCTCATTTATTTCAACTGCAGAGAGTTTAGACTAATTTCATTCAGCCTTTCATCCTCAGATAACCCTCTCATCCTTGAATAGTGAATGTTCTAATACTGCTTCAAATATAGTTTATTGTTCCTTTAACATGGATACTGCACACTGTACATTCCAGATGAAATACCAAAACCTGACTACAAAATCCAATGGACCTGTAGCAAGACTTCCAATATGGTTGTACTCCAGTCCCTTTAAACATCAAAGGTCAACTTGTTATTAGTCTTGCTAAATGCTTGTTTTTCCTGAATGTTATTTTTTGTGTACTTTGTAAGAGCATTGCCGAGTCTCTCTGAACATCTCTGGTTTGACATTTTCAACATTTAAAAATAATATCCTGCAAAATAGTCTGTTTTTATTACATGGAATAACAAAACTCCCCCACATTATTCTCCAGCTCCACCTCATTGGCTATTCTTTTACCCTGTCTATTTGTCTTTCCAGTCTTGTTGTGTCCTCCTCACAACTTACATTCCAACCTAGCTTTATATCAGAAGACTTAGAAGCAGTATGTTCAAACTCTTCATCTAATTCATTAATATAGATTGGAAATAACTGGGACTACAACATTGATATTTGCAGCACGCCATTAGTTAAAGTCTATCAACTTGAAAATGCTCTATTTATCCCCACTCATGACTCCCTGTGCATTAACCACGCTAATATATATTACTCTTGACTTCACATGCCCTTATCTTGTCTTATACGGCACCTTATTGAACGCCTTTTGTGAATCCAAGTATACTACAGTCCCTTATTACCTGTTAATTATAGTTTCAAAAAACACTCAAATAAATTCATCAAACATGATTTCCCTCTCATAAAATCATGTTCACCTTGTCTGATCATACTATGATTTTCTAACTGTTGTTAAAACTTCCTAATAATAGATTTCAGCATTTTTTTGAAGATTTATGTCACTGATTTATTGTTCCCTGTTTTCTCTCTCCCTGCTTTTTCAATAGTGGTATTATATCTGCTAAATTCTAATCCACTGGGACCATTCTAGAATCTAGGGAATTTGTATGCATACATTTCATGATGTATAAAAATGTAACTTGGGTCCATTCCTTTCTGTTATTGAGTGCCACGTAGCATCTTGCTGTACTTGGGAAACTTGAATCAATGTTGACATGTTAAATATTGACTTAGGTAAAGCTGCCTTTGTTGAAAGTTAGAGGAGACAGACTAAGCCATCAGTGAGGACATAAAGGGCCAGATGAAAAATTAATGCATATTATTGGAAAGCAGGAAAGGAGCAAACATAATAGAAGCCATTATAGTTCAGTGTGACTTTTGATTCATTTTTAATTTCATTTGTGGGATGTGGGAATTTTTGGCAAAGTCAGCATTTATTACCCATACTTTATTGGTCTTCAGAAGGTTGTGGTGATATGTCTTTTTGAAAAGCTGCAGACCATGTCATGCAGGTATACTCACAGTACTGTTAGGAAAGGAGTTCAGGTCTTCAACCCAGCCACAATGAAGGAATGATGCTATACCTCCAGGACAGTTTTGTTTGTGGCTTGCAGTGGAACTTTCAGTTAATGGTGCGCCTATATATCTTCAGTCTTTGCCCTTTGAGATTGTGGAGATCATGAATTTGGAAGGTGCTAACTTAGGAAACTGAGTGAATTTCTGCATTCAGTACACAGTGTTTTCACTGGGCTACAGCAGTGGTGGGAGTGAACGTTGAAGATGTTTTGGATGGAGTGCGAATAAAATGGGCTGCTTTGTAATGGATGGTATTGAGTTTCTAGAGTTATTGAAGTTAAAGTCATTGAGTCATGGAGTTGTGCAGCACGGAAACAGACTCTTCGGTCTAACTTGTCCATGCCGATCAGATATCCTAAATTAATCTAGTCTCATTTGCCAAAATTTGGCCAGAATCCTTCTAAGCCCTTCCTGTTCATGTACCCATCCAGAAGCCTTTTAAATGTTGCAATTGTACCGGCCTCCATCACTTCCTCTGGCAGCTCATTCCATACATGCACCATCCTCTGCATGAACAAGTTTCCCCTAAGGTCCCTTTTATATCTTTCCCCTCTCACCTTAAACCTATGCCCTCTAGTTTTGGACTTCCCTACACCGGAAAAACACCTTGGCTATTCACCCTATACATGCCCCTCATGATTTTATAAATCTCTATAAGGTCACCCCTCAGCCTCTGACATTCCAGGGAAAATAGACCCAGCCTATTCAGCCTCTCCTATAGCTCAAACCCTCCAATCCCAGCAACATCCTTGTCCTTTTCTGCATCCTTTCAAGTTTAACAATATCATTCCTAATGCAGGGAGACCGGGGTTGAACGCAATATTCCAAAAGTGGCCTAACCAATGTCCTGTACAGCCATAATGGATATCGTGACCCCTAAATTCAATGCAGTGACCAGTAAAGGAAAGAGTATCAAATGCCTTCTCCGCTACCTTGTTTACCTTTGACTCCATCTTCAAGGAAATATGAACCTGCACCCCAAGATCTCTTTGTTCAGCAACACTCCCCAGGACCCTTTCATTAAGTATCTAAGTCCTGCTCTGATTTATCTTATCAAAATGCAGCACCTCACATTTATCTAAATTAAATTCCATCTGCCACTCCTCAGCCCCTCAGCCCATCTGATTAGGATCCTGTTGTACTCTGAGATAACCTTCTTCATTGTCCAGTAGACCACTAATTTGTGTCATCTGCAAATTTACTAATCATACCTTTTATATTCACATCCAAATCATTTACATAAATGACAAAAAGCAGTGGACCTAGCACTGATCCATGCGGCACACCACTGGTTACAGGGCTCCAGTCCAAAAAACAATCCTCCATCACTTTCTGTCAATCCTTTTCTGAAGAAGGGTCTAGGCCCGAAACATCAGCCTTCCTGCTCCTCTGATGCTGCTTGGCCTGCTGTGTTCATCCAGCTCAACACCTTGTTACCTCCATCACTACCCGCTGTCTCCTACTTCGAGTCAATTTTGTATCCAAATGGAGAGCTTTCCCTGAATTCATGTGATCTAATTTTGCTAACCAGTCTACCATATGGAACCTTGTCAAACGCCTTGCTGAAGCTCATATGGACAACAACGACCACTCTGCTTTCATCAACCTTCATCCCTTCTTCGAAAAACTCCATCAAGTTAGTGAGATATGATTTCCCATGCACAAAGCCATGTTGACTATCCCTAATCAGACCTTGCCTTTCCAAATACATGTAAATCCTGTCCCTCAGCATCCCGTCCAACAAATTACCCATGACTGACTTCAGGCTCACTGGTCTATAATTCCCTGTCTTTTTCTTACCACCTTTCTGAAATAATGGCACCACATTAGTCACCCTCCAGTTTTCTGGCACCTCACCTGTGGCTATCAACGATACACATATCGCTGCAAGGAGCTCAGCAATCACTTCCCCAGCTTTCCACAAAGTTTTGGGATACACAGGAGGCAAGTGGAGGGTATGACATTACACTCCTGACTTGTGCTTTGTGCAGATCAGGCTTGGAAGAGTCTGGAGTAAGTTAATCTCTATAGAGTTTCTAAACTCTGACCTACTCTTGTCGCCGTTATATTTATGTGGCTGGTACTTCTGTTTAATGTCAATGGTTACCTCCGGTTGAGAATGGGAGTCTTCAACAATGGTAATGCCATTATCGAATTTGACAGAGGCAGAAGTATTTTCCACTTCTGTGATTTCTGCCACTGATGCCATACTGAAACTCCGCAGGTTAGTCACTGCAAGTCAAGCACTGCCATTCACAGTTGTACTCTGAGAAGAATTGCCATTGGATTCAACAACTGACACTACGATGAGTACTTTAGCTAGAACACTCTAGAGACCACGTCACCATGTCTTCATGGCTGGCAAAGAAAGAAATCGTTCAATTTTCTGGTACTCAGAGGACGGTGGGAGTCAGCACTTGGTCAAGCCCAGACCGGGGAGGACCCCACAGTGTTGGCCATTTTTAACTTCGTTCAAATGCTCAATGAGATACAGGAACAGAAGGGAGGGTTGCTCGACGGGAAAATGAAGTGACGATTGAGGGAGTCCTCCAGCGTTCATTTTAGTATGTGATTGTCTGTTTGCTGACATATATATGCTGGCAGTTGCCATGGACTCCCAGGTCCAGCATACTCAGTGTCTGCTAGATATATGCACAGACTTGAACTCCATCATTCTAGCCATTGGTGGTCAGCAGCATTGGAAGGCAATAGGAGAACAAGGGACCTTGACTTCACTCCAAATGTCACTTCCTCACAAGGCAACAAGGTAGGTATTCCACTGGAGGAGGAATCACATATAGGCCCCATGAGGTTTCCACTCAGGTCACTTCAGAGGTGTCTGGCACCTCCACCTTCACCGTACCTAGAACCCCCAACCTTGCAGGAGGTCAAGATGATGAGGGTGTACTTGCATTGAACTAGGACCCACTCAGCATTTCCAGGCTCTTCAACCACAAATGCCACCAGTCACCCAAATCCATGGTCCCTTGGCTCCACTATAGGACAGACTGCCTTCACCCTAACTATGGACATTGTGGCTGAACCTGGACAGAGTGAGTCTTTAAGGCGAGAGGAGAGAGATTTAAAAAATATATGTACATAGAAGATGGTTTGTGCATGGAATGAACTTCCTGAGGAAGTGATGGATGTGGGCAGAATTACAATGTTTAAAAGACATTTGGGTAAGTACATGAATAGGAAATATTTGGAGGAATATGGGCCAGGAACAGGCAGGTGAGACTAGTTTAGATGGGGACTACATTTGACATGGACTGTTTGAATGGAAGAGTCAGTTTCCGTAGTCTATGACTCTATGACTCTATGAGACCATATGATGGCACATAGGTAGCATGAATTATAGTCCATTGTAAATACATTATAACATTTATAAATATTTCTTCATATTTTTGTTATGTCAGCAACTGTCATGTTAGCTGCAAGAATGAAGGGAGAGAAGCCATCCTTAAAACTACATAATGTTCTAACCCTGTCTAAATGATAAATATCCTTTCCTGATGCCCAGAACTATCATCAAACTTTGTCACGATTGAATGTGGGATCATTGGATATTGTGAAGGCTTCCATTTGTTTTTAATCTTAACACTTATTAAGTAATTACATCAAAACTGACAGAATATTGAGAGGTCTGGATACAGTGGACCTAGAGAAGATGTTTTCACCAGTAGGAGAGAATAGGACCTGAGGGCACAGCCTCAGAGTGAAGGGATGACCCTTTAGAATTGAGATGAGGAGGAATTTCTTCATCCAGAGGTTAGTGAATCAGTGGAATACATTAGCGCAGAGGACTGTGAAGGCCAAAGCAATGAGTGTCTCTAAGACAGAGATAGATAAGTTCTTGATTGGTAAGGGGATGAAGGGTCACAGGCAGAAGGCAGGACAGTGGAGTCGAGAAATATATCAGCCATGATTGAACAGTAGAGAAGACTTGATGGGCTGAACGGTCGAATTCTGTTCATATACCTTATGGTTTTCCGGTACAACCCCATCAGCTTTGATATTTCCTACAACCCGACACAGCTCGTTGATTTAAACTGCCCATCCTCCCATTTTACCCTCTGAGTCTCAAGCATACAGCTCAGACCTGCCAAATACTATTATACACTTTTGCCCTCTTCAAGCTAGCGTGGTGGTGACTGTTGATGACACCATTCCCCTCGCCCAGTACCCTCACCCGCTAAGACAGCAACGTGTTCATCCCCTTGACTGATCACCCGGCAATCACAACAGGCTGTTTGCCTTATCGTCTGTGCTAATTGGCAAAACAAGATGGAAGTACTGTGAGCCTTTATGTTTTGAATGAGACAGCAAAGCAGAAAAAAAGGCAAAGCAGGACAAGACAGAGGTGCTGAGATGTTCCAGGTAGGCACCAAGTGGGTGAATGCTAAGAGACCAAGCGAAGAAGATTCAACCTGCCCCCATGAGATGGGTGCCTGTCCACGTACACAAATTGGTGTGGCAGTAACATTTCAACGCAAGACTCCTGCACTCTCTGAAGTGTAGTATTGAAATCGATAATTCTACATTAGTTGGAGATGTGCCATAATGACGTGGTGAGGCTGGTTCCAATCTGATGTCAACTTCTATCAATCATGGATGCAGGTGGTTGCTACCCATAGAGTGTACTCAGAGATCTGGGGAGTGCTGGCTGTGATGGCGGACTGGAGGAGCAAGGTGGAAACATCAGGAATCTCATTGACTTCTCACCATCTAGTTTCTCTCCACCACATAGGAGAATAGCAAACTGTATAACAACTAGGTAATAATTAGATATTAATGTATGCAAACTCTCTATCACAACTTATAGAATCCCATTCGGCCTACTAAATCCACACTGACCCTCTGAAGAGCATCCCACACAGATACCAACGCCCCATCACCGCCACCCTATCACCTTGCATTTACTATGGCTGATCCATACATCTTTGGACTGTGGAAGGAAACTGGAGCACCTGATGGAAACCCACGCAGACACAGGGAGAATGTGGGTCACCCAAGGGTGAAATTAAACCTGAATGAATCCCTGACACTGCGAGGCAGCAGTACTAGCTGCTGAGCCACCGTGCTGATCCTTGTCTTACTGTTCAAACCTTTGGTGGAAATTTGGACATTTTTCTTGACATCGAGAACCTCATTTTATCTGATCTTACCATTTCTTCGCAACTGTTGTCTGTTGTTCCGGGACTGCAAGAATTCTGACTGTTGAAACAATTCATGTGTATTTTTAAAATTGGTTTTGAACACTGTTGGTTATTGGTTATAGAAATATTGAAGATGGGGAATAAACACTGTTCGACATGGCAGGGTGTATGGAGGCAGGACACTATCTAATTAAACCAACAGGAATACACCCAACCAGATTTACTGCCTCATTGAGAGAGTCTGTACAATACTAAAGTGGTAAGAGTGAGGTTATGGTGTGTTCTTCAGCTAACAAAAACAGGTCTCATACTGAACTTGGCCAAATGAAATCCTGTTTAATACTAACACTAGCAGACGCTTGCCTAATTAATATCAGCAAGAGATTTGTGAGGTTTCCAGCTATTCTGTAATGGATCACAGCCTGAGCAGAGTGATACCACCTCCTTTTGTTCCTTCACGTGTGGGTGGCTTCAAATGCAAATTACACTGAGTTAGTCACGTTGGTGCAAAGCCCAATTTATATTTTTCTACTGACAAAGCTAGTCACAGTAAACTGCTTCATTCCACTTGAAGACGTGTCACTTTCAGCTGCGAGTGTGGGTTGGGAACCCTGCTGCACAGCCTGTTTTCCAAGCCGCTGACTTATTGATCTGGCATCCAAAGGTGAATTCTATGTCCTGCACAGCTTAAAAAAATAGCAATCTGCAAAGGACCTTGAGCAGAACCTCTGGACTTTCTGTATCGGAAATTAAATTGCCTTGGGCAAGAGGTGAAGGAATTGAAATGCCACGATATGCATTTCCAAAATCTGGAAGCCATAAGGCAAGATTCTTCTGTTTCTTGTCAACGGCTTGCGAATGGCATCATCAGCTTTCTACTTTTGGCATATGTTTTTGCACATGACCCAATTCTGGGATTCCGGAAGAGTTCAGAGACTGGTTGGGTGTTGGAAGTGAAAATTCTTGACATTGATTATCCAGATTTCTTTTTTCTCCTCACTCGTATATATTTTTGATCCGTTTTGAAGAATATGCAATTGGCCTTTTGATCCATGAATTGTCTTTCCAGAGTAGGCTGGCTCCTAACCCTATGACACTTGTATCAATACAACTTCAAATGGTCAATTAAAATTGGGGGACTGCCAATTATGATTTATTTGTTAGGATTGCCTTCAACCTTTTGAAACTCATTTGCACAGTTCTGACTAAACTATTTTGATATTTTTCCTTAGCGACTCAATGATGCAGACAAGGTTCTGAAATTTGGGACAGATTGCTTATAAAACCCAGACAATCCCATGAATCTTATTTCTCATGGTCTTGGGAATGGGGAAATGTACCTTGCACTTGCACTTCTGCTGTTCCTGGCGATGACTGACCTTGGCCTACAAGTGCCCAATCTTGGCCTTAGCAAACCCACTTTTTGATAAATTCACTGCAGGGTTAGCATTTTGTAAATTTTGAAATAATGCGGTCAAATAGTTTAGGTCGTGTTTTCAGGTATCGCTACAAGTCATCGATATACACAGTAGCTGTGTAAGCCAGTCACTACTAGGGACATTAACCTTCAATAGGTGGCTGGGGCATTCCGGAAACTGATTGATATTGTTTTGCAATGTAACCACTTGAGTTAATAAAAACTGAGATTTCTTGAGTTCACAGGGGCTTCCCAGTACCCATTTAATAATTTGATTTTGCTGATAAAATTGTGCTTGCTGACTTCAGTCATTCTGAATTAATTCAAGTGAATGCTTTGATTTTTCATCAGTCATTGCAGAGTTTTTTGGAATGATCCAGTTTGAGACTTAATGCAATACAACTCCAACTTCTCTGACATGATTCAATAATGTCATTATCCAATATACAACAAGTCTCCTCTTAAACTTGGGACAATGTAATGGGTCTCATCTGATATAGATTGTTTTTTTTAGTGGAGTCTATCCCATGTCCACATCATGAAGAACCAAGGAGTTACAACCTGGTTTATTCTACATTCATCCTTAAATACTCTTGAGCAGTTTGGTCAGGTCTTTTGTCTGGTCAACATTTAAATAACGAAGTGCCCAAACTCCCTAATAACTCCATATGAACTAGCGCTAGTATGGAATTCAATCTGGCGGTCTTCCTCATTCATCTGTATTTTGATTTGCCTTCATTAAATTGCCTATTTATAAATCATAGAACTTTGGGTTCTCTCTGCTTCTACTTCAGAACAGGCAATTTTTGCTAGTCTTTTTAAAAGCTGGCTATTGGACTTTAATCAAAGAGGGTCTGCTGAATCCCTCCTCCTGTTCATTTAAATTTGCAAAGAGTTTCTGACAGAAAGATCTTTGGATCAAGCAGCTGAAGTGCTGGATCAGCTCCTTTCAGTGGAGTTTGCTTAAATATTTGACCCAGTTACCAAAGAATCAGAGTAGATCCCAGTAATATTTTTTCAACTGCTTTATCTTCCTGACGTCAATTATATAATCTGAAACCACTGAGTAGAATATTGCTCAGCACCTTCCCTCAGTAGATCATTTCCCAGGAGTAAGTCTACTCCATTCACAGGCAAAGTAGAAATAGAATTAGAATTAGGCTTATTGTTACATGTACTCATATGAGTGCAGTGCAAAGTTTATAAAGTAGCCACTTACGGCTCCTCTTAGGCACAAAAATGCCTACGTACAAAATCTGAGGAATACATTAGCAAAATAAAGAAATAAAAAGTTCAGCATTGCAGTCCTTCAAGCAGACCATGGCAGGCCTCACCACCAGACCGTGCCTGGGCCTTGCCTCCAGGCCACGCTGGGCCTAGATACCCCCTTTAGTAACTTGTCCCCGAAGTGACACGCAATCCAGCAGGACTCAATATAAGGGTATAGGCACGCAGGGGACAGTCAGGTACGTGAGTCATTGTATGGTCTCATTTCTTTACAGCAAAATTTACTTTCCATTTTGGAACAATGATTCCTCAAGGTCAACATGGCAGCTACTTTAAATATTTGGATCTGTATAAAACAGATCCTGAAGCATCATCTTAAGGAGAATTCTATGTCAGACTCTGAGAGACACCAATAAATGGAAAAAGGTTCACAAAAGGGAGATGGAGAAAGGCAATTGATTTGAAGGTCTGCTCTATTGACCCAGGTTACTAATGGCCACAATGTACAACACCTTAAAAGCAAACAAAATAACCTGGACTTTATCCCTGACCCTGGCCTGCTCAGTCCATCAGTGGAGAAACCTCCAAATATTCAGCTACAGAACCCATTACAACTGTTATATTCTGACGTCAATTTTCAACCTGCTTTACTTTAGAAAGAGATTCCTCAGGCAAATAACAGATCTGCAAGAGTAACAAAGTGTAAATACTTTCATGTTCGTAATTACCTTTTATCTCTATCTTGTTTCAATCTTTTTATATGTATTATCACAAATAAATATAGCTTTTTTGCTTAGTAACTTCCAACAATAATTGCAAAATAAACACATCTTGTTTACGACTAAAACTTTACTGCTGGCTGTTTTTAATCAGGTCAGAAGTCACATGACACCAGGCTATAGTCCAATAGGTTTATTTGAAATTACAAGTCACTTCACTTGATGAAGGAACAGCTCACCGAAAGCTTGTGGTTTCAAATAACCCTGTTGGACTATGACCTGATGTCATGCGACCTCTGACTTTGTCCACCCCCAGTCTAACACCAGCACCTCTACATTATGTTTTTAATTATGTTAGGGAAAGTGTAAAAGGGACTAACTAAACTGTATAGATTCGCAAATCACAGACCACCCTGCAGACATGATTATTGAGGTCAAAACAAAGACAAAGGGCCTACTTATCTGATTAGTAATGAGAACAGGGGCACATTTCCCTTAAATACAAAATTCTGACCATCTTCAGAGATTTTTTCTGACTCTAATGTATCCATTTCAGTATTCCCTGAGGAGATCATCACGAACTTTAGGGGCACAAACTAATTTCAGTGTCATCTCCAGTGGTGTCCTTTTCTGCATTGGTCTTGTGAACCACAATAAAAACCACTAAAGGTTTGTCCTTCACCCAACAGGAGTCAACTTTGATGTACCATGCCTCATTGTAAAACATTCCAGCTTTTGAGAATTGCTCTCACTCTCTGCTCCTTCTTTCATGACCTGAGGAAAGTTCCCTGTGTTTTCATTCTTATTCTCTCTTTCACTATTACATCATCCCCTTCTCTAATTTTCAGTCCTTCCTGGGTTTTTGGAGATTCGTAGGAAATACTTTTCTTGATAAATGGGATTGTTAGAAAGTTGATAGTCATCCATTATTATAGTTGTGTCGTTCACTTTTCGGTTTTCTCATTGTGCAACCTGAATTCAACTGAGATGTTGCTATTAAATTCTTTCACTAAAAGTGATTTAATTTTAGAGGTTTCAACAGCCTTATTTTTCCCTCTCTTGAATACAATGTAAGTCTGGTAGGGTTTTTTGGGAATTTCTGATAGTATGGCTACGGTATGAGTTCATATTTTTAAAGTGGCAATTTTGGTCTATTCATAATCTATAAAACTTTGCTCTGACAATATGGAATGAACTCCACAAGCTCTCCAAAGTGACTGGTCTTGCTGACGGAAGTTCCAAGACTCTTTGGGCCATTAAACAGTCAGCAATCTTCTGAAAAGAAACAAAATCAGATTCAACTTCACCTTCGTTATATTTCGGCATGAGCCATAAATGTTTCAGAAGATCAAATCTGTGCTCTAAATCTGATCATTGTCCGTGTAGTTACTAGGACCCAAATTATTCAATTCCAGTTTTGTCTTTTCCAGCTCTACCTTTCCAATGCCTAATAAAAACCAAAAGTACAGCAGATGCTGTAAATCAGAGACAAAAATAGAAACTGCTGGAAAAGCTCAGAAATGAGGAAGGGTCATTCAATCCAAATATTAACTCTGACTTCTGTCCACAGATGCTGCCAGACCTGCTGAGCTTTTCCAGCAATTTTTATTTCTTTTTGATGCCTCTCTCTTCTATTATTTCTCTTACCCTTTCTTCTGTCCACTCTTTTTCTTTTGCATTTGGAACTCTAAAACCCTTCTTTGAATGGTAATTGTCTTACCTGTGTGAATTCTGTTGAACAGTGTTGTCAGTTCTGATTCAATGCTGGTTTCCTCTGATTCTGATTCTACACCAAAATAATTAACTAAAATTTCGGTCGTTTCAAGTTTTGCGCTTTTGGTCTTACGTTTGCTTCTACGTGCTTAATTTTAGATATTAGGTCCTCAATACTTAAACTTTTATTGCATCCCAAGTTTCCTCAACCTACTGTACAATGGCTATTTCATTGAAAGTGGTCATATTAAACAATTAACAAAGAATCTTACAGATTGAAATTAGTTACTGTCATTTAGAAAAAAAACTTCTTATTCGAATGTATTCATTGGCTCATGTTTCACATCCCAGACATGGGCCTCAATCAACAGGCACAGGACAGATTTTCAAGACCTTAAGAATAAATATTTATTTCTCAATATCTAAATGTAATATTCTGCACTCTGTTCTGCTACCCTGATGCACTTTGTATAGTACGATCTGCTTGTACAGCACACAAAGCAACATTTTTCACTGTATCTTGGTACATGTGACAGCAATAAATCAATCACTCAATTCCAACAGTTCCCACTCATATTTTAAACAAGATTCAAACATGTAAGAAAAAGTGATTACAAAAGATGTATCATATTTTAATTTCTCAGATAACTCAGATTTTAAACAGTCCAAAAAGCTACTATTACTCCTGTCTTTTGATCTGGCAGCTGGAAGTATTATGGGGCTGATGATTTATGTTCGTTTCACTGAAAAAGATGCAGGTTGGAATGTGCTGGTGATGGTTTCACAGTGAAATACTCCTTGCAAAGGTAGGTTTTTAGTTTTTTTTCCAACTGAATATGTAGTCAAGCCTCTGCAGTGAATATCTGCCTTGTATCTGCGTGTCTGTATGTAATAGGTGAGCACCATTTCTCTGGCTTTTAGCTATTTCTAAGCAGGGCTGTTGCTTTGCTGAGTGGGATCTCTTCCCTCAGACTGAGAGATATGAGATTGGTCTCAAGTTGCTTCTTATCACAAGCTGGGTTCTACCATATGATCTTAGTATTGGTGTTCTATTAAATGTACACGTACTCCTGAGGACATTAGCATTGACATACAATGGGGTTTAAAAAAGTGCCTTGTGATAGATATTTATTCTCGAACTTTGTTCTACAGCGCCTATCTATTTTTATCAGTTTCTGATGGCAACAGGATAAAAGTAACTGTGAAATTAACAACAAAACTGTCCCATTTTTAAGACCTTATTAAAAGAATGCTCCAGATGTCATTTACATTTTAATGGCCTAAGCAGACAAATAGGCTATTTCCAACCTTTAACAATTCCATTTATATTTGGCAGATAAAGACAAAGATTGCTTGCCCACCATGTCTTCATCTTGGTACAATTCAGATTGTCCATATCCATCATCCATATAGCTTAATTAAAAGTACTCATTTCTCATTCAAATGAAGGTACCGCTGTGTGGGTGTGACAGTAAGGAGACCAGGTTTCTTTTTCTAAGTTTATTAATGAACCGGATTGATTTTTACACCAATTTGGCAGCTCATGATCATTTCTATTGACTTTAACTTTGAATTTCCAAAACTTGCTTGAATTAAACTGGTTTCAAACTCTCCAAATGTCATGGTGGAATGTCAACTCATTTTCTCTGTAACTACTAGTTCTTGCTAGTAGTTATACTGTCATATCAAGGTCAAGTTGCCATAGTTTTACCAGATCATGGGGCTACTCTTTCATTAGAGAGAGAGAGAGACACTAATCCTGAAGGCCACTGTACCTCAGGCAAGGGGAAAGGTTGAGTCTTTCCTCAGCTGGTTAATGGGTATTGAACTCATACTACTGGCACCACACTGCTTTGCAAACCAGCCCTCCAGCCAACTGAGCTAAACTGACCCCCTTATATTGCTGTATAACAATATAATGTAAATCATACAGGGCACAGCCACAGTTGATAACAAACACCAGCAACAGACTTATTTTCTTTTGCCTTATTTATGAAACTGAAGCTGGAAATACAAGCCCATTACAATTTTGGTAATCGTTTCATTTTTGATTGAAATCAACCTCCTTCAGTATTCATTACCTCTGTAGCCTCCTTTAAAAAAATATTTGAATTCTTAGGCACAGCTGTAAGTTTCAAACAGACTATCAAGCAATTCTTCCTATAAAATATAATTATGAATGCTGGACCCTTGAAATTAACACGGAAACCCTTGGGAATTGATAGCAAATCAATCAGAGACAGGAAAGGGAAAATACAGACTGATATTTCAAACAGAGCGCATAAAAGAAATTCAAATTTGGAAAAAAAAATCACAGATAAAACACTAACATATTGTTCCGTATTAAGGAAACCTGCTGTGGCCAGCTCTTCCCATCTGTCCTCACTTTGAAGAGGCTCTGAAATGCAGGCTGCAATCACTGTCTACACAAACTATACATCATTTTATCCCAGGATTTGAAAAACATGATCTTTGTGCACAATTAGAATAACAATAATAAGTACCATCTTCCTTGCCAACATATGTCAAGACCGGCTTGGCTGGTAGCACTCACTCTTCGGATTCAGAAGCCTGTTAGTTTAAATCCTACTCTCAGAGGTCGTAGCATATACACCAGGCTGATACTCCAAGACAGGGCTGGAAGAGTGCTGCACAATTGGAGAGACAACCCTTCAGATGAGATAGTAAATTAAGGTCACAGAGTAAATGTAAAATATTCCTTGGTGCCATTAAAAGAAACACAGGGGAATTCTCCCCAGTCCCCTAGCTAATATCACAAAAATGCGCGTGGTCATTTGTCACATTGCTGTTTCTGCGACCTTGCTGTCAGCAAATTGATGAATGCATTTCTTACATTACAGTGGTATCTATGCTTCAAAATAAGATATCGCTCAGTAACTGTAAAGTGCTTTGGGACATCTTGAAGCATACAAAATAGGAGCTCAACCCTTTGAGTCTGCTCTGCTATTCGATATAATCATGGCTGATCATCCAACTCAGTACCCTGTTCCTGCTTTTACCCGATAACCTACTAATCTCCTTAGACCGAAGAAATATCTATCTCCTTCGTGAAAAGTATTCAATATTTTAGCCATTCTCACTTTCTGTGACTTGGCATTCCACAGGCTTACCATTACTTGGCTCAATAAATTTCTCCTCAATTCATTCCTAAATGCTTACTCCATACTCTTGAGAGTTGCAGAGGGTACTATTGAATGCAAGCTTTTTTTTTATCCATTTACTGTATATACCTTACATCTGCAGTAGGTTTGAAATACATCTGAGAGGCCTTTGCATTAAAGAAATCAATATAATTGTTCCTAGGCTGGCCTTTCAGAAATATTCCAATAGCTGCAAAAACCTCAAAATTGCTGAATAATTAATCAGAATGGTGGTATAGTTGTTGAAATACAGATAGTTTTGAAAATATAAATATTCAGAATCAAGCATTTGTATGTCCTAAAATCTAAGGGGAATTGCAAGTTTCCAAGTTACTCTAGGGAACAAATTTGAAAGTAAAATAAACAACTAAACGTAGATTCACTTCTTGGAAATTTGCGGAAATAAAACTGTCACCGTCAATCAACAACAGGAATAAATGATGTACCTTGCATGATTTTGTATAATTTCCTTCATCTACATTTACATTGCTGCCCTATGATGGCAATGTTGGCCACTTGATCTTGTAAAAGGAGTTGATATTCTTATTTCTGATGCAGAACAGTCTCTCCTTTGATGCCTTCTACCAGGTTATCTCTCGGTGACAGCTCGACGATGAATCTCTCTTTGATTCAAATGCCAAAGGGCAGAGATGACATTAGCTGCAAAAACCTGCAGGCTATCTCATCATTTGAACTGTGCTTTGAACAAGTGGGCAATTGCCATTTGCAGGGCTTTCAGGAATCTAATTTCAAAGGTAATGTAGTATCTTGGCAGTTTAAAAATACCTTTGTGTTGAGGGCAGTGAGAGAGTGGAGAGAGAAATCTAGCTTCTCTCTGTGCATATGTGCTTTCAATAAATGAAATGGTGAGCTTTTAGAATAAATATCCTTTATCATTGGCTTGTTGTTTGCTGCCGTCATGACTTTTTCACAATCTTGTCACTCATTGTGTCGTTACCATGTAATTTTTCTCTCCTGTACTTCCTTTATTTTCTGTAAGGCGTCAGCTGCAGCTCAGTGGTAGCACTCTTAGAGCTCTGAGTCAGAAGTTCGTGGGATAGAAATTTGTGGATGGAGGTCATGCAAAACAGGACTGAAATTTTAGCTCCGTTGTCTGTCATCAGATATCCGAGCCATTTCCTGCCAGTACCTGAGATGAATTTACACACTCTGTGGATTTAAGCCAGAAGTTCAAGCACATGACCAAATTTAACCCTTCAGCATGGTTGATTTTGCAGTTAGATGTGCCACCTTTTCGATAAGAAATTAAACTGATATCTCATCAGCTGCCCTCAGACAGATCAGAAGTGAGGAAGGGTCACCGAACCCGAAAGGTTAACTCTGATTTTTTCTTCACAGATGTTTCCAGACATGCTGAGCTTTTCCAGCAACTTCTGATTTTGTTCCTGATTTATAACATCCACATTCCTTTCGGATTTTATTTAATCCTCAATTCTACTTTGCTGACTTGTCCATTACACTGATTTAAAATCTGTCTATCTCAGTTATTAATATATTTTATAACACATCCTCTTTAACCCTCTTTGGTGAAGAATACCACAGTTTCACTACCTTCTGAGAGGAGACATTTCTTATAATTTCCAGATGACCACTTACTCTGAGATTATGCCCTTTGCTTCTAGACCCTCCCAAAAGGGGAAACAATTTTTCACTACCTACTGTGTTAAGAACCCCCCGCAAAAATCTTGCATGTTTCAATCTGATTGCCTCTCATTCTTTTAAACTCCAAAGAGTACAGAACCGACCTACTCAATTTCTCCTCAAAAGAAAATCCCTTCATTTCTGGAATCAAACAGTAAATGTTCTCTGAACTGTCTCCAAAGTTACTGGATATTTCCTTTGATAAAACTGTTCACTGTATTCTAGGTATGACCTATCTAGTGCCTGTCGTTTTAGCAAGATCTCCCTGTCTTTACACTCCATCATTCACAGTAAAGTCTAAAAGGACAGATACCATGGCCATGAAATTCTACAGGTTTTTTTAGGGCTTCTTTATTGAAAAATTGGGCCAAGTAAATTTTGTGGCCTGTAAATTGTTTGATTGATTGATTGATTGATTTATTGACACATGTACCAAAATACTGTGGAAAGCTTTGTTTACAAGTGGTAAAGGCAGATCATAGTAGCAAAGGATGTACAGATCAAAAAAACTTAGACAGGCATACAATTTGCATTGCAAAGGCTGTGCACTAGATGAGGTCAACACTAACAAGATCGGTGTTATTTGAGGCCAGACAATTCATTCATCAGTCTGATAACAGCTGGGAAGGCGCTGTTCCTGAACCTGTCTGTGCGTGTGTTAGGCATCTGTATCTACTGCCTGATGGCAGAGGTTGTAGGAGGTCATTACCAGGGTGCGATGAGACTTTGATGATATTGGCAGCCTTTCCGTGGCAGCAAACTGTGTAAATAGAGCCTGTGGATGGAAGGTTGGCTTCCACGATGATCTGGGCTGTGCACACCACCTTCTGTAGTTTCTTACAGTCCTGGGCAGAGCAGTTGCTGTACCAGGCCATTATGCACCCGGACAGTATGCTTTCAATGGTGCATCTGTAGAAGTTGGTGAAGGACCTTATGGACATGTCAACTTTCTGTGTTGGTTCTTTCCTGTTGTCATCCACTGTTCTGTTTCCTATCTCTAGGAAGGAAGCTTGGAAAACAGTCAGACTGAATATCCAGGGTCTTCTTCCATTCCTTTCATATCTTCTTTGGCTTGTATGTCAAATTCACCTGTAAAATACATCCTCGAAAATTGGTAAGCATCAAAATCTATAATGGTGGTTCAGCAACAAACCTGAAGGTAGAATCATAAGGACAGTTGACACAGATTCAGTTTTTATTCCCTCAAATGTAAAAGATTATGGGTTGAGCTGATTGAGATCTTGAAAATAATTGGACAAGCTACTATGGTAGATAGAGTTGGTATGAAGGTCAAAACAGTAACTGTAAGATAAGGACTAAACTATTTCAGGCGGATGTAAGGAAGTATCACACAAAGCATATGAGAAATAGAGTCATAGAGTCATACAGTACAGAAATAGACCCTTTGGTCCAACTTGTGTGCACCAACTAGACATCCCAATCTGACCTAGTCCCAATTGCCAGCAATTGGTCCATATCTCTTTAAACCCTTCCTATTCATAAACCCATTCAGATGCCTTTTCAATGCTGCAATTCTACCCATCTCCATCACTTCCTCTGGCAGCTCATTCCACACACATAACACTCTCTGCATGAAAAAGTTGCCCCTCAGGTCCTTCTTAAATCTTTTCCTTCTCACCATTAACCTATGCCCTCTAGTTTTGGACTCACCCACCCTGGTAAAAAAAGACCTTGACTATTCACCCTATCCATGCCCCTCATGATTTTATAAGGCTCCAAAAGGTCATCCCCAGCCTCCAATGCTCCAGGATTAAAAAAAAACCCAGTCTGTTCACTCTCTCCCTATAACTCAAGCACTCCACTCCTGGCAGCATCCTTGTAAATCTTTTCTGCATCTTCTCAGGTTTAACAACATCCTTCCTATAGAAGGGTGACCAGAATTTTATGCAGTATTCTAAAAGTGACCTCACCAATGTCCTGGATAGCCCTAACATGACGTCCCAACTCCTCTGTTCAATATTCTGACCAATGAAGACCATTGTGCCAAACGCCTTCTTCACCACCTTGTCTACCATTGACTCTACTTTCAAGGAAATATGCCCCTGTACCCGTAGATCACTGTGTGCAGTAACACTCCCCAGGACCCAACCACTAATTGCATATGTCCTGCCGAGTTTGTCTTACCAAAATGCAACACCCCATATTTATCTAATTTAAATTCTTCCCAAATATCTGGGGACACAGGGTTAGTTGAAACTTTCAACACGGAGATGTTAGATTTATGAGAGCTTTTAAGGATTACAGAATCAAGCTGGCTAAATGGAGGAAGATATAATCAACATTGATTAAAATTTGTGGTGGAACCTTCTTAAGGAGCTGAATTAGCTACTTTTGCATTCCTAGTTCATTGATGCAAACGCCTTACTATTTAGCTTCTGGCCATGCAGGTCTACTTTTACAACCTTCAGCCTAACTTGTGTTTTTGAAAGGTCACATTCTCATTTCCAATCTCTCTCAACGCCTCACTCTAGTTTTACTTGATTTTCACAAGCGATTCTAACTTGGTGGTATATTACCACCTTTCAGGGAACGGAAACTGGCACTCTAATCTGGTCTGGCCTACATGTGATTGCTGTCCCACATTACAAACGGGGCTTTCTGGCCATCCTGGAGGTGGTCACAGAGATAAATGGGACATTAAATGCACAATGCTGACTGGGTGCTAGCTTCCCAACCTCACTCCTGTTGTTGACCAGTTTTGTGTGGTTGGCAAGACCATCTCTCCCATGTGGCAGGTTGCCAATTAGCCTTGTTAGGAGCCTTGTTAAGCCAATATAGAGAAGGCCAAGTGGTTCAGTCATTGTCTGGTTTCTGAAAGAGGTGGCTGTTTAATTGCTTGGACGCAGGCACCCACTGGTAGACTGGTGAACCATGCTCCAGGCAGGTTTAGAGACTGTTGTTGCTTTTTGTTGCAAAAGAAGACACAAGCCATCCTACAGAGGGACTCCTCCAAGCACTTCAACCTGCCTGTCGTGTTGGCTCATTGTAGGAAAGAATTTTGAATTCTTCTTCTGAAGTAGTTTGTGAGTGGCTGCCTCTTTGTTAAATTTTGCTTTAAGTTACTTATTACCTGTTGTGTTAGGGCTTCAGGGCTCTGGGGCAACCTTGGAGATGATGTCCTGGAGGTGTACATCACTGAGCATAGATGGTAAAATATGGGCGGAATTAGAGCCCGCTAGAGAGAGTCTTAAGAGCACTCAAACATGAATGCATAAAGAAAATAGATTAATCTTTTCCTAACATGCCTATAGCTCAGAGTTTGATATATCTATGAATACAATGTATCACAGTGTTTGGTCTTAACGCGTAATAAATGATTTTACTTTAAGTTTGAGGACAACTTTTGACTTTGCCTTCTCTTTAACCAATCTGATATGATTCTAAACACGTAATGGGGAATCAGTCACACAATAAAAGATTGTTGTTCAGAATGGTTCTTCTCAAGCTGAAATGCTTCTGATTAACCCTCTACTTCTGAGAACCTGCCCAACACACTTAAATGAACAAATAACCTGTCTCCATGGGCAACTTCTTCAAAATCCCAATGAGAAGTTTTTTCCCCTCGGTTTGTATTCAGGATCTAGAAACAATCTCAATGTCTGTTTTCCATTCACGTGGGGAAAATCCAGCCCGAGGTGGCTGACTGTTAATCACCTCAGGACAATGAGGATGAGCTATAAACGGTGGCAGGTCACATCCTAAATATACCATTTTTAAAATGCAAGTAAGCTAACATCCAAAATTCAGGCTAAATTAATTGTACAGAGTGCTGGCAAATGCAAACTTGGAGACTTGAATGTATTTCAGGTGAGATCAGCACATTGTATCATATACGGTATTATGTCATTAATTTCAAGTTTGATGTGAATAGGTTAGAGAATTGGGGGAAATTTTATCCAGGCTGGTAGTTCCTTAATTCCCATATATGCAGTTGATTTTGTTTTCTCTCTAACAAGCTTCTTTAGTGATGCACAGCACTAACTGCGTTATATTGTCTGTCATGCACTTAAACGGTTTATCTGAAGCTGTGTTTTACTCACACTGCAGAATAGGCAGAACAGAGGTCAATTCTTCATTCAGATCTATCAATCAAGGTAAGCCCACACCAGCCAAATCTATTGCATGGGAGGAAAAGGTCAAATCTTTCTCATTAACTTTTTGTTAAGTTTCCTGGCATTTTTTTTCATCAGCTTTCCATTCCATTGGCCCTGTGGCACAGCAACCTCTTTCTTCAGGCTTACCAGTTAATTGATATTCCAGTCCTTGTGTTCAGGATAAGGGAAGTGTCATCAGCAGTATAGAAATGCTGGTGCATTAAAGAGGCAGCATATCTTTAAGATAAAATATGTCAGTATGAAACTTAGACGTGGCAAAAAAAAAAACTCATCGTCATCGTCAGCAGCTGTCCCTTGATTCAAAGACGATTCCATTCAGGTTTGTGAGTTTCCTCTGTGGGTCTTCGTTGCGACTGGACACGCTAATTCACAACCCACAGATCTTTGGGTAGTGGGATCCAGAGTGCAAGAACTACCTCATTTTCTGCTGTCACTCTGCCTCACCACTATGACTGGATGCAGAGCGGGAGCAGTTTGATAGACAAGTCGTTCACATTTTGAATAATTGGTCGCCAGTTTCACCTGATAACTATTTAAAAATACAATTATTGCGGTCCTGGCACAGAGACTATTAACAGCAAAATACAATTCAATTTTAGATACATCAGAATGTTAAATGTACTTTTTTCACGTATATCATTCATTTGGAATTTTCTCCCTAACCAAGTCAACATGTCAAATTCTGTCTCCTTGTTTAAGAAACTTTTTTAGAACCATGGATTCTGAAGCACAATTACTGCATACTTGAAGCAGGTCTCTTCACTTCAATGCAGCTTCAATGCAATTGCAACATGCAGCTGAGCAGAAATGCCCTGCTGTCTCACTGCATTCAACAGGAGGTCCAGAGTATACATGGTGAGCACAGTGCACAGCTAACTTGGCCCACTTTAAGGCAGCTGATCCTTCTTGATGTAGGTCTCCAATCATAGAACAAAGAATCTGACTTGGAATGTCTGATTGAAAGAGAGAACACATCAAACAGAAAAACAAGGAAGAGAGAGGGCTCCCAGCATTTGTGACTTGGGGCAGGAGGCCTGAGTAATGAAGGTAGAAAGAGCCCAAGAGCCCTAAAAACACAACCATGGGGGGAAATGGGAGCATTAGCTTCAATTCTCAGAGTCTGGCCCAAGCACACAATAGCAGTGATGCGCAAATTTCAATGACCTCACACGGGTGGTTAAGGTCAGTGAACATATTTTATGTGACACCATTGTGCCACCAAGAACCTACATTGCTCCATGCACCCAAGCCCCATCACATATTCATCAGCAATCAGCACTCATGTGGAATATTCATACGCTCCACCGCCCTTTTTAACATGTGCTTATGTTGATGGCCTCAAACCTACATCTTGCAGCTTCCATACCCCTCCTTTTATTCAGCAATGACAGGAACATCACATAAGCACACTTGCTTTCTGCCCGTTCTCTTGCAGGCCAAGGTATCCCAGCAGGCAGAAGCAGAGCAGAACTACAGGAGTTCATAATTGCCTTTACATGGTAACATGACTTCATTTTTGATATTGTTCGCTCAGTACTGGCATTGTCATCACCAGTTGTTTCATTCTCAGGATTGGGGCTTTTTGTCCTGTATCCCAATATAGCTGCATGTCCTGTGAAGTGAGCTTGAATAAAGATTCATACTCTGATAACACTGGATAAGAACTTAGCTAAAATGTTCTCTAATCCAACAAATCATTGTAGCACTTTCAAAACTTTTGGTCTCTGCATCGATACTGCAGTTCCCACCATGCTAGGTGCTTGGCAAAGTCCTGTCACTGTTAATAAATGACCCATGTATTTGACTTCAAGTATCCTCCGTTGCATTCTTTACTTCTTCAGCTTCAGTTTAATCTGATGAGCTCTCTTTAGCAATTGCACTAGATTCTGATCACGATTTATGATGCTAAAAATGAATAGAATAAGTTTTCCTCAGAAAGAATTCTGGCATCATATTTGTGCTGCCACAAATAAACCATCCACCCTTATCTCACTTTATAACTCAGTCTGTAAGCTATAAATTATGTCACTTCAAGTGCATATCCAAGTAATTTTTAATTAGTCCGGCTTCCTCCAACATGCCTCCATATCTATAGACCAGCAAATTATCTGCAATATCTTTCACTCCTGAAAGATCACTGACTTCTCATGCTGTCTGCATTAATAATCTTCTGGAGTTTTGGAAATGGAAAACAATATTACAAATGTCTTTATCTGCTGAATGGCATCCAGAATGTTGTTAGAAAACTGATGCTTTCATCCAGCTTCACTTTCAATCCTTTGCATCAAGTATGATAAAGACATTTGCCTTGGCAAGTAGTGGCAACATTTCCTCAGCTATTGGCATGGGCTAGTGAGATGTCATCAAATCTCTACTGAGATCATTAGGATCTATGCATACTCTCAGTTTTTCATTTTTCTTCACAGTTACCAGACTGCGAATCCAGTCTGTAGGAGTTGTCACTTTTCTGATTAAACTCTTCTTTACCAACTCTTCTACTTAATATTTCAGGCTAGACTCCAGGGCAATTGAAACTCTCTTCCACATTGGTATCACATTCTCAACCACTTTGAGGTGATATTCAGCAGGAAGACAACAGTAAAAAGATCTTTAAAAACATCTTAATACGTTCAGCAGTCAATGGGGAAGTGACCCGCAACAACTATACAAATCTTTTCTTGGAATGTTTCAGGTTACTAAATCAGCTTTTGACTTACTTCAGCTGAGACGAGCTGACTTTGCATAACATTTACTATCTAAAACTCCAGATCTTCATTTTTCCCACTGCATTGGGCTTTCAGCTTCATTTCTCCTCTTGGCATGACAATCGTTCCATCATATACCTACAACTGCATTTTTAAGCGTTTCATTTTAGGGGCAACATCATGAGTCGCTCCCCACAAGGCTGTGAAGCTCACAGCTGATATTCTCCTGGGAGTCAAAAATTCCTCTCAAGGAAACAATTGCCATTTACAGGCCTCCGAGGTCATGAAATATCATCCAAAACCTTTGAATAGAACAGACAAGGCTTCGCATTAGGCTGACAGATATTTCAGGCTGAGTAAGAACAACAGATTGGGAAGTAGGGAGAAATGTTTGCGGAAAAGCCAGTGGAAAGATTAAGGCCAGATGTAAGCGTTGCAGAGGCCAGCAATAGGAAAGGAAGCATGTCCTGCATTGGGGAAAACAGTACTGTAACTGCATGAAACTGAACCTGTTTACATACAAGTGTTTAGCTTGAAAGGAGCAAAATAAAACTATAAAGATGGCTTCGAGAAAAATATCAGCCTACGATTTTGACAAATCACTTTGCACCATCCAACAGATTGATAAGTCAAGTCTAAAGTTAATAAAAGTTCCTTAAAAGGAGCTCCAGAGCAAAAATCAAAAGTTCAAATGAAATTGACAGAATTTAAATTAAAACACTATTTGGGGGAGATAATGTACTCCAGCCCTTATGGTACTCACCAGATGTGAAAGCCTTAAGCACCTGCCAGTAATTGCCATTGGCTTGCTCTCTAAGCGGTAACACAGTGACTAGCACTGTTGCTTCACAGCACCAGGGACCCGGGTTCAATTCCACCCTCAGGTGACTACTCTGTGTAGAGTTTGCACATTCTGCCCGTGTCTGCGTGAGTTTTCGCTAGGTGCTCCAGCTTCCTCCCACAGTCCAAAGACGTGTAGTTTAGGTAGATTGGCCATACTAAATTGTCCATTGTGTACAGGAATATGTAGGCTGGGTGGATTAGCCATGGAAAATACACGGTTACAGGCTTAGGGTAAGGGTGGGTCTGGATGGGATGCTCTTCAGAGGAGCAGTATGAACTTAATGGGCCAAATGGCCTGTTTCTGCATTGTAGGGATTCTATGAAGGACACCAGGGAGCAGAAGGACTCTCTCTTTATATGCTCGGAGTCCTTGATTAAACAATACCCTTCAGTTCTGTATATGGAACAATATAATTAACCTACCACTAACAACCTGGTGAAGTTGCTACTGGCTAATGCATTTAAAAAAAAATATTGTACAAGATTGTTGTTGGAATTAAATAGGTTATCCTTATCAATTTTACACGTTTTAGTGAATTTAGACTGAGTATATGAAGAAGCGTCCCAATCAAATTCAATCCCACATCAGGCATAAGGTCTTTCTCTTTCAGTTTTTACATTTATTTCCATCGTTTATTTCAGCTTCAATTAGATATGATTACCAAGAAGCCAAAGAGCATTTGCTGCCCTCATTTAGTAGGGCAGATGTAAAACAGTACAATCAATCTTATTTGATGGTCTTATTGACTGGGCCTTCTTAATACTGGTGATAGTACAGCTCTTGTCCACCCACTGCTCAATTCCTGTCTGCATCTGTCTTTGCTGATTTGAATGTTGCCTGTCTTTTCGAAGAAGGTGTTATTATCAGGAATGAAAATGTCAATATTGCTGACATTGATCAGCTATTGATGAAGATATTCTTCTTCAGGACAGACAGCAGTATTAACTCCTGAAGGAAACAGCTTGCAAATTGAGCCACAAGGTTTTTTATAAAAGATATTTATTTTCAATTCTTTTATTCTATCTCACCCTTTCTCTCACTCTTTCGATATCACGCACAAACACAAGCTGGAATACTGCAGTTGTTGTGCAGCTTAAAGGATTAAAAACATCTCCCTTTTACTAATAAAAAAAACACTCCACTTTGCGACACTCTTACTTGAGTACACATTCACACATGTATCCCCACCACAGCATACAGAGGTCTCACATCCAGCCCAGGTTAAAGTTGCAATTTTGAATTTCCAGACAGAAGGGTTAGGATGGAATTGAAGAGAAATCTCTTCACTGCCAGAGTGGTAACGAGGGTCTGAAAATCACTACTTGAATAGGTGGTAGAGTCACCTCAAGACATTTTAAAAGTGCTTGAATATGCACTTGAAGTGCCACAGTTTACTGGGCTACAGTCTAAGAGTTGGGAAGTGAAATTAGGGTGTATAGTTTAATTGTGGCTGGCACAAGCATCATGAACAGAATGTCCTCCTACTGTGCCACAAAGGTAATATTCCTGTCTAAGGAAAATTCCCTGTATTCAATTCGAAACATCAGTTTGTTAATCTATAATTAAAATTTTAAATATCGAAAAACTGTGGATGCTGGAAATCAGAAACAAAAACAGAAATTGTTGGAAAAGTTTAGCAGGTTTGGCAGCATCTGTGGAGAGAAAATCAGAATTAACGTTTTGGGTCTGGTGACCCTTCCTCAGAACTTCTAAGGAAGGATCACCGGACCCGAAACGTTAACTCTGATTTTCTCTTCATAGATGCTGCCAGACCTGCTGAGCTTTTCCAGCAACTTCTGTTTTTGTTCCTGATTTACAGCATCCACAGTTCTTTTGGCTTTTATAGGAGAATGAATAGCTACTAATGGGACAACTAATGGCTAAAAATGGGGTGAGTGTAATAGCAGACCATGTGATAACAGGGCCTAGTGTGTGGGAACTGTAGTAAGGACATGGGAGAAGATGTCTCAAAGCCTAAAATTGTTGATCTCGATATGCTGTCCAAAAGGCTGTCGAGTTCAAAAGGATGAGTGAGATTTGATGGCTTGACTGAATGAATTTTCAGCAAATTAACACAAAGAATTGTGGATGCTGAAGAACTGAAAACAAAAAAATAGGAGGGTCACGCGACTAGAAACCTTGACTCTGTTTTCTCTCCACAGACAATGTTAGACCTGCTGAGTTTCTTCACCAGTTTCTGATTTATTTTCAGGTACTTCTGTGTACATATTTGCAACAGCAACATTTTTTTATGTAGTGCCTTGATTGCAATGAAATCTTCCAAAGCACTTTACATGAGTGCTATCAAACAAAATTTGACATAATGTTGTAAGAAGAGATATTACACTCACCAAAAGATTGATCAAAGAATTCAGTTTCAAGAGAAATCATTTGAAAATGTCTGAAGTGGAGACATATAGGAGTTTCTGGATGAAATTCTAGAGTTTACCTTTAATAGCTGAATGCATAGCCATTGTTGGTGGAGCAGCTAATATCAGAGATGCTCAACAGGCTAAAATTAGAAATATGCTGACATCACAACCAACTAGAAAAAAATTGACACAAATTAATTGGTCAATTTTGCAGGAGTTGTGACTTATGAATTAAAACCTAAACAATTTGCTTGCTCAGTTTTCCCCACTCCAGTCCCCCACCCTGTACCTTGATCCTTATTGATAGCTACTGATCGAACCAAAGTCCTTTATACAGTAACACTTGAACCAATTGGATAACTCAACAATTAGATTTTACATTATGGCCAATGCTTAACTCGGCTCCCTCTGATGTGTTGCACATTTTAAGTATGCCCTTAAATGTGTAAAGTCACACTGATGTACATGCTTGGAATTTAGCTACACGGAAAAGTAAGGATGGTTTGCGGAGATCATGCGTAGTTTTATTGAATGTATTTTCTTGTGAATGATAATGGACTTCAGAAGCTCAGAATTGATGACCATTCGATGTTGTTGCTATCTGGTAATGTTCCTTTCTAAAGGATTATTGACTAATTGATAATCAATGGTAAATAATCAGAAAATTCAAGAAAGTGAAGAATCTTTATTAGTAACAGAAAAGCTTTCACACTAATGAACTGAATCTTTGTTGGATGAATCCCCTAACTCCCTGTTCAATCACTAAATTCTAATTTTCTGCAGAAGCAAATCTGATTGTCCCTTAAGCCTGTTTGTATATGCTTGCTGTAACATCGACAATCAATATGCATTTTAAACAGTTCACCTTTGGATTGCTACTTCGAGCAAACACTTACAAGATATAGAGCTCACATTAATGGGCAGGAATTTTCTGAATTGTACCCCTGCAGACGATCTACCAACATTTATATACTGATCCGACCGAGAGGTATTTTTGCTAACATTTCCTGTGCAGCTCTTCAGGTTCGGCCATGTTGTAAAAAAAGGGAATGAAAGTGATGCAAATATAGTGCTACTGTTAGTGGTGACATATTACAGATGAATGCCCTTGGGATGAATGGCGTAAAGCTGCTCTAACACTGTAATTATGCAGAGAAATTCCACCCAAATCCAGGCCAACTTTAGACCTAATTTGTTTTGCAAAGAGTTTTCTTTTGACTTCTCCTTAAAATTGCACCCGGAGAAGAGGTCTTGTGAGGTAATGGGTAGAGTCTGTCTACCTGACATGCAATCTCTAAGTTTGAATCCCAAACCAGAGATGGAATCTTGATTTAATGAGACTAACTGTGAAGGTGGGCCTAAAAGCAGGAGGTAATTTCACTCAGTGCTGCAGCTGAGTTTTCTTATGCACTTAAATTTTTCTCTGCTCATTCCATATTCATGAATGTATAAAATACTAACATTTATGGGCAGGTGGCTCTGCCCCCTATTCAGTGGGATCTTGTATTCTCCAACTTCCCAGCACCATGTTTAAATGACACAGCACTTTTTTAACCCAGAAACATCACTCAGTCTCTGCTCATTACTATCACCTAATCCTGGACATTTCAGATACCAGGCAAAAAATGGTCCCACACTTTAGAGATATCTCCCTAGACATTCTCATGGAGAGAAGGTAAGTTCTTTTTCTGAGGAATTGCAACAGAAGGCCATCCTGAATGACAGAGATAGCCTAGTCAGAAGTGGCTGTGGAAGTAAACACCCTTGGGTGGTTTAAGAGTCGCTGGCTCCAGTGTCACAATAGGATGAATGGTCTGTTGCGTTCCATCAGCTATGTACCACAGTCCAGTCAGTGCTTCATGGTCCTTCAAAATTGAATTGGGCTAAAGGAAAGTTTCCAAGTTAACGATTAAACTCCTTCATAGACACAGGCCAAACTCACATACCACTAGTTCAAAATCCAAGCTCTAAAATAAATGTTAATATAGATCGCACCCATTCCATTACACAACAAATTTAGCAATTAACAGATCTTTTTTAAGGGATACCTGTTGAAGGACAAATGTTGGCCAGTAGACAAAGGAGAATTCCTCTGAACTTATGCCAGTAGTGCATCTGCCTATTTCAGGTTTGCTTAAGAGGACAAACAGGGTCTTCATTTAATGACCTATCTAAAATTTGACATTTCTGACAGCACAGTATTCCCTCAGTACTGATCTGGAATATCTGCCTAGAATATGTACTTAAGTTGATGGAGTGGGACTGGAATCAAATACATTCTGACTCCACGGTAAGACTGTTTAATGATCCTTCCATCCTGTAGCCATCAAATAACATTTCTTTCAAATTTATCTGTTGGTGACATTGGAAGTGAACAATCAAATTTATCCAGCCATTGGAACTCACTTTTGTCCATATTCTGACCCAAAGCTTTTTAAATATTTCAAATTAAACCTCCCAAAACAGAAATAAAGTTCCTAAAATCTTGATCTTCTACTTCCTGCTAGTGTAGTCTCTGATAGATCACCAGTCAGGACCATACAATGACAGAGATCATGCAACAAACAACAAGCCCAAGACCATAGATATAATCTGGTTGCTCCAAAACATCAAAATTCCAAATAATGCCTCCCATACTAATTAGGTGTCAGTGTCCTCCAACTGTGTTTACGTTATTTTGTGACTTAATTATGAACACATAACTTTAAGTCAGATCTTACATATCAAATAGGAAGGGTTGTAATTAAAAGGAACACTAAGAGACAGAGAAACTAGACGTTGCCTAATTCCCCTTGCTCGAATGACCCGTTTAGTGCAATAATTTTCAAGGGCAAGATAAAACATGGGTTGCCAGGATAATTTCCTGTACATCTGTCATGGTATTATGAATAGTTAATGCCACTTGCGCATTAATAGGTGAAAACTTCTCCAACTGCAGTGAGCAAGTGCTTTCCCACACAAGTACTGCTGATAGATTGTGAAGGTATTGGAGAAGTCACAGTAAAAAATGATGTTCCCTCTTTGCTGTTGCAGGGATATTAAGATGCTGATAGAATGAGGATTCCTTGAGGGAAATAAAAGCAGCTGTGGCTTAAAAAAATGATTTAGGGTCTCGTAAAATGTTTGGTCTCCAACAATTGCTCTGCACAGAGCTCGTTCTGTATCACAAAACAGTCACTTGTGTGGACAATTGTTGTTGTGTGAAGCTGACATTTCAAATCCACTGGACCATCTGACAGGTCATTAACATTTGCATTTGCAAACAAAAGCACTACTTGACTAAAGCAATCAATACAATGATAAACCTTTCTGCTATGGAGATACCATTACCATTAGTAACTGTCAGCCATATTGAAATCAGTGCAGTAACATGGAAAATCTGTGTTAGGTTGTTTGAAATAATGGTCTGGATTTTTCGCTGACCTCTCATTATGCCAGTGTCAATGGGAGATGCACGCAGAGACTGTGCAGAATCCCTGTCATACCACACTCCAAAAGAATAGCCGAGGAATTGAATTTTTCTGCTGGGTGCTTCCTCTATGCATGGAACTTTCCATTTGTCACCACTTAAATTGGAGACTTCGGAGAGTTTTGATAAAGTTAAGGAGAATAATTACTCAGGAAAAGTTAAACTATTAAATACATAGTCTAACTTCTGAATAACTATTTACCATACTTCATACTTACCTCCTAACCCCTTACACCCCCTCTTCCTGACTCAGTACACTCGTGGGACCTGAATTCCCTCTGCCACCTCCCCCATTCCCTGCCTAATGTGATATGAGCTTCCACCCCCAGCCTAAGACCTCCTCAGGGATCTGATCTGCCATTCTTCTATTAAGCTGGGCTCATCCCGATCCAACTGAACTGACCCAACACTACCCACAAACCCTGCCAACCTGATCCCACATAACTTCTCCAGTCACTGGGCCTAATGCAACTTCTCCACACCCGCTAACTACTCCAAGCCACCTGACTGAACCCAATACCCTCCTGAACCAACCTACCCCAATCCCCTCTCTGGACCGAGTTTGTCTCACCCACCCCAAACTACTCTAAACACTGCATTTCCAACCTCCAATGATTAAAAATATCTCTGCATGGCCCTCTAGTTGAGGTTGCCTAGTAACCACTGAAGGCCATCTACAGTAACCCTTCCCTTTCAACTTGCTTTGCTGTTGCCATAACTTTTGTTTATTTTTGATGGCATAAACTACATTTTCACTTCAAGCTCTTAGTTCACATTTTCATCCATTGACTAATTTTATAATTGGACAAAACAAATATACTTGGCTAATCCTGAGAGGTGCTTCTTATAATTCATCCAGGGCTGTTTCATTAACTAGCATTCTTAATACAACAAAATGTTGCCACCTTGTATCCTACTCACCTGGAAACCTAGCCTCTTCCTACTTAACATCTTACCCACCTGGCACCTGACCCAGCTGGCATTATTCTTACCTGGCAATCTGGCATTCTACACAGCTGGTACCGTGCTAACCTGGCAGCTTAACCCCTACTCATGTGGCATCTTACCCTTGGCACCCTACTCCATCCTCATCTGGCACCCTTCCCAGTTGGCATTCTATTCACCTGGCATTCTATTGGCTTGACACTTTACTTACCTGGCAACCTACCCCTCCAACTCATCTGACTCTCTACTTTTCCATCACACTAACATCACAATTACCTGTTCAACTTATGGTTTGTCAGCAGTTGTCAGAACAATTAAATTTCAGAATATGGCTGGGAAAAGGGGACACGATTTGCCTCCCTCTGAAAGTTCTAGATTATTGAAAGAACTGTCGGAATGGAAGTATGGCTCCATATTTCTGAGGGAGCCCTGAGTGGAATCCCCTCTCAGAAATGCAGAGCCCCTGTCTTTCATTAAATAAAAGGCCAATGTGATATTCTGCATGAAGTTGGCATTCCTCAGAACATCCAGCCCAATGCAATCTTCTATAAAACTTAAGCTGCTTATGGCCATTCAGGGCCTAAAAAACCAGTTTGAATTAAATCATGGATAACAAGGTGTAGAGCTGGATGAACACAGCAGGCCAAGCAGCATCAGAGGAGCAGGAAAGCTGACGTTTTGGGCCTAAACCCTTCTTCAGAAGTCAGTTATCTCAGATTCTCCAGCATCTGCAGTTCCTACTATCTTTGAATTAAATCATATTGAGGCTGAAGGGCATTTGAGAAAAATATCAAAATGTTCAAATGGGTATATAAAATGTAAAATGTTAATGTAAAATGTGTGATCAGGCATTTCAAAACCATCTTGCATGATAAAAACTATCCTGATCAAATCATCACTCAGTATATGGTGAAAACCCGTGAAAAGGCCAACATCACTGTTTTTTTTTTATCTGAATTGTGCCAGTGTAGAAGGTGAAGATATCTCAAAAGCTTAAGCGACAGGTGAAGCTAGCTGCCTCACTCTGAAATTTTGTAGCAAAGTGAGGGGGAAGGTGAAGGCCTGGTGGCTTTATTGCTGGTCTATTAGTCCAAAATCTCAGGTGGTGTCCCAGGGATCTGTGTTCAAATCCCACCACAGCAGATGGTGAAATTGGGAAGAAAAAAAAAATCTGGTCTTAAAAGTCTAATGATAACCATGAAACCATTAAATAAAAACCAAAAGAACTGCGGATGCTGTAAATCAGGAACATAAACAAAGTTGCTGGAAAATCTCAGCAGGTGTGGAAGCATCTGTGGAGGAGAAAACAAAGTTAACGTTTCGGGTCCGGTGACCCTGTTCTGAGGAAGAGTCACCGGACCCAAAACATTAACTCTGTTTTCTCCTCCACAGATGCTGCCAGACCTGCTGAGCTTTTCCAGCAACTTTGTTTTTGTACCATGAAACCATTGTTGACTGGCAGGATAAGCCCATCTGGTTCACTAATTTTCTTTCGGGCAGGTAATCTGTCATCCTTACCTGGTATGGCCTATATGTGAGTCCTGACGCCAAGCAATGTGGTTGACTCTCAACTGCCCTCCAGACAATTAAGGTTGGGCTGGACTAGTAAGCGATGCCCACGTTGCATAAACAAATAAAAAAAACCTCACAAGTTGGTTTCTTCATGAACAGGATGTTACTGTCAAGCCAAAAAGGCATTTTGCCTACCACACAAATGAATGTTGTGATATATGAGTTTCATTGTCACTGTGGTGCGAGGTATGGCAACTATACTTCCCAAAGCAAACTGCACTTGAAAGCTTCGGAACAGCTTATCCATCATTAGACGTGATTCTACTATTAGAAATTGTTTATTAAGTAATCTGTGCTCACGATTAGAAACCAATTTAAGACCATCAGTGAGACTCATAGTGTGACGCATCTGTTCAAAGTTACATATATTAATACACAGGACCCTGTTTTATTTAAGCAAAGGGAATTTGTACATATATCGCACATTTTAATGTATAAACAGTATCATGGAGGCAACCAAAACCTACTGCATTTCCATGACAATACCTGATCAATCAGAGTCTACCTGCCTGATCTGAGATCTAACAATGGTTGGTAACTATTCCTGCAGCAGCTCCACGCCAATGATGTCACAACCAACTTGCATCTTCTTCTCACACTGCATAGATTGGTGTCCCCTTTTTCTCTAGTCTGTTTCTTGCATTGTAGTCCTGATGAGTGCATGATGAAAATCTTCAATATCTTGTCTCTTTTTAGAAAAGTTTAAGTTCTATGCTACCAGACAATTTTACATTGCAAAACATCTGTAGCTATGGAAAGAACAGTTCATTTCATTTAAGATATGTTAATTCAGAGGACACTATGTGTATTTATTTAACCTCACTCCAAAGAAATCAGGCTTATGAAGAGATTGGTCAGATAAGCATATGTTCTTTTCATTCTGACAGAGCAGATAATAAATTCTAATCTTCCATTTTGGAAAATTATTGGAGAATTCTTGGTAAGAAGCCATTTCTCCTACATATCTTCCATTCATATGCTGGACCCAAACCATATGAATAAGAGTCTAAGAGATTACAATGATGTTAAACTTTGGATTATCATCGAAGGTGGCAATGACCAGATATTGACATTAGTTCTTGGAGGCTTTTCTCTCAAATTGTTTTCAAATAAATCACCATGTCTGTGGAAATACTAAAAGTTAATCATTAAACTCCATCAGACAAACAGAAAACCTATATGCCACTAGTTCAGAATTCAAAACACAAAAATAAATGATTTTAAAATAGATATAACTCACATGTCTTACATCACAATATTTTCTGTGAAATAATTCATATCAGTGTTTCACCAGACCTTGTCTTATGATTGGTATGTTTTCATTGGATAGAAGAAAATGACAGAATTATATGAATTAAAGTGGGAAGAGATTCTTGTTGAGAACAAACATATTACAGACTGGTTGAAACAATGTTATAGAGGTATCTTTAACAATTTAGCAGTAGTATCCTCAGAGCTTTTACCATCAGAAAACATGATTTAATCACCTCACTGGTATTTTTAACATTTAAGATCGAGATGGTGAGATTTTATTTTGTCTCAAAGCATCATGAGTCTATGGTTTTCTCTTCTGCAGAGATCTGTGTAGACAGGGTCATTGAATATTTTAGAGATATAGGTAGATAGACCCTTGACTAGCTAGGGAGTCAAAGGATATAGGGTATACACAGGAAAATGCGTTGAGGCCACAATCAGATCAACCACGATCTTAACAAATGGTGGAGAAGAGCCTTTTCCTGCTCCTAACATGTATGTTTGAATGTAGGTCAGTAATTTGGCTGGGAGAAGCAGTAAAGGCAATGTGTGTGAAATAAAAACAGACAATTCCATGAATATTTAAATAATTAAAAACTTCTCTCAAAGCTAGCATAGGTGATTTAAGATTTTACGTATTCCAAAATTTAATATTTTAATAAGCTGGTGAACAAACTGTGAAGTTAGGAACTAAATCAGTCCATCAAAAGTATTTCTGTTAAGAGGAGTTGAAGGACATTTCTAACCACATTCCCTTGATGCATCAGAACATGGTTTGGCCAGCACTATCCCACATAAGTTGCCACATAAATATCATCACCAATGTAATGTTCAGTCGACTGATTAATCAAAATTACAGCTGGAGCAAGTTCAAGAATTGGTGTTTATTAAATCCTACCAGTTCCCTATCAGAGTTTGTTAAATAACAGCAGCACACCCAAGTCTATTGCACTGAAGCTGCCAAAAGGATTTACGCTGCCTTCAATATATCAACACATTGAAACACTGCGCCAAAAATGAGATTGACATGGTTAAAATAGTTTCCAAAGCATTGTGCTGAAATACCTCAAGGGCTGAATATTATTCATGTTTCTTATCATATATATGAAGCTTAAACAGCTTTGGATTAATTTATTTCCTGCCAGGTAGAAGAGGTGACACAACATTTCAAATTTCTGAAGTTTGTTTTAAAAATAAGGACTGAACCTTTTGTAAGGTTGCAGTGGAAAACTAGTAAAACCTGCGTAAGGAAGAATGGAAAATCCAGCTGGTCAACATAACACTAGCTTCCTGCTAATTTACTCCTGACATTGAGTGCAAGCAATGTTGGTTATGTTTCTGATGTCCAGCAATGGTGTGAGCTTGGTGATGGGGTGGGGGGTTTCATTTGATCAAAAGCATGATAAATCATAACATGATTGATGACCTTTCAGCAAAGCTGCTATTTTGAAAATTATGAAGTTGGAATAATTTTCCTCCATCTTTCACACAACAGCACAGCAGGAAGTCACGATAATTCCTCTCCCTCACACAGGTACAAAAGCAACTCAGAAGTGCTCAGCTAAAAGTCCATCACCATTTTAGCTGAAAATGAAAGCTATACTTCTGGTAGACCCGCAAGAACACAGATATTAGGAGCAGGAGGAAGTCCGTCAAATTCTTGAGCCTGTTCCAACATTCAATAAGATCATGATTGATCTGATTTTATCCTGAACTCCATTTTCCTGTCCATCCCTCAAACAAAGAAACCTTACTGGCATTCCCTCCCTAGTTCCTGCCAAGGAAAGTATGCTGCCTGGTTTCATAAACTCAACACATGAACCTTTAATAAATATGCATCAGGATATCCCTCTATCTTTCAATACACAGTCAGCCCTTCAGTTCCCCATCAGTCTCACACCTAAGTTACAACCTGACTTGGATCTGAGCTGTGTGTTTGATAAGGCCAGTGTTTTGAAGTTAGGAGTCACTTTGAACTCAACTGAATACTCCGTGAGTTTACAGAAATTGTGCAGAGCAGGGCTGATAGTTTCTGTCAGCGGATTAAAGGGACAGGAAAAATAATTGCACTTCATTAACATTCTGTAGATTTTCATATTAAATCAAATTAATGTAGTGGGTGAATTAACCCAGTTGGTGCAATTCAGGTATCTAAACATTTGACTTTTGCCTGAACACAAAACAAATTAATTAATTCTTGGTCCTTAAGACATATCTGCAATTTTCAAATGGAATTGAGCATGTGAAGACTACAAGTTACCATTATAGTATGTTGTAGCAACAGTTTTGTTTACTTCAAATTATGTCGCTTTGTGCCAAGAAGGACATGTCCCTCATATATCAACTTAATTTACTGTTAAAAGTCTCAGTTTCTTCAGATGAAGCAGTAAAAGACCTTAGAATGCTGTCACACCACCAATACTTGGGAGAAGCTATTTAATTTCACCCTATTGATTAATTTTCAGGGCTGACATCTACTCAATTTATTTGGCCATTTCTATTGCCATCACATCTGTCATATTGATGACCCAACAAATTAATTGTGGTCTGCGGTGCAGTAGGATTACAAATTAATAATGAGGAGGAACGCAGGAATGCCTCTGGAGTATTTCAGCTTTAGTGCATGAAGCAATCTTTCATTTTGCGCTTGAAAAGACCTCTGCTGGTTAACTTAGCTTTTGCTTAAAAAATATTTGTTCATCTCCTGCATATTGCAAATGATAAAAAGAATTAAAGTCTTTCATTTATAAATGACCAGAAAATCCATTTTAATTATGTTTTTTAAGGGATAAATATTAGTCAGGACACTTGGGAGAACTTGTTTTTTGTCTCATTCACAGGATATGGGCATCACTGGCTAAATCAGCATTTATGTCCCATCCCTAATTTCCCTTTAGAATGGGATGGTGAGCTACCTTCTCGAACTGCTCCGGTCCATTTAGAGCACTAACAGTGCAGTTATGGAGGGTGTTCCAGGGCTTTGACGCAGCGACACTGAAAGAACAATGATGCACTTCCAAGTCAGAATGGTGTGTGGCTTGGAGGGTAAGTGCAGGTGCCTTTGCTCATCTGGGTGGTCACTTTCATAGGATTGGAAGGAACTGTCTAGTTGTTGCCGTGCATCCTGTAGATGGTACACACTGCTGCTATTGTGTGTCAATGATGGAAGAAATGAATGGTGAAAGTGTTAGACAGGGAGCCAATCAAGTGGACTATTTTGTTCTGGATGGTATCAAACTTCTTGAGTTTTGTTGGAACAGCATTCAGCCTCGCAAATGGAGACTATTCTATCACCCATGTGACTTGAGGCTTGTAGGCAGTAGGCAGGTTTAGAGATGTCAACAGGTGAGTTACGCACCACAGAATTCCCAGTGTCTGACCTGTTCTTGTTGCCACAGTATTTATATGGCTGGTCAACTTCTGTTTCTGGTCAATGGTACCTCCAACAATATTAATAGTGGGGAATTCAGCAATGATAATATCATCGAATGTTTAATATCAATGGTCATCACCTAGCATTTATATGGCCTGAATGTTACTTGCTACCTATTAGCCCGAGCCTTAATGTTTACCAGGTTTTGTTGCATTGGGACTTGAGTGACTTCAGCACCTGAGGAAGTCATGAATGATGCTGAACATTGCAGAATTTTCACTACGATCATCATTCTGCTTCTGATCTTATGATGGAAGGAAGGTCATTGATGAAGCAGCTGAAGTTGATTGGGCCAAGGACACATTTCTGAGGAATTCCTGTAGAGATGTCCTGCAGCTGAGATGATTAAAAGTCCAAACCATGACTCATTTCCTTTGTCATAGGTATCACTCAGGTGAGTGGAGAGTTTGACGAGAGTCCCAGAATTTGCAGGTATTCTTTTCTTAGGCTCGTTTTCCATACTTCCTCTTGCCATTGGATATTCTTGAAAAATTATATCCTTTCATCCAAGAGGTTCCTCCTAGTTAGTTCCTTCAGAAAATGGATCTCCTAGATCATAGGGTCACAGAGGAATAAATCATGGAAACAGACCCTTCAGTCCAAATTGTCTATGCCAACGAGGCATTCTAACTGAATGAATCTCATTTGCCTGAATTTGGCCTATAGTCCTCTAAACATTTCACGTTCATGTACCTGTGCAAATAACTTTTAAATGTTGTAATTGTGTTTACATCTATGTTGTATTTCTTGACAAAAGCCTTCAATCTACATCCAATCTGTAAGCGTTACCTTTGGACACCCAAGGATGAGCATCTTTGATGTTTGCAACATCTGTACTGATACAAAGGTCCTTGTGAATAAGACAGACTTCCTTTCATTTCTTCCATATGGCTCCAAAACTTGAACTACATTTACCTCGGGGCTCTGCAGAAGTACCATCAATGCTGTTTGAGATGGATTCTCCACGTCAGCTGGGAGGACAGTTGTTCTAACATCAGCATCCTTCAAGGACACAATAGCACCAATATCAAGGCCAGCGTCATCACAAACCAACTCCCTGGGCTGGCCATGATTTCAGAATGCTTGAGTTCCAACTGCCAAAGCAAATCTTCTTCACCCATCTCAAATAAGGTACTCGAATGAGAGGAAGACCAACAAAGCATTTCAAAGACTCACTGAAGGCTATCCTCAAGAAATATAGTTAAAGAATATCTAAAACCATATGGTCAGCACTGTTTAATAAAGAATTATAATGATCATGAATGATGTACATGGTTTCTATAATCTTTTTACCATTTTCATGCAGCATGCATCTGACCAGTTAGGTGATTTCTTACATTACCCTAGCCCCAATGTTTAATGAAGGTGGTCTGGACTCAACCATGGCATTGCATCAGACAAGATTGCTAGACGCACTCTAGTATCCAGTTTAACACTAGATTCTCTTCCACTTACTTTAATTTTTACATAGCAACATTTGTGATACAGGTTTGTCCCATCATAGATGCTCCATTCTTGCTGAGGGCCTGTCACACCCCCCAGGTAGAGCTAGCTCATCCTGCCATTCCATGTTCTTCACTGCGGGGGTATTCACAGACTGCTGGGCTTGTGTTTAATGTTCTGTGATGCCAGTACTACCGTACCCTGGATTCTCTCTATAAAACTGGTCACGTTTACACTCGTAAAATCTGTCACGGTTTTGCAAGCTTGGTGATGATGTATTTTTTGAGTGCTCATTATTCCCCTATCTCTGCAAGTATTTTCACTTCTGATACATACTACTTATGGTGGCTGATTGTATTCTTCCTATTGCTACTCATGTACTCTGCAGTGGGTAATCTCCTGCTCTTCTGCTTCTGTGTGAGATTTCCCATTCTGTCGTTCAGTAACTGGCTAAACCTTCAAGGCCATCCCTAGCTGGCCCCTACCTCTGAACTTCACTTCACTGTATTTCCACACCTCTGCATTTGGATCTCTGGGCTGGCCTCGTGGTTTACCATCACAGGACTTTATTTCAGGCTCTTATCAGTTGCCTCTATTTCCATGGGCCTGTGCCCCATTACCACTATATGATAGAGTGAGAACTGAGATTCTGCAGTGAAAACATCAAATATTCATTGAACATGTCTATTTAATGAAGATAGTAAGAGTGGACGTCTGGCCTGGCGCCCTGAAGACTCAAGTTCCAGTTCCAGATGTGATCTAACATATATGATGTAGCACCCTTTTGCACATGTTCATTGGCTATGCTTAAAGTAAAAGTATAATTCCTTTTACTTGTCACAAGCCTTTTGATTTCTATTGGTGATTAATTATCATCATAAAATCTCTACAGTGTAGGAGCAGGCCATTTGCCCCATCATGTTCGCAATGACTCTCTAAAAAGCATCCCATCCATACCCATCCCATCCCTGCAATCCTGCATTTCCCATGTCTAATCCACCTAACCCCCACATGCCTGTACACTATGGGCAATTTAGCATGGCCAATCCACTAAGCTGCAAGGCCCTGTCTACTATGGCAATTTAGCATGGCCAATCCACTAACCTGTACACCTTTGGACTGCAGGAGGAAACTGGAGCACCTAGAGAAAACCTGTGCAGACGTGGGGAGAATGTGCAAACTCCACACAGACAGTCGCCAGAGAGTGGAATCGAGCCTGGGTCCCTGGCGCTGTGAGGTAGCAGTGCTAACCATTGTTCCACCATGCTGTCAGTCTAAAGTATACATACTTGTTTGTTGAATGCCTATGTCTTTATATGACATACCCAAAGAAAAGGCTTTGTAAAGGAAAACTAAATGCAAAATGTTTCTTCCCTTTTCACATCACATAACAATTAAATTGAGCCATCATTTGGTTTATGAGCAGTGGCTTCACATGGAGAATGAAGATGGGTGTAGGGGGTAGGTAATCTGCCATAATATGGACATCACTTTATAAAATCATTAGTGTTCCAAATAAGAAGACTGATATAAAGAGATGTGTGGCGTGTTGCAACAAAGTTCGCAATGTGACATTCAATAACGTCTCACATAAATAAAGTGCTTCATTTAAGACAAGCATCTGCAGTAAACAGATTTCTTGTAAGCCCATAATGTCAAAAAAAGAATAAGGACATATTATTGCAATAAATTAGGTATTAATACCTAATTTACTTTAGCCAATCCACCTAACCTGCTCATCTTTGGACTGAGAGAGGAAACCTATGCAGACACAGGGATAATGTGCAAACTCTACACAGACAGTCGCCTGAGGAGCACACCTGGTCCCTGGTGCTGTGAGGCAGCAATGCTAACCACTGAGCCACTGTACTGCCCCTCTCTTAACCCATCTATATCCCTCTGTAGACACTATGGGCCTTCCCACCAATTTTTGCGTCACCCACAAACTTGACTACAGTACATTCACTTCTGTCATCAAAGTCATTATTATATATTATGAAGATGTTGCAATTATGAGGACGCTTTATAATATATGTGATAATATATATCCTATTTGAAGCATTGTTGAGATGCCTGGATTGTTTTTCAAAAGACCAATGAGAAGAAACATTGGATTTTTTTTGTTAAACAAGGCATTTCTTGAGAACCACATGGCTTTAGGTAATAGCTGGTCTGGTTTTCTTGAACTCAAGGTACAGAAAACACTGATCTGCTTTACAATTAAATTTTTTGGCAGTTCTGCTTTAACAGTGTTTGCAAGCTTGGACTTTTTCTTCTAATAACTTCAATAAATATAATAAAAGGTCAACTTTTTTTTTGTTTGATTCTTTCATGGGGTGTGTGTCACAGACAGAGGCTGGAATTTGTTGTCCATCTCTAACTGACCTCGAGCCAAATGGTTTGGTGAGCCATTTCAACAGATATCACATTGCTGTGGATTTGGAGTCACATGTAAGCCAAATCCAATAGCAATGGCAGATTACTTGTCTGAAGGATATTAGTGACACAGATGGGTTTTTGCAATAATTGACAATGGCTTCCTGTTTGCCAATTCTAAGCCAAGCTTTATTTTCCAGATTTCATTCACTGACTTTAAATTTCTCCAGCTGCTATAGGGGAGCTTAAGCTCACGCCTCCCGGAGGATTAGGGTGACGTCTGGATTATTAGCCCAGTGACATTACCATTGCACCAACTTCTCCCCACTTATTTGTATACTATTGCAATACACTAAGATGTGGGTCAATTAAACTGTTCCCCTGATTTTCGCCTTCTATTGCACCAATATCGACTTCCAAAAGACCTTACACACCATTTCCACCACCTCTGCTAGGGTGCCACAATCAGACACACATTCTCCTCTCCCTCCTTGTCAGCATTCTGCAAGGACTACCTTTTCTGGGACACCTCAATCCACTCCTCCTCCACTCCCAAGACCTCCCTACGCACCCCCCTCTCCCTCCATGGCATATTCCCATGTAATCGCAGAAGGTGTAATACCTGCCTGATTACTTCCTCCCTCCTCACTATCCAAAGCCCAAGACACATCTTGATTGATTGATTGATTTATTGTCATATGTACAAGTGAAAGCTTTGTTTACGAGCTGTACAGGCAGATCATTGTAAGCAAGGATGTACAGATCAGTGGGTTGTAAAAAGACATAGACAGAGGCATACAGGTTACATTGCACAGGGCTTGTGCTAGGCTAGTTCAACCTCAGCAAGATCAGCGCTATTTGACGCAAGAGAGACCATTCATCAGTCTAATAATAGCTGGGAAGAAGCAGCCTTTCTGCAGCAATGAGCTGTGTAAATGGAGTCCATGGATGGAAGGTTGGCTTCTGTGATGGTCTGGCTGTGCACACACTACCTTCTGTAGTTTCTTACGGTCCTGGGAAGAACAATTATCAGGCCGTTATGCACCCGGATTGTATGCTTTCAGTGGTGCATCTTTAGAAGTTGGTGAGTGTCCTTATGGACATGTCAAATTTCCTGAGCTGCCTGAGGAAGAAGAGGCATTGTTGTGCCTTCTTGACCATTGCATCTATGTGGGAAGTCCAGGACAGATTATCAATTATCGTCACTCTGAGGAACTTGACACTTTCCACCCTCTCAACTTCAGTTCCTTCGATGTAGACAGTGTGTTTTCTCCTCCTTTCTTTCTGAAGTCAATGATCAGTTCTTTAGTTTTGTCAACATTGACAGAAAGGTTGTTCTTATTGCACCATGTCACCAAGCCCTCTACCCAGGTGAAGCAGTGATTTACCTGCACTTCACTTAATCTAGTTGACTGTATTAACTGCCCAAAATGTGGCCTCCTCTACACTGGGGAGACAAAATGCAGACTAGGTAATTGCTTTTGCAGGACACCTACATTCTGTCCACAAAAATAACCATCTACTTCAACACACCACCATGTTCCCTGTTTTTGCTGGAGTTCAGACAAATGAGGGGGGATTCTCATAGAGACTTATAAAATACTTACAGGACCAGATAGGGTAGATGCAGGGAGGATGTTTCTGATGGTGAGTGTGCCCAGAGCTAGGGGTCACAGTATGAGGATTTGGGGTAGACGATTTAGGATGGAGATGAGGAGACATTTCTTCATGTAAAGAATGGTGAGCCTGTGGAATTCATTACCACAGGAAGTAGTTGATGCCAAAACATTGAATGTATTCAAGATGCAGCTAGATATAGCACTTGGGGTGAATGGGATCAAAGGCTATGGGGAGAAAGCAGGATTAGGCTATTGAGTTGGACAATCAGTCATGATTGTGGTGAATGGTGCAGCAGGCTCGAAGGGACGAATGATCTCCTCCTGCTCCTATTTTCTATGTTTCTCTCTCAGACTTGCTGCAGTGAAACTCAGCACAAGCCAGAAGAACAGCAACTCATTTTCTACTTGGGGACTCTACAGCTTTCAGGACTCAATATTGAGATCAGTAATTTTAGGGCTTGAACACCTTCTTCCATGTCTTTTACCCCCAAGCTGATGGCCCTGTCATCAAAATGGGTTCTGCTTTCAGCACAGCCAAATCATTTTCACCCTCTGATGGTCCCTATCATCAGTTTTTCTTTCTCCCCAGATCACCATTATCCATCTGTTTATCTGCTGTTCTGTCTTGCTCTGGGTTCCATTTTCACCTATCATTTACTCATTTACCACTGGCTAAAACCACCCCACCCCAGCCCCGGTCTTCAGCATATATACCACCTTTTCCTAGCTATTATGAGTTCGAAACAAGGGTCACTGGACCCAAAATGTTGACTCTGATCTCTCTCCAGAGATTCTGGCAGACCTGCTGAGTTTCTCCAGCAATTTCTGTTTTAGTGTCAAATTTCCAGCTTCTGCAGTTCTTCGTTTTTTTTTGTCATTTGAATTGTAACTGGCAGGCAAACATACTTTCAATTTACCTTATAATTGTTATTGGAATAGTCCTTGTGAGTATGGCATTTCTTTGAGAAGGGACATGTTAAGGCACAAGGCAGAGAGAAGTAAAGTGTTGCCTTCGAGATTAAGGATACATGAAAAATTGGAATGAGATAACCTGAAGAATGGCATCCCAATAATACAAGAGAAATTTCAATGTACAGTCTTGTCAAGGAATAGAATTGTTGTAATTACTGCTGTCAATAACAAATTAAATTTGTACTTCATTCCCTTTGATTTCCTTCAGCAGAACCTGTAGGGATGACACTGTGCTGTGGAATAGATTTCATTTCTAATCAATTTTTTATTAACCATCCATAAAGAAAAATGTTAATTATTTCAAGTGTAGTTGACTAATTGGCTAGTTATTACATTTGTAGTGAAGCAAGAGTGCGGCATTTTTAGAACTGGCAGTTCACATTACTGTAACATAATTACCAGCAGATCTTGGGGTTATAATGTAAATAGATGGAGTGACAGAGGAAAACAAAATCAGAAAAATTACCACAACACAATTTTAAAAAAGATGGCACACAGAAAAATGCATTAAAATTTGACATGTATGAATATAGATAAGATGATTTTATCACTACGCTATGGTTCTTCTGACAGATTTTGAGCTATTGAGACCTATGTTCTGTTGGAAGCCACACAATTGTTTTGGTCACATGAGACCTGCAATCTGCAGTTTTTGTTTTTCTCAGCATCGCTCCTAAACGTTTAGTTGATGTATAATCAAGATGATTAGCAATGCATGAAGTAATGGTTCATATTTAGAATATGCTACCTAAAGTTCTGTGGCCTATGTAGACATGATGATTTCAGGTTTGTTAAGGTTTATAGTATCTCTGTAATCAAAATTCATCTTATATTTTAAAATTCTAGATGTTAGGTGGGGCAGCCACAAGTTGGTTGCATTTTGGTTCAACTTCATCCAAGGTTCAAAGGGATCTAAATCTCTTTTTGTCCTGTCAGTAATATCTAGTCACTCAATCTCACCTTGCCAAAACCCAAGTAAGAGTGTGCAAATCAAGTTTGCAACCTGCCTTCATATTTTCACCTTTGTGATAGCACATGGCAACAAATAGATATAGTCTCTCAATATCCCAATATTTGATATTACTTGGGGTGAATTGCTCTTCTCAATGTACTTCAGACTATCATGTTTACAAACAAAATCCATTTCATGGGCATGCGCTGGACCTCAAAGCTACAAATCAGGTAATGTCAGCAATTTGACGTCATCATGCTGGTCTCAAATTTTACGTCTGGAATGGGTGTGGAAATTGGAAGCCAACTTACCAGCTTAGTCTTCTGATTGGATGCAGAATACCCCATCCGTGTCACTTTGTTTTTATTTATTTGATTCTAGAGCAGACAGACAGCACACTTTTGTAGCAGTTATATTACATCATGATGTTATGCTGTGATGCAAAGGAACTTGCCTAACTTTCAGTCACTCTTTTGATGTAATGGAGTCAGTGTTCAATTAGTCAGTTATTCATATATAATGTGCAGTAACACGATTAAACAAAGAATCCAGACAATGAAGAGGTCTATAACATTATAGTCATGTAAATAGTGTTATTAACAAACTTTTAGACATCTTTCTCAACAACAAATCCCTATGCTGCATGTTATATGAGTTAACATATTGACCACACTCTAACCATAGCATGTTGTTTGACTGATAAACTATATCAAGGTGGGGTATCTCTGCTAACGTTTCTTTCATTCATTCATGGATGTAGCCTTCAATGGCTAGGCCAATTTTTGTTGCTTAGCCAGTGATGCCCGCATCCCTTGAACAAATTAAAAAAAAAATAGTGGCATTCCCTAATTGCCCAAAGGGCATTTAAGAGCCAACCAGATTGCTGTGGGTCTGAAGTCACATGTAGTGCCAGAGAAGGATAGCAGAATACCTTCCCAAAAGGATGGTAGCAAACCAGATGGTTTGTATACACAGTTGGTAGTGGTTATATTAGTTTCTGTATTATTTTTATTCCAGTTTTACTTTAAATTTTACATTTATCATGGTGGGAATCAAACACATGCCCTCAGAACATTCTGAACTACTAGTTCAATAACATTACAACTATACCATCACCTCCCCTTGTTAGCTCCTTTCCTACTGGGTAGCCACTAATTGGCTATCAAGGTCTTGATATGCCATGTTGAAATAGTGGAGGCAGGAGCGAGCACAACATTCACTTTCTATCCCAGCTCCTCCAAAAGCAATAAAATCCAGCTGTAGTGATTTCTAGAAAGAAACATGTATGATATTTAATCAGTTGATGATCTTCTCCAATCAAAGATGTAAATGAAAATCAATAGAGAAAAACTTTCCATTGTTCTGACGAAAGATCATTCATTTGGAATGTTAACCAATTTTCTTTCTTCACAGCTGTAGTTTGACCAGCTGAGTATTTCCATTTTTTTAAAATTTTATTTTTTCTATTGCAATTCATTTCTCTGAGTACAAAAGGCTACCGAATTTCTACTATTCTACTATTTCTACCAACAGATCCTAAGAGAAAAACTCAAATGGTTTAAATTTCTTGGAATGATATATGCATTGAGACCATTGAGATTAAATCTTATGGAGTAGTTGTTCAACGGCCACTTTAATTGTCAATGATTCATTTTCAAAAATTTTTCAGGACAAAGCATTGTTACTGAAGATTAAGCTTAGTTTAATGAGAATTACCCTTCTGAGGAAGATAGATTCACGTTAAACTCAACACCATAGTGATAGATCAATATATAATACTCAAAGTATAATGGAGTTTGAGAAGACTGTATAAATTTTTAAGGAGAAAAGATATAGGATAGGTGATGCAAAGAATAAAGATGCTGAAGATCATATAAATCAGATACTAACCTACTTAGGGAGCTGTGTATAGTGCTAGTGTTAGAGGTATTTCACAAGTGCTTGGATGAACCACTTAACATTGCTGGAGAAGCTCTGACAGTTTGGATTACATAGTTCTGCATTAATAATGGGAAGATATGCAGGGAGGTTGGATTTAAAGTTGGAAAGAGGAGTTACATGGATATATATAACATTTCTAATGGAAGCGACAGGAGTTTCTTTCTGTTGTATCAAATAGAATTATTGCTCTTGTCTGTGGTTCAAAATAATTTAACACTTCACTGCATGGTCAGTTGTTCAGGCCATTGATTTTATTAAAAAATATTGTTTTTTTAACATGTCTAAAGCTTACACTAACACTGTTAACTTATGCCTATATGTAATATGTTACTTATTCTAGGTGTATGTGTCATGTAATTGAATTTTTAATCTCACTTGTCAAGACATTTAGTGGAGTGTGGGTTTTGTAAAAGAGGGTTAACAAATATCCGTCTTTTCGAATAAGTTCAGCACAAGGTTTGTCTTTCTTTAGGAGTTGCACCTAAACTAATATGACTCATTTACATTCTGACTGATTTACTGACATCTTCTAGAGTTTATCCATCTTGCACATGTTCTTGTTCAAAAAGTTTGGGATTTGCTGGTCTCGGTAGCTTTGTGATGGGGTTAGAGATTTTGGAGGAGACCTGAGAAATGACACAAACCAAGCACCCAAGCAAATTTCTTCATTCACTTTCTATAAAATTTTAACTTTAGCCATGCAAAATAGTGAAGTAGGGATGAGGGAGTTATTCCTAGTAGGTTACAGTTAAAGTACTTGACATAAACACTTAGTTATGCTCAAGTTCTTCGAGGTTGCAATTGCAATAGCCTACATAGCATATTATTCATTGTCTCATGTGCAAGGAGACATAAGGGAACTGAAGTCCAGACAAGACAGTTGAGTTGAAACTAGCATTGAAACTAAGAGACCCAACACAGAAGGTTGAAGTATCAGGGTCCTGAATTATAAATAAGTGCTGAAAACTCCATATTTTTAAGAAGGTCTTCGGGTGACCAAGATCAGCTTCACCCTTACATAAGTTAAAATAAAATCTTTGTTTGCATAAACACACAAGCTAGAGAGCGGTCATTTTTCACTACAATAGCACAATCGTTATTATTGGCCACTGCTATTCTGTTATTCTTCAGAGGTGTTAGTAATGATCTAGTTTAACAATAATGGTTGTTAGGGAAATACTGGAATGAATTCAGCTCCTTCCCATTCTTCAGCCTAGTTCTCATGGGAAGCACATATTGGTGTGTTGACACTAAAATGCTGAAGCCTCATTTCTCCGAGGGGATACAGCTCCCTGTTGGGACATTATTGCACATTTTAATAAAATAACAGTGAAGAAAAGTGTTGAACATGCAGTCAATTAATAAGTGTAGCAAACTCATCCAAAATGCAAACAGCTGACCTGGCCTCGTCATTCATCTTGTTCATGTTGCAACAAAGGAAACTGCAAAGATAAAATTAAGAGTATCAGTCATGTATTTACAGAACATATAAAATATTCTTATGAAAAAAAAGTGAAACAAATTGTGTAGATTTCTTATTTATTGTTGTTATTACAATTAAATGAGGAAGTGCCTAACTCATTGAACTGCTGATGGGTGCTCTGGGGTCCTGCATTAGCAATTTCTTGGATTGTCCTTGTATAATTGTTCCATTTTACATCCAAAGGCATTCTCTCAACAAGTTAGACAGTCACTGCAAAATAAATGCCAAATGGGAGTGAGGATTTGTTCTGTGTCTACTTCTAGAACCATTCAGAGTTCTTAACAGAACTTCTAATGAGGGCAGTCCCAAACTAACTGAGCTGGTTCTAGGCTCAAGAATGAAAGTTGAACAGGCACTTTTTTCCTGAAACTCAAACATCCTAACCCAAAATCTGTCTGAAAGAAGTTAAAAAGTAAAGGTGATTATGCTTTTTTTTGAAGAATAGTAGCCTTATAGAAAGATATCTCTGGTATTTAGTATTGATTTAAATATCCAAATATCAAGATGCATTTTTTTTCTAACTGAATCTGAGGCTTATATTATATCTCAATATAACTCATCAAAACAAAATATTTCCCTTGACATTGCCATAAGCAGCTGTCAGTTTAAAGTCCTCATTATGCAACTGTTATTTCTTGATAACATTTCTCAGAAGTGTCATACACCTCCAGCTATGCTGTTTACGAATAAATCCTCCACCTATATTAGTGCTGAGTATTCATTGGAGACATTCAGTAGCTCTCAGGAAAGAGAGTGATACACCTCATTGTTAACACTGATTACACTTGGAAATGATCCATTTTATATGGTTACAACTCCAGTTTTTTTTGATGGGTGCAATGTTAAGAGACTCTGCGGGAAATTGGATGCAGAGAAGCTGCTAGCAGATAACCAGTTAGCTGTTAATTTGTCTCAGATAAATTATTCAGTCTCTGAGCTGCTTCACATTCACCCTTAAGAAGGCTCTTGCCTGTTATTGCATTCAACCTGCTAATAATTTCATTCAGCAAAGTGTCTTATGAAAGGGTTCCTTATGTCCCATTGCACTGCATTTAGTCTTTAGAACCTCCAAATTTTGGAAATAGCTTACTTTTTCCTCTTATTACTACCTATTTCAAGACATTAAGAATATTTATTTAAGAGCTACACACGCTTTCAATGAGGTATCTGTAAATCTGATAATGCAGTGGCATGATTAGCCGGTTTCAACTTGTCATATGTGGTCAGCATCAAAATCAGAGAGTTCAAGTGAAACTCCTAGAGGAATGCATTTGGAGATTGCAGACACTCAGAATTTGATGAGATTTTCTAGGCTCACATATGAAATAAGAACAGAAGATTATTTTGGAGACTGTTTGAATTTCACAAGTATTGGGTAAAGATGATGTGGGTGTCCTAGTAGTGAAATCGCCTACTGACACTCTCTGGCAGCCACGTTGGATCACAGACTTGAATGCTGCAACATGTTTAATTGAATTGAATTGGTGGAAACTCATTTTTGGCAACAATGGAGTATGGGCAATAATGATTCAGTCAGTGAATTGGCATCATATTTTTGCACCTTGTCTGATTTTCGAGAGCAGCACCTTCAAGATAGACATATTAATGGTGGAGGGATGCAGCGTAGATTATACCAAAATATTACCCTCTCTAAAATACTTAAATTATGAGGGCAAATTTCAGGTTTGTATGCCTTGAATATTATGATTTAAGGCATGACCTATTTCGGATGTTTGAAATAATGAAGTGGTTTTATAGAGCGGATAGAATGATATGCTCTAGTAAGAAATTCCAAAGGAAGGAAGTAAGTCTGCCAGGTATGATAATGGAAAGTATTTCTACACAGAAAGGGTGTTGAGGCTTGGTTCAATTTCAAAGGTTCGATTCATACATTTTTAGGGATGTGTATTAAGGGATATGGAACCAAAATGAATAAATGGAATTAAAACATGAATCAACCACGATATAACTGGAAGTCAGAGTAGGCATAAGTGATTGAATGGCTTACCCCATTACAATGTCCTTAATGGAAAAGAAAGTTTGTTAAATTGTAATATAAGCATTTTCACTGTCCCTTCAGGGGTCTGTTAATTGGTGCCAATATTGGAAATTTGGAATTCTGTGAATAAACTAAGGTAATTTTTTGTTTCCTTTCATTTGAGAAATAGCCATCTCAGGCAATTGTTATTTTTGCAAGCAGTTAGGTTATTTCACAGCTGGGAGCGAACGCATTGTGATCAATCATGTGATAGGCAAGTTTATGTTTAGCTGCATCCTTATTCTGAAAATGTTTTAAGTTTATTATTTTTGGGCACATCACGTAAAAGGCTTAGTGAACAACTCAGTTCTCAAATGTTTAAAGGCCAGAAAATTTTACACAATTTATTGTTAACAGTAATGTGGCAGAAATCAAGTGTTGAAATTCATAGACCAGGCTCCACATAAAATGGATGTCTTTTTAGTTTCCACATCAGTTTCAAGTGTTGCCACAACTAGAAACAAACTTCCAGTGTAGATGTGCTGTACACAATGACATTTGATCAATGCTCACACTACACTTAACAGAAAGAGTTGTAAATATATTAGATTCTAAAATAGAATCCTTCGTGATGGTTTAACCTTTATTCTTGCTCTCCTTCTCCGACTCATTTTGTTAATTCATTGTGATGTTGACTCCAAAATGCTGATGCCATGATAGGGTGCCATCCATGAGTGATACCAGCTGATGTGAAGCATGGATTTGGGGAAGCCAAAAGTCCATGGTGAAAGCTTTTACATCCATCCAGTCACAAGCTTGGAATCATTGGGAACTGTGAGGATGACAGTGCAGAACTTCAAAAGGATACAAACAGGTTGGTGTGATAGACAGGTTTCTGTGGATGTGTGTAGCTACTCCTACCAAGAGATCTGCTGTCATGGTACATCACGCTTCTCTGTTTTGTGCCATCCTCAAAAATCCATTCTAACTTGTCTACAATGGTTCTGTGCCCTTCCTCATCCAACCATGTCCAGATTGGCCTAGACATTGATGGTGGACAAGTGTCAGTTGAACTTTAATGCAGATGTGTATTAAGTGATTTATGTTGGAATGCAAAGGATAATATAAAACTGAGTGAGTGCAGGAACGAAAGGATCTGAGTCTATGCGTGTATAAGTTGTTTAAGAGGGCATGGCAAGTTAACACAGCAGTTAATAAATCACAAAACATTCTCGGCCTTATTATTAGGGGCATATAGTATAAAAACAAGGAAGTTCCATTAAACTTGTTTGGGACACCGGTCTTGCCAACAAGTGGAGCATTGTATCCATTTCCTGGTTCTGTTACAATCACAGTAAAAACGGGCTACCAGTATTCAACGATCATCGTTTGGTTCTAATACCTGAGATCTTCATGGACTAAAATGGTTTTATAAAGGACAAATACTGACTAAAAGTGGCTACTGTGATCATGTGACCCAGTTGAACCCAGCTCATGAAACCATCCATAAGCAAGCATCAGTCTGAGCCCAAATTAGCATCATTCTAAAATCTTCACATCTGTACCTTCATAGTTGATTCACATCCTTCTGGATGATACACATCATACGAAATGAAGTTTGTTTGTGAAGGAGTTAGCTTGGAAAAAAAACAATCGATATGACTCAGAAATATACAAATGGGCCTTTATCAACAACAGCTTCTGGGCAGCAGATTTGTAAGCAAAAACTGGAATCCATCTCTCTGAACCTCAAATGTCATTGTCCAGTGAAAAGACAAGGTGAAATAAAAAGCCTCTATTCACAGAGAAATCAAGATACTTTGAATGAGCAGTTTGTCTTATGAGGAACATTTTTTAAAAGTCAGTTCATGAGATTTGGGTGTTGCTGGCTAGTTTATTGCCCACCTGTTATTGTTCAGAGGGTAGTTAATAGTCAAACGCATTTCCAGGGTTTGGTGTCATATGTAGACCAGACCAAGTAAAGATGGCAGATTTCCTTCCCTAAAGGCTATTATCGAACCAGATTAGGTTTTTACAACAAACAACACATGGTCACCATTAGTCAAGTTCTTTATTCCAGATTTATATTCAACTCAAATGTCACCATCTACCACACCTTCAGAGCATTGGTCATGGTTCTGGATGGATAGTTCAATGGCATTGCAACTGTACCACTACTTCCCCTTTGGACTTACTGGGCTTGTTGCTACTGGAGTTTTGAACAATGAGGGGATATTTGATTGAAATGTACAAGATTTTGAACATTCTTGACAGGGTGAACATAGAAAGGAAGTGATGAGTCCAAACTAGGGATGCTGTTTAAAAGTCACCCTTTTAGGAGAGAAATTAGGAGAATTCTGTTTTCTCTCAGAGGGCCATACGACTTTGCAACTCTGTCTCAGTTAGTGGTTGAGGTGAGACTATTGAATATTTTTAGGATGGAGGTAGAGAAATTCTTTTTAAGCAAAGCAATCAATGGTAATCATGAGTAGATGGCACTTTGGGCAATGCAAATGGATCAGCCGTGATCTTTTAGAATGGAAGAGGACGCTAGAGAGGCCAGATCCTGCTCCTAGTTGTATGTCTGCAGGCTTAACTTCCAGCTTCAACACTCCTGAGGGATCAATTGAACAGTTGTGACTTGGATCAATGTTGAATCACAGTGACTCTTAAAAACATCAACTTTCCTGGACACTCCTCCTCCACTTTGTGTGTGTGTGTGTGTGTGTGTGTGTGTATTGAAGAGAGAGTTGAGGATATTTGAGGGAGGTATTGAAAATCATGAGAGGTCTGGATGGGGGAGATAGGAAAAATTTCCAATTGGTGGAAGGATTGGGAGGGGCACAAATTTCAAGTAACTATCAAATGTGACAAGAGTGACTTGGGAGAAAAAATAACCATTTCATGTAACTGAGTGGTTAGGATCTCGAGTGGATTGCCTGACTGTATAGCAGAAAGTTTAATCGAGGCATCAAGCTTCAAGGGAAGTTAGATTATTATCTGAAGAGGAAGAATACGTAGCTTGTTTTGAGTAGGGAGAAAGGGGGCCAAGTAAAATCAGATGATGTCCAACTGGGTTTGTGCATGATTTATGGCCATGTTATTTTATTGGTACTTGTTCTTCAGATGTTATTGATGGAGCCAAGGGCTCAGTTATTGCCATCCCTAGTAGTTCTGAGCCCAGTACATGTTAACCATAATGGGGTGGGGTTAGAGTAATCAGAAAGGGTAGCAGAATTCTTCCCCTGAAGTGAATTGATGAACTAGTTGAGATTTTACAACTATCCAACAGCTTCGTAGTCACAAATCACCAAATGTAATGAATTGAATATCTCCACCTCTAGCACAAACTCAAACCCTCTGGGTGGCCAATCCAGTACATTAACCCTGAGGCTACTGCATCCATTTGTGTGGGGTAATCTGGTGACCGACAGCAATTAGAACTTCTTTTCAAAAGGGAGGGTTGAAAATTGAGTGCTTTTTTTCTCCACAAATGGCAGCTTTCAAATTATAATTTCACAACATACAGTAACTGCTAACGTTTAGAGTAATACTGATGCCTCGTTGGGTATTGATAGACTGCTTATGCACTTTTGCATAACTCTCATTTATATTAATTTGAAATGAATCATACATCACTAAAGGTAGCAGTTTCAATCTTGCCTGCTAAATGGGCAGATTCACTTGGGCTGCTATCACACACAACCCATTGTCAGCTACCAAGAGTCCCATAAGCAGCCTTTTATTCTCCCAGGCTGACTTTTACCCAATACTTTGCCTGTCTAATTGTTTTTCTCTCTCTATGGGCTCTATCTCCACCTACCATTTACTCCTCCCCCTCCCCAAACCCATCTTCTGCAAAAGGACCCACCTTTTCCTAGCTATCATCAGTTCTGAAGAAGGGTCACTGGACCCAAAATGTGAATTCTGCTTTCTCTCCACAGATGCTGCCAGACCTGCTGAGTTTTTCCAGCAACTTTCTGTCTCCGTTTCTGATTTCCAACATTTGTAGTTCTTTCGGTTTTTTGTATAGCTTCAAAAAGGAAAGTTTGATCTCCTCTCCAGCCATAGCTTTCCGTTTCCTCTAGCCAATTGACATTTGCATATCAATGGTCCATTCCAGAAGTCCTCCATTGTGTGGAATTACATTAGCTGCCAAAAAATATGACATTTCTTGCTAGTTTCAGGTGGGTTACTAAAAGGAAGATGAAATCCCAGAGATCAAGTTGATTCCAAAGTAATTAGTTGATGTGTACAATTTAAAAATGTCTTTCACACTCTATATTCTACTAATAATAATGACTTAAATCTAGTGTTATGGTATTAAGGAGATTCATAAAGTAATTCCTGGTTAAATCTATATTCCTAGTTCATTAGCGATTGGTAATTAGTATTTGCTGCAGTGCTATAACCCTTTTGTTTATGTATTAAACACATTTTAGACAAATGTGCTTGTTGGTGAGGTGGACAAACGGACACAGAATTCGGTTTGTGTTCAATTCAATTTCATTAACAAAATATTCATTATTAAAAACACAATGTCATCATTTCCCGAAATCCCACGATATTTAGTCTCTATCTAACTCTATCTGCCCAAGAAAGGATATTAGCCTCAATGATCCATGTGCTTGAGCTAAGCCATTGCAATCTTCTTCTTCTCTGATGTAGGTCTGGCTCTCTTCCATGAAGGGGCATCTTGCACGGGTGCAGCTTCTCCTGGATCTTCTTCAGTTTCCGCACAGGCTTCACTGCGAATCTTCGCTGAGGGGGTGGCTTCCAGGTGTAATTGCTTTTATCCCCCTTGCTGCGGAACTTTTTGGTTCTTCTGTGGCATTTGGCCAATGGGGACAGGAGTGGGGTTCAAAGCAGCCAATAGGCTCATTCCAACACCTTTAACTGTCGTCGTGTTGGGGAGGTTTAAAATGCATGGCCTCAGGCGTTAGCTGGAAGTTAAGGTGCCAGGAAGTCTGATTGATATTTCTCCAATACACAGCCTTCAGGCTGGTTGTAACTGATTCCCTCTGAACCTTTGTGAACTCTTTGAACTTGATTTCCCCTGTTCTCAGTAACCAATAGTTGCTGGTGCTGTTTAACGCAATTTGGCCAATATTCTGTCAGGCCCAATTTCTCTGGCTGTGAGTCAATTTAGAATATCCAGTTTTGGGTCCATGATTGCTTGACCACTCTTTATAGAAAGTGCAACGTCAATAATACAACAACAAAAATTCTAGCTATATAAAGAGCTACATTCCACCTGAGAGTGTTTGGTCGCTGGAGACATTCACAGACATTTTTACCTGCATGCTGCCTCACTGACTGTGTGCATTAGTTTACTCTATAGGGAAACGTACATGAAAATGAACAGTACATTAGGGTTCCATTCAAGTGCATTCACTAAATTCTTGTTCCCTGATCATTGCTAGGTGCACAACAAGACCAAAGATAGAACTTAAAAGGTGAATGCATTGAAATGTCCAACCAGAAGTTCACAATTCACATGTTAAACTGGTAAACTAAATTAAAATATACTTTATCAAAGAGTTGTTTGAATTTATTTTATTATTGTATCTCAATACATTATGTCAAGGCCATAGAATGATGAAATGTAAATGACACGAGAAGAATTGAATTGTGTCCTGGGATTTGATACTGAAAGAAGCTGAAGGTGTTTTAAACCACATCTTTCCCAGCTGTAGGGTTGTCAACTCTGGTTAGAAGCGTTCTTGATAATTTCATTACCTTACGTCCAATTGCCTCTTTACCTCTAAAACATTGTCATTGTCACCTTATATTTCCTTCCTCACTTAATACTGTGCCTTCCTATGTCAATTGGAAAATAGATGAAAGAATCTTTGTCACCTGATTTAATGGTTCTTGATTGTCAGTCAAGCAACTACTTCACACATGTCTAATATTTTTAGAAAAGTATTCAAAGGAAATGAAAGAAAAAAAAACTCGAGTTAATGCCTGGATAATTTTTCTCCCTGATTATTACAGCACAGTTCTGGAGATTAGCCATCAATTTCTGTTGAGGAATCCCAGAGGATTGAGAACTTATTCTCCAATGTGGTTCACATTGGCAATGTTGGGAAAAGTAGAGACTCACCAAATCCCAGCTAATTCATGGTTTTGACCCCTGTGCCAACTTCAAAATGTAATGACAAAGAACAAAAAGGTAGGAGGGATGTCTGTTTCAAGGAACTATGTGCACACCATTTCTGTTAATTATTTTACAGGAAAATTTAGCAGAATTGTAAAGCGGAAAAGATACACTAAAGCTTTTGTTTTGGTAAAGTTTGGTAAAGTCCTCTAATGTCAGGAAAAATTTTACTCCCTGTATGTCACCATATCTGGTTTTGCAAGACTTTTTATTTCATATGATATGCTAAATTTAGATTTAGGTTTCATTGTCATGTATAATCAAATACAGGAGTGTAGTGACAAGTGTACAATGTTGCTATTCCATAAGACCATAAGACATAAGAGCAGCCATTTGGCCTGTTGAGTCTTCTCTACAATTCAATCATGGCTGATAGGTTTCTCAACCCCATTCTCTTGCCTTCTCCCTGTAACCTTTGATCCCCTTAATAATCAAGAACCTATCTATCTCTGTCTTAAATGTACTCAATGACCTGGCCTCCACAGCCTTCTGTGGCAATGAATTCCACAGATTCACTACTCTCTGGCTGAAGAAGTTTCTTCTTATCTCCGTTCTAAAGGGTTTTCCCTTTACTCTAAGGCTATGCCTTGGAGTCCTAGTCTCTCCTGCTGATGGAAACATCTTCCCAACATCCATTCCATCCAGGCCTTTCAGTATTCTGTAAGTTTCAATTAGATCCCCCACTCATCCTTCTAAACTCCATTGAGTATAGACCCAGGGTCCTCAAACGTTTCTCATATGTTAAGCCTTCCCCCGTTGTCATTTTGGGTACAAAGGTAGCTAAGTACAAAATCTTAGGTACAAAATAGAAAAATCGCAAAATAAAGAAATAAGTTGAAAAGTTTATTACTACAGTTCATTTTAATATAAGTAGAAAATAAAGAAAGAAAGTTAGAAATTAAACATTACACTCCTTTAGAAGCCATGGGCCTGCAGACGCTTGCCACAGGACTTTCACAACTTGTTCTCCTCTGCGCTGGGCATACTTTCACCCTCTGCTGGGCACTTTTTCACCCTCTGCTGGACACTCTTTCACCTTCTGCTGGACATGCTTTCACCATCTGCTGGTCACTCTTTCGCCCTCTACTGGACGCGCGTCCACCCTCTGCTGGACACTCTTCCACCCTCTACTGGACATGCTTTCACCCTCTGCTGGACACTCTTTCACCTTCTGCTGGACATCCTTTCACCATCTGCTGGTCACTCTTTCACCCTCTACTGGACACGCTTTCACCCTCTGCTGGGCACTCTTTCAACTTCTGCTGGACACGCTTTCACTCTCCGCTGGTCACTCTTTCACCCTCTGCTAGGCACACTTTCACCTTCCACTGGACACTCTTTCACCCTCTGCTGAGCACACTTGCACTCTCTGCTGGGCACATCTCGGTGTCCATGTGCATAGATCACTGAAAGTTGCCACCCAGGTTGATAGGCTTGTTAAGAAGGCATACGGTGTGTTAGGTTTTATTGGTAGACGAATTGAGTTTCGGAGCCATGAGGTCATGTTGCAGCTGTACAAAACTCTGGTGCGGCCGCAATTGGAGTATTGCGTACAGTTCTGATCACTGCATTATAGGAAGGATGTGGAAGCATTGGAAAGGGTGCAGAGGAGATTTACCACGATGTTGCCTGGTATGGAGGGAAGGTCTTATGAGGAAAGGCTGAGGGGCTTGAGGCTGTTTTCATTAGAGAGCAGAAGGTTAAGAGGTGACTTAATAGAGACATACAAGATGATCAGAGGATTAGATAGGGTGGACAGTGGAAGCCTTTTTCCTCGGATGGTGATGGCTAGCACGAGGGGACATAGCTTTAACTTGAGGGGTGATAGATATAGGACAGATGTCAGAGGTAGGTTCTTTACTCGGAGAGTAGTAAGGGCATGGAATGCCCTGCCTGCAAAAGTAGTAGACTCGCCAACTTTAAAGGCATTTAAATGGTCATTGGATAAACATATGGATGATAATGGAATAGTTTAGGTTAGATGGGCTTCAGATTGGTTTCACAGGTCGGCGCAACATCAAGGGCCGAAGGGCCTGTACTGCGCTGTAATGTTCTATGTTCTATGTTCTATGTTTCACTGGGCACTCTTTCACCATCTGCTGGGCACACTTTCACCTTCTGCTGGGCACACTTTCACCCTCTGCTGGGCACACTTTCACCCCCTGCTGGGCACACTTTCACCCTCTGCTGGACACTCTTTCACCCTCTGCTGGACACTCTTTCACCTTCCACTGGGCACTCTTTCACTCTCTGCTGGGCACACTTTCAACTTCCACTGGACACTCTTTCAGCCTCTGCTGGGCACACTTTCACTCTCTGCTGGGCACACTTTCACCCT
>NC_063333.1:132244113-132247583 GCF_021869965.1 Rhincodon typus
CACTCTTTCACCCTCTGCTGGGCACACTTTCACTCTCTGCTGGGCACTCTTTCTCCTTCCACTGGGCACTCTTTCACCCTCTGCTGGGCACACTCACCCTCTGCTGGGCACACTTTCACTCTCTGCTGGGCACTCTTTCACCTTCTGCTGGGCACGCTTTCACTCTCTGCTGGGCACTCTTTCACCCTCTGCTGGGCACACTTTCACCCTCTGCTGGTCACTCTTTCACCCTCTGCTGGGCACTCATTCACCCTCTGCTGGGGAAAGTCCTGCCTGTGCTTGCCAGCTGCTTTGCCTCTGCCCGTCGCTTCAGTTGAGTGCTTAGCATCTTCATGCACAAGACCTGCTTTACAAGCTATTCTTACTATAAAATGCCAGATATGTGCCATGTGATATCGCTAATGAATGATGAGTCAGGAGGACTGCTTAAGGTGCACATGATCCTTGGGAGAGCTCAGGTTTATTCTCGTTGCTGTGGGTTCATGATATTGCAAACACATCTGGCAGACTTATTTTGTCGTTGGTTGGAGGGTTTACTTTAATGTTCTAAGAGATTATGTTTAACACTTAACTACTGCTTGTGCTCTACAGAAATTTTGCCAGTAGTTATCAATGTTTCTGATGCATCAAAACCTTCTCCCACATCAGAAGCAAAATAACTTCGGTCAAAAACAAAACCATTTTTATTTGCCTTACCTTGTTATAGACTAGCTAAGTGATTGCTGCAATGATAGGGCTGATTTGCTATTATTTTATCTTTAGGTGCTGTTAATTCAAAGTTGAATTTTCAATCTGAATTTAATTTAGCAGCAAATATTTATTATCAGTAATTAAGACTAGATTCACCAGAATTAGACCAGGGCTGAGCGATTTAGTTCCAAGCAGAGACAGGAGAAGCGGACATTGCTTTCCTTTTGGCAGAGATGGTAGAGATTTAATAATGGTTTTTGAAATTATGAGGTATTCTGAGAATTAGTAAGGGAAGTCTGTTAACATTGATGTGACAATCAGGAATTGCGAAAACTACTTTAACACAATTAAAACAAGCAACTGAACTTTGTCTTCCAGTGAACTGTAATCATCTCTAATGTGCTACCTCAAAGAGTGGGAGAAGCAGATCCAAATTTTAAAAGCTAATGGGAAAGATTTTTTTTAGTCCACCTGCTTAGATGTGGTGCGACTTGAAACTGGCCTTTACTCACTTAAACATAGAGAAACTGCCATTGAACCACAAGAACGTCCTACCAACTGGATCTAGACTTGTGAAAAAAATCTTTTTGGAGGAACATTGGAACTAACTAGGTAGTTGCCCCAAAGAGCTGGAGCAAATGTGATCAGCAGAGTCACCTCTCCCATGCTCTAAGGCAAAATCAATAATGATACCAAATATTCTGAAAAAATCTGAATAACCTTGCAAACTCTATACATTCAGATATTATATCAGAAGCACGGTTATGAATAATATGAGAATCTTCTGACTGCGGATGCATGCCAGCGATTTTGGACAATATGTTATTTTCAAAGTTTGGCCTAGACCTTTAGCTCGGGCTGTATTTGAGGTTGTTGACTTGCTCGCCGAGCTGGCTTGTTCTCGATCAGACGTTTCGTCACCGTGCTAGGTAAAATCATCAGTGAGGCCTCCGATGAAGCGATGTTATTCTACTCTGCTTGGAATTTATACTGTCCAGTTTGTTATAGTGAGAAATGTCTTTTGCGGTTTTGATCTGTATGGGTTTGTACATGGGGTCCAAATTTATATGTTTGTTGATTGCATTACAGGTAGAGAATCATGCCTTTAGGAATTCCCGTGTGTGGCTTGGGCTACTATGGTTACCTTGTCCCAGTTAAATTGATGACCTTCATTGTCTGAGTGTACCGATATTAAGGAGAGTTTGTTGTGCCATTTTACTGTTATTTTCATGTGTTCATGTATTTTTTTTTGCCTTCTCAGTTCTTCAAAATAAGTGTTTATTTTGATCTCATAAAACGTAACTACATTAATGAAAATTCCAGCATTGTTGGGATATTTTCAACAATGGATATTTTCAGTCTCCCAATGATATACATTTAAGGGTAGGTTTTCTCTATTCTCATATTTAGTAAGGCACCTTGTGGAAATTGAAATATTCCAGAGACTGTCTAAAGAGAGATAACCCTTGTACATGTAAAGGGCCATTGTTCAGGTAAGGAATTGGAAAATACACACTTTACTGATGTCCCATGCCTGTGTGCACTACAGTGAGGTTAACATAATTCATAGGACCAGGGGAAAACCAGGAAATTTAGCATGGATAAGGTCATGGCTAATATACATTGGAGTCTCCTTAATGCGTGAATTGTAATGTACCAGAAGGTTATTGGTCTGTAAAGTTATTCTGAATGCATTCCTCTAAATCACTGCTAAACTAATGCAAATTCTGAGCACCCACATCTTTTGATCTCCTTGGTTTGAGATGTTCTCCTTGAACAACCCACACCCATCTTCCCTAGTGGAAGGGCTCCTTGGTGCTGCACTCTGTCAAATGTTACCTTGAAGTCAAGAGCAGTTGCTCTCGCCTCACCTACGGAATTCAGCTCTTTCGTCCGTGCTTGGGTCAAGACTGAAATGAGACACAGGAGCTGAGTGACACAAACAAGCGCCAGTGCAGTTTATTGCTAAGCTAGTTTCACTGTCAATTTCCCCTTCCATCACATCTCTGATGGTTGACAGGAGTTGGAGTGATAATTGGCTGGGTTGGATTAGTCCTTTAATGAGAAGGGCTTTTGTTGGTAGGCTTTACCTTCCACAATATTGGATACGTGCCAGTGTTCTAGTTGTACGGGAGCAGCTTTGCTCAGCTTTCATTCATGGCATGTGGGTGTTACTTCCTGAGCCAGCATTCATTACCTATCCCTAACTGTCTCGGAGAGCGAGTTAATGAACTCCCTTCTTGAGCCATTGCAGTTCTTGGGAAATAGGGACAGTGCTCATAGGAAGGGAGTTCAAAGACTTTTAACGAGTTTCAATGATGGAACATCAATTATATTTCCACGTCAGAATGATGCGTTTCTTGGAGAGGAACTTGGTGGAGCTTCCAAGCATCTGCTGTTCTTGTCCTTCTTGGGCCAGTGGGCTCCAACCTTTTTAAGCGCAAGATCACTTTTGAAATTAAGTGCCACCCAAGATCTACCCTGAAGATAATAAATATGGAATAAACAGTTTAATTTTATTGCTGTACAAATATAAAACCAATACATATCATTATTAGTTATTATTAGTGAAACACTGTCTCAGAGAGCTATGTGCAGTCAAAGTAAGCTTTCAATTTAAAAGCACGGAATGATAGGACTGTTTTTTTTTCCCTGTTTATAATGCTCCAAAAGTCACTGTCCCTTGTTCTGAATTTCAGCTCAAGGTCATTTTGCATGGTCATTATCTCCAACTGAACTTCACTGCTTTGTAAATCAAACACCTAATAGAATTGAAGACA
>NC_063333.1:132247983-132277562 GCF_021869965.1 Rhincodon typus
TTTCGGGCCTAAGGGTCTAGGCCCGAAACGTCAGCCTCTCTGCTCCTATGATGCTGCTTGGCCTGCTGTGTTCATCCAGCCCTGCACCTTGTTGTCTTGGATTCTCCAGCATCTGCAGTTCCTACTATCTCTGACCTAATAGAATTGGCTTGGATTTGAGACAAATATGACCATTTGTTCCTTTGCGTTTATTTCCTGAAATTATCCTCTGCTAACATCCTAACGTTTCCACAGAGGTTTTCAGAGTGTGACCATTTCTCTTTGTCTTTGAAGTTTTCTAGTTATTTTCACCAGACCCGTGAAGTGTGGCAGCATTGTACTTTTTAATTGAGAGAGTCAAATGTCCAGTTTCAACTTGAGAAAGCATTCACAGCATTGGTTATGTGTTCAATCACTGTCCTTTCCCTCAATCCACTTTCAGCTCATTCAGTTTTGGTATTATGTCTGTCAGGAACTCAAAAGTTCAGCAGCCATGCATTGCACACTTCATTCACTGGTTTAAGAAAATTGACAATTTCAGGCATCAGATCTAAAAATCTTTGCAGGATTTTACCTCAATTTAACCACCTCGCATCAGCATGGATGGTTAATTCACTGTAGGCAGCATTGAGTTAATCGAGTAAGGTATGAAAGTAAGAGATAACAAGGTGTAGAGCTGGATGAACACAGCAGGCCAAGCAGCATCAGAGGAGCAGGAAGGCTGACGTTTCGGGCCTAGACCTTTCTTCAGAGAATGAAAGTAATGCATGTTTGCACAAATCGAGTTTACAAACTTAACAACTTCCACTACATGATAAAAGTCCATAACCTAACTGACGATTGCTTGCTGATGCGTTAAACAGTGGTTATTGGCAAAAGATGGATCATTTCTGCAAAATGTAACAAAGCCTGGTGTCCCATCAGTTTTGATGGAAACCAGTTTCTCAACTGGAGTGTTTTTACCAAGCAAGATATCCTCAGTCCTTGTTCTCTCTTTAAGGGGCAAAAGGATGAGAAGATGCCCTTTAGTTGTTATGTCCTTAAAATACATGTAGATGAGAACTATCAGCTGGGTTTTGTAATTCATGTCGATAGATATGTTGCCATCTGGTTGGCTGTACTGCTCGGGTTTTGGATATGGGGTGCAGCAGCACTCCTTGTGATTTTTCTTTGACTTGCCTGGACCTAATAGACAAAGTGGCTGATGAAAATATCTGCAGGTCTGCAGAGAATGGGTAGATGACAGAAATAGATGAGCTGCTCCAGCAGAGTGTCTATATGGACATGATGGGCTGAATAACCTCCTGAGTTTCTGGTACTGTAATACTGTAATATGCTGGTTGTACACTTCAATTCCTAATACATTTCTTGTTCATTTATTTGCAAAACCACTACAAAACGTAACTTTAGCCTGCAATGGTAGTCCATCTGGACCAAACTAAAAGACGATGCAACAAGCCTGTTGTGAGCATGAACTTTTCTCTGGATGCATAGCTCCCAGAAATGGAAGGCATGCAGCAGCGTGACAACTGACATGTGCATGGTGAGGTAATGTGGGCGAGCAGTGAGATGGCTGTGAGAGAAGTGACTCTCATGGGACCACTCATGGTGAAGGAAAGTTGGAAGTTGGTCAGAATTACACGTAGTGGCTGGTGTGATCGACTGTCAGAGACACTCAGTACTGGTGTGGAATGATGCTATCTCTTGACATCAGGGGAAGTGAATCGAACAACTGAAGCCTGGCACTTGGAAGGTTGGGGACCTCAGGAGCAGGCCATGTTGGATCATTCACTCCACACTTCTGGCTGCTTGGCACTTCCATCAACATCATAGAGGAAACAAGTTATTTGTTCATTATGACGTTGTTGTTTGTGGGAGTTTGATGCTTGATTTGATTTGATTTATTGTCATATGTATTTACTTCAAATACAGTGAAAAGTGTTGTTTAGTGTTACCACTCTCTGGCACCAACTTAAAGCTCAGAAAATAAACTAAAACACTGAAAAACAATCATAGAATCCCTACAGTTAGAAACAGGCCTTCGACCCAACAAGTCCACACTGATCTTAGAGCATCCCACCCAGACCCATCCACCTATAATCCACATTCTACACATCCCTGAACACTAGGGGCAATTTAGCATGTCCAATCCACCTGGTCTGCACATCTTTGGACTGAGGGAGGAAGCCGGAGCACCCGGAGGAAACACACACAGACATGGGGAGAATGTGCAAACTCCACACAGACAGTCGCCCGAGGGTTAAAGTTCACCTTATAGTCTTATCTCAATGAAGGTATGTGGTCTTTGGACCAGATGCTTTCTCCTTCATCATTTACTCTGCCTCACCGTTCCCCAGGTCCGTGCCACCATCTTTGTCTGCCATTCCACACAGGGCCCACTCTCGCCAATGCCGCTTCCCAATAATCGCTGGTTTGGCAGCTGAGATGGATCATCTATTTGGGATTTCTTGTGATGTAATGGGAAATTGATACATTAATGATGATGATGTAGGTGATGCTATTTTGGCATTGGCAGATTAGAGAAGGAGAAACCTACAGCAAAGACTTGAAAAACACTGTGGGATTTTTAATCCGTGTGATGTATATCGTAATGCAAGCAAAGAGTTTACAAAGTACTCCTGACAATAACAAGAGAATTACTCTATGTTAAGGATTCGCCAGAGGTGTGAGGGACTCAGAGCAACAGCAGTTTAGCAACACAATGAAGTCTCTAAGAGTTGACTATGGAGACCAGCACCCTGAAGAACCACGAAAGTATGGAATCCATAAAGGGTCAACCAGATAGGCAAGAGTCTATCGGTGAAATACAATCCATCGACATTTCTGCAGCAGCATATAGAATGGTTAGCACAGAGTTCTCTCAAAATACTTCTGACTCAAGTGCTTGCAAATGTTTCAAACTTGTCTTTCCCCCTCCCCAGTTCTGATGAAAGATGTAAACCCGAAACGTTGACTTTCCTGTTCATCTGATGCTGCCTGACCTGTTGTGTTCCTCCGGCTCTACACTGTATCGACTCTGACTTCCAGCATCTGCAGTTCTTGCTATCTCCGGGTTTAGACTAGATGCTGCAGATGACAAGTTTCTTTTTGTTTGTTTTGTAGTCTATTTTCTTGGTGAAATCTCTCACTCTATCTTATGTAGGATTTTATAGATTTTCGTATATTTCTTTTGTATTTGAGCATCGGTACCGCTGATCGTATAAAATCTTTCAAGAGCTGCAAAATAAATCCACTTACTACAAGAGCAAAAATATCAAGATGGTACTGGAGCGTGGTGACGTTTTGTGAGCTGTCTACAGCAGCTCTTATTTTTACATATTCTTATAATCATTCTGCTCTTCTCAACCTCAATTCTAAGTTTATCAGAGTTACTAACAATGTTCTCTAAAACCTCTTTTCAGCTTTAAAGATTCTACAGCCGACGAGGCTCAACTACTGAGGCTGGAATTGCCAGCTCAGGAGAGCGAAGTGCCTACCGGCCTCCTGCGAACCTGACCTCCTCATGGAATCCCAGAACCGAGGGCCTGAAGATCCTGCGAGCAAGGCCTGACCCCATGGTGACCTGACTCCAGGGTGGCCCTAACCAGACCGACTGTAAGATCCCTTGGAGCGCTCGTGAGTGAGACTAGTGCCCCATTGGGCACCACCCACTTACTTTGCCGATGCTGGAACCACAAGCCCAGAAGCCTTTTGGCCTCTCGCAGGCCTGATATCCCCGAGCTTGTGGAAACCAGGAACCAAGGTCCAACCAGCGTGGGAACAAAACCTGACCCCACGGTGACCCGACATCGAGGGGGCCTGACTGAACTGACCATGAGGCTCCCCAGAGTGTTCAAGATTGCGACTGGTGAATGGAACCCCATCGGAAGCATACACCTTTCTGAGCAGCAGAATTCCCTAACTGACCCCTGGGACAGGCGAAGAGCTGTCACCTACCTAATAAACGTGGGAAACACACCGGACTACAGGTAGGACTGAAACTTTGGGGTTTCAAGTCATCCTTTCCCAGCATTCTCCTGGCTAATGCCCAAACTATTGAGAACAAAATGAAAGATCTTAAAGCCCGACTCACCTTCTAGAGGGAATTGAGATTCTGCTGTGTGCTCTATTTTACAGAGTCAGGCTCAGTCCTGCTATGCCTCACCGTGCCTTACAACCTGAGCGTTTATCAGTTAACTGAATGGACCACTCAGTGTCCTCGGGCAAGTTAAGGGACAGTGGGGTCTGCCTCCTAATCAACACATCCTGGTGCTCAGATGTGGTTACTCTGGTGAGTTACTGCTCCCCAGACCTAGAATATCTTACAGTGAAGTGCCGTCCCTATTACCTGCTGTGTAGTGTTCACCTCCACTATCCTGACTGCAGTCTACATCTCACCCCATGTGGAAGTGAAGAGTGCACTTGATGAATTATACAATGCTACAAGCAGGCTCGAGATGGAATACCCCGGGGCCTTGTTTATCGTAGCTGGTGACTTCAACCAGACCAACTTGAAGAATGTGCTGCCTAAATACCATCAACACATCTCCTGTCCCATCAAATGTTCCAACGCCCTTGACCGTTGCAGTATGACCATCAAAAATGCCTTCTGCTCAATCCCCCATCAGCATTTTGGAAAATCAGATCACAACAGTAGACCATAAGACCATAAGTCCATTAGGCTTAGGAGCAGAAATTAGGCCATTCGGCCCATTGACTCTGTTCCATCATTAAATCATGGCTGATAAGTTCCTCAACCCCATTCCCCCCTTTCTCCCTGTAACTCTTGATCCCCTTGATAATCAAGAAGCTATCTATCTGTGCTCGTCCTCCTGGCTTACAAGTAGAAATTGACGCTTGAGGACCCAGTACAGAAAATAGTGTCGTGTTGGTTTGAGGCGAAGGAAGGGCTTCTACAGGATTGCTTAGAGTTAGTAGGCTGGTTCATATTTAAGAACTCAGCAACCAACGTCAACAAGTATGACGTTGTTGTCAGAGACTTCATTTTTGAGTGTGTAGAAGACTGCATGGCAGAGAAGTTAACCCAAATGTTCCCCAAATGGAAACCACGGATGAACCAAACTAAGTATGAGACCCATATCAACCACATCATTTGTGGCAAGGCTTACATGAGATAACGGGCTACAAAGTGAAGTCGAATAGAATTGAGGGCAGCAGTACGTCCCTAACCAAACAGCTCAACACATTCTGTGTTCACTTTGAACAGAAGGGCAGTGAAATGATGTCACCTAACCCATCAGCCTTGGATGTATCTGTACCCTCAGTCACTGCCGCAGATGTTAGTTCAGCCTTCTTGAGAATGAACCCATGGAAAGCACCTGGCCCAGGTGGAGCCCCGGGCCATGCACTCAGATCCTGGGCGGAACAGCTGGCGGGACTATTCACAGACCTCTTTATCCTCTCCTTACTCTGACCTGAAGTTCCTACCTGTTTCAAGAAGATGATGATCATCCCAGTGCCAAAAAAAATCATGCAGCATGCCTCATTGTCTACCGCCTAGTGGCTTTGACCTCGAGAATTATGAAATGCTTCAAGAGGTTATTCATGGCTCACACTGACTCCAGCCTAGCAAATTTGTGATTTGCCTACCGGCACAACAGGTCTACAGTAGACACCATTTCCCTCGATCTACATTCAACCCTGGAAAATCTGGATAACAAGGACACTTACGTCAGGCTCCTACTTATTGACTACAATTCCGCCTTCAATACCATAATTCCAAACAAACTCATCTCTAAACTCCGAGACCCAGGTCTGGGCACCCTCCTCTGTAACTGGATTCTCATCTCCCTGACCCATAGACCACAATCAGTAAGAATAGGTGACAACGCCTCCTCCACTATAATCCTTAACATTGGTGCCCTGCACAGCTGCGTACCCAGTCACCTACAATATTCCTTAAGCACTCATGACTGTTCCACCTCAACTCCATTTCCAAGTTTGCTGGCAACACCACTGTTGTAGGTTGAATCTCAAACAACGATGAGACAGAATACAGGAAAGAGATCGAGTGCTTAGTGCCAGGGTGTAAAGACAACAATCTCTCCATCAGTGTTAGCAAAATGAAGGAGCTGAGCATTAACTTTAGGAAGCGGAGTGGAAGGCATGCCCCTTACTGCATCTTCGGTGCTGAGGTGGTGATGGTCAAAAATGTCAAATTCCTGCGAGTAACGATCACCAACGATCTGAACTGGTCCCCATGTCGATGTGATGGCCAAGAGAGCACAACAATGTCTCTGCTTCCACAGGAGGCTAAGGAAATCTGCACTTCCACAAATCCTCTTACCAATTTTTATAGATACACCTTAGAATGGATCCTATCTGGGTGCATCACAACATGATATGGGAACTGCTCTTCCCAATACAGCAATAAACTACATAGAGTAACAAACAGCCCAGTCCATCACGCAAACCAGCCTTCCATCCATTGACTCTGTCTATACTTCTGGCTGCCTCGGGAAAACAATCAACATAATCAAAGACCCCTCCCACCTCGGTTATACTCTCTTCCACCCTCTTCCGTTGGATAGGAAATATAAAAGTTTGAATATCAGTACAAATAGATACAAAAACAGCTTCTTCCCCGCAATTATCGGACATTTTGAATGGACCTCTCAAATATTAATGCTGATCTCTCTCTCTGCACATTCTCTGTAGCTGTAACACTGTATTCTGCATTCTAATCTGCCACCCTGATGCACTTGTATAGTATGATCTGCCTGTATAACATACAAAACAACACTTTTCGCTGGATCTCCTTACATGTGACACAAAACAATCAATCAAAATTAAAATATCAGCTTTGCTAAAAATCAGCCAAAATGTTGACTGAAAAATTTTCTGCTTTTGTTTACTCTTTGCTAAGCTAAATCCTAACATCTCTCGGGAAAAGTTCAGTATCGTTCAATATCTGCATCAGCAAGCCTATCCTTGCAATGTGCAGTGAACTACGTAATGTTTAAATGTGAATGTATTGGGTCATATGAAGGGTTCTGACTCCTGGCAAACCATGCAAAGTAATTGAAATGCTTTTTGCTGAAACCTGTAAAAGTTTTTCAGTGCTGAAGTGGTTTCTTGTACAATTTGTTAGGGACACAGATTTCCCTGTATGACAATAAATGTTTAATACTATGTCTTTCTCTAAACAAATAAGAAAAGGACAACAAACAGCAACACTTAAATTTGTACTGGCCCAATTCTTCTGATACGTTTGGAGTCTTCATTTCTGAACAGCTGCCCACTTACCTTTTTACATCTTTTCTGACTGGGCTTCTGATACAGGGTCCATCACAAATGAAGCAGTGCAGCAAACCACACAGGCAGCATGGGAATGGACCATCATTGTGGTCAGTAAAAACAGCTTGAAGGCCCCAAAGCCTCCGACAGCTTCTGAGAAAAAGATAAATGTGTCAGGTGGGAATGAGTGTTGATAGGTTGGCTCAGGTGACATGTTGTCAAGTGGACAAAGGTATAGAATGCCAACTGAATGGGGTGGGAGGGTGCAGGTGGGTGAGGGGTAGGTTGCAAATTGGTGGATTATGAGTTGGAGTGCAGTTGCATAGGTAAGGGGGTAGATGTAAGGTAAGAGGTGTAGAGTGAGAATTGGGTTGGTAAGGGTATAGCTTAGCAGATGGGTGAAGGATCAGTCTACCAGATGGGTAAGGTGGCAGGTAAGTGAGTTATATTGTAAGCATGTCAGATGTCTGGGGGTGGGGAGAGGGGTGCTGTTTGGGAGGCAGTGATAGGGTGTCTGGAGGATACAGGTTGGTTGGGTTAGCATCCAGACTGGCGTTCACAAACAGTGTGGTATCCAGGAAGAGTTGAAGATTGCGTATCTGGGTAGACTGCTGGATTTGTGCCAGGTATTTAGGAGAAGTGTCAGGGTGAGTGACTGAGCAGCCCGTGCTGGACACAGCTTTATAGTTCACCAGTTCTAATTCCTCAACTCTCCTGGTGAAGTGTTCAAGTAAGAAAGTCAGTCTACTTCAACGTCTCCAACTCTGAGTTAGAGTTGTGTCCTTTTTTTTGGGAAGTTCAATCAAAAATTTAAACTAGCCATTTTCAGGATCCGAGGATCCTGGTGCATTACCTTCAGAGTACCTTGGATCTCTGACCATCTTGAGACTAGAAGACTTTAGCCATTGTCTTTAACACAGTGGAACAATTTAAGGTAATTCACATAAAGAAAATATGGCGCCAAACACCAACACAAAAGAATTGTTTGGACAAGTGACCAAAAACAGATCAAGGTTTTATGGAGCATCATTAAAGGAGAAGAGAGATAACAAGATTGTCGGATGTTTAAGGAATGCTGGACTATAGCATTTGAAAAAACACAAAAGAAAATAGGGATTGAGTCTAACAAAAACAATGAGCTGTTTTTCCATTTATTTACATGATTCATTTAAGAAGAGATTGTTTTGCTTCCTGCTGATCTTTTGTTGCCCTGTTGTTGCCAATTCTGTCTCATAGTCAACAATTTTGAGTGGGGGTGCAGGGGGTGAGAGGAATGATATTAATATATTGAAACACCACCCACTACTTATTTGCATGACCCACACAAGGCATTTTCTCACACCCAGTGAAAATTAAGAATAATTTCAATGTGTTGCATTGCACTGATAGACATTAATAGTGCCGCTGTCACACCTGCCTCGGGTGATTTGCCAAAGCACAAATTTGTCAGTGCTGTAGCGAAACAATGAACAGTTTTTAGATTTCCAATATGAAGCTTCATCCAAGGCATGATTGAGATTATCTTATTGACCAGATGGGTTCACTGCTGATGGTCTACTGCATTATCAGACGTGCCATGCTTTGGATGCAGTATGTAAGCAATCTGTTCTTTCAGCTGGACGAAAATATTACAGTGCTGTTATTTCACAGGATAACAGAGGTGTTTTCCCTGATGTGCTGGCCATTATTTATCCCTCATCAATAAAATCAGATTATTGCATGGATAAGGAAGAAGAGGATGAATCAGGAGGTGATTTTCATTCCAGCAATTGGGAATGAACACTGTTTGACATCTGACAGAACATTTCTGAAGAAGGGTCCAGGCCCGAAACGTCATCTTTTCTGCTCCTCTGATGCTGCCTGGCCTGTTGTGTTCATCCAGCTCTACACCTTGTTATCTCAGACTCCAGCATCGGCAGTTCCTACTATCTCTCTTGACATCTGACAGGATATGCACGTCTAATGGGAGTGGTATGGGTCCACCTGGTGTATCTAACTGGTTCTCTTAGTTCAGGGTTGTGAGTAGGGCTAACGACCTGTCTAATTAAAAGAGCCATTGTGACAGAAACAACCATTAACAGGGTGTTCCCACGTGGCAATAGATCGACAAGAAAAAGAAATGGAGAAATAAGAAAGAGACAGTGAAGATGAGGTTGGTACTGGAGCAGAAAGAAGCTGTAAAGAAGGAGATGAATATAAAGAAGCAGATGGGTTTGATGCCAGAGATGAACTGACACATCTTTACCCGTCCTTACTCATGCTACCATGTGTAAAAAGTCAAGCACCCCAACCTGTAAAGTTTTGCTAAAAATCTGCTTCCAGCAACAGACTTGAACTTGCAGCTTGAATCGGTGAAGCAGATAAGTCCCAGCACAGGAATGGATTTACGAGCAGCACGCAAGTTCGAGAAAGCACTGATATTTTATCCTTTAGTCTCATTCTGTTGAAACTTCGTGAGGTAAGCAACATTCTAATTTGGTCTCTAGGAATGAAGCAACAGCAGCATGAGAAATGTCTGTAATTGCATTCACTTCATTGGATGCAAGTACCTTGCCGGATGGCCAGTCAGAATCCAAGACCTCAACTAGAGTTTCCACTTGACAAGTCTGTCTAGGGCAGCTCTTGTACTCTGTATCTTCTGCAATAGAAATACTATCATTGAGCCAAAGCTGGGTTGCAAATTTTAATGTGACTATAATTCCAGTTTGAACAGTAAGTAGAAAATGTTCCTGCTACAGTTTGTTTAGCGTGTGAAGCCTTGTAAATGATGGCATCTTGTATCATTTGACCAGCTCCTTGCTCTTGGTGAGATCCTTGCCGCCAAGACCTATTGCAGTTTTTATCTTGTCCACTGTTCCCATGTATGTGTCTAAGTAAGAAACTCTAGGTTTTGTAATAGGCAACACTGGAGTACTAAACTGACTCATTCTTCTCTAACTACACTTATTGCTGAAGCAATGCCAATGCAACATCAGAAGTGGAAGTGATTTCGGGTTTCCTACACAGAAACAAATAAGTCATCCCATACCATTGAGGTGTTCTTGAAGTTTAGTCACTCTTGTAATGTAGAAAACATAGCACACAGCAGGATATCACAGTCATCCAGGTGATACTGACCTGTTGCCAATGCTTTGGACACTTTGACTTTCGGTGCCACGACTGGGATGGTTTCTTTAGTTCCCTGTAATCCATGGTGAGCTGACAAGACCTGCCCTGATTCTTAACCAGCCATATTGGTGAATTATTGGTGGATACCACTGGATGCAAGACTCCTTGCTTTAACAAGCTGCTAATGATTTTGATCAACTCCCCGCTCTGCTTGCTTAGGGTAGGTGTATTGTCTTTGTGCCTTTGTGTCCAATCTGTCAATCATTACCTTGTCCTCTTTACCACTGCGGTTGTGTCTGTGACTGGCAAACACACTCTTGTGCTGTGTGAAAACTGCCTGCGTTGCTGCATCATCTGTCATCTTCATAGATTTAATCCATAACTTCCCCACAGTACAAGCTCTTTTAAAATAGTTGCCTGTGGCAACTTCGGCTGGGGTTTTATCGGTAATGGGTATCTGCCAAATGCAGCCGTTTGCTGGATCCAGTGACAAATTACACGTCGACATAAGGTACAGGCCCAGGATGTGTTCTGGTTTGAGACCCATTTGTACTGCTGACTGCTGACTAATTACATTTCCCAATTTAATTTCTAAAAGGTCTGTCTCTGCTCCCTCGTGTAGATGCCCTGTTAAATTGCTAAGGATGAGCTTCCTATAGGGCAGCCTCCGACCTCACCATCAACCAGGGGTATTGCACTTGGTGCTGCACACCCATTGTGGAGATGCCTGGCACTGTCACGCTCAGGGATGTGCATTCAACTGATGATACACAGGACTTGAGTGTGTCATCTCCCCCTCTAATTTTATCGCAACCCACTTTGCTGGTCTCTCTAGTGGCAAAGGCTTGGCTTTCTGTTCTTGTTCCTGCAATGGTGCTTGCTGACAGAGTGCCATACAATCTCTACTAAAGTGGTCTGTGCTCCTGCAAAATGTACCATTTCCCTTCTGGCAGTGAATGCTGCCTCAGTCACCCTACTACAATCCCTATCTCTCACTGTAGGATTGGCGTATGGGTGTGGAAGGATCCGATAATAACTCCCCTTGTTTCAGTCGCCCGCTTTGTTCCACCACACGGGACTGGGGTTTGGGCCTTTTACTGGGTGCATTTTCCTCTTGCCTGATTCCTGACTCTCTTTTCCCAAGCCTCAGCCCTCTTTCTTATTATCCATTGGTCTGTGTGGGTGTTGTCTGTGGGATCAAAATTTTTTGCAGGTTTTCCTTACTGCCACGGTGGCTTGTGAGGCAAGGATTTGGGTCCAATTTGCCCTGCTTTGTGGTGTGAGTGCAGCCTGATCAAGGTTACTGAAGACTTTGATGAACTGTATACACAGCCAGCTGGCAGACACAGTTGGGTTTCACTGTTGACATTTATTTAATCTCTCCATGGGGTCTCTTCTTTTGCATCCTGTAGCAGCTAGGATTGCTGTCTTTATAGCTTGCAGTTCCCCTCCTCCAACATTCTGACGATTGAATAAGGCAGATCAGATCATGGGGCTCAGTCACATTAAACATTAGTTTTAACACCTCTAATCAATTTCATCTCCTGGTATGATCTATCCCATTGGGTCTGAGACTTTCCCAGGTGTACCATGTTTCCCCAGATCCTTTGCTATTTTGGCTTTTACTTTCTTCAGTTCCCGTTTCACTTTATCCAGCTCCTTACTTCCCTTCACCTTCTCCCATTCTCTAGTTTCCATGCAGCTGGCTATTGCTCTAGACTTGCTGAGTTTTAAAGTACACTTCCCTTCAGCTTTCCATGCCACCTCCCAGCATTTCTGTCCCGTGCCTGATATTTGCTCGCTGCAATGGTCGACCCATGTGGGACACTTCTTATTGAGGTAGAGATAACACAGTGTGGCGCTGGAGGAACACAGCAGGCCAGGCAGCATCAGAGGAACAGGAAAGCTGTCATTTCGAGTTGGGACCCGTCTTCAGAAATGGGGGAGGTGTTAGGGAGCTCAGAAATAAATAGATAGAGAACGGGTGGGGCTGGGGAAGGTAGGTGGGATGGTGATAGGTGAGTGCAGGTTAGTAGTGGTGGGGTATCTCTTATTGAGGTACTTCTTCAATACCTCCTCCCACTCTGGGTACTGGGCCATTTCTCCTATTGTTTCCTTTTAACTTCCTGATCTTTCTTTCATGGGTCTCTGACTCTATGTTAGCTGCTTCTCTGCAAATCTGGACTTTACCCATTTTCACTATTTCTTACCTCATGGGTCTCTGACCGTACTCTTGATTCATTGTATCCTTGTGGGTCCCCAATACCAATATCTGGTTTCTTGCCACCTCTTGAGTCCTTGCCTCTGTTCCCTGTGGCTCTCTGACCCTGTACTCGCCTATGCTAGATTTCCGTTACCGGGAGATGTAAAGTATATATGCTCAGGCAGTCAAGATGTCAAGATAGCAGACCGTCTGATCAACACTCCTCCAATACACAAACCTCGGGCTGATTGTAACTGATTCCCCTTGAGCCTTTGTAACCTATATGACCTTGCTTCCCACTGTTCTCTGCAGCTGATACCTACTGGCTTCTCTTTAAGTTAGTTTGGCCAATTTTTTGTCAGGCCCCATTTCTACGGCAGTGGGTCAATTTAGAATGCCCAATTTTGGGGCCGTGGTCACTTGGCCACAGACTGGATCATCTACTTTAATGAAGTTGGTTGATGGATGCGCATTGGCAATGATCCTGGTAAGAACTTTGCCATATCCTTTCAAAATAGTATGACGTGATTGCTTGTGTCTGCATCAGAGGATAGATGGTCTTGGTTTAACATCTTGTGTAACTTCAACAATAGCATACTACGTCAGTACTGGGCTGGAGTGCCAGCCTATAATTTGCTCTTAAATCTGCCAGCTTCTGAGTTAGAGGTTAGAATGCCATGGCTGAGCCACAAATGACATCTACTCTTACTCAGACAAACAATGGAGTTGTTAGTATGGGAAGTCCAGATATCTCACGTTTGTAGCAAAAAAGGTTTTTCTGAATTATGAGTCACAGTGCATCAGTGAGCAGAAAAGTCGCAGTTTCAGTCTGTATTTAGTTTAGTGATATGTAATCTTGTAGTGCTTGTTTTATTTCCATTTCCTAGCACTTCCACAGCCACATAAGTAGAAAATTACAACATTGTTCTTATACAACTTTCTGCTTCCTCATCAGTACTACCGTCAATAGGAGCACTTTTTGCACAGTTTTATCGTGTAAAGAGTTTATTATCTTTTGCTGCTCATTACTGAGAGCATATATTACAGTAAACTGTGAAAAATGATGTCGTAAATTTCAATATTGGTGTCCAATCTCACTTAAATACAGACCAAGCTTCTTATTTATGCTGTCTTAAAATGTTCTGTTAATTAGATTTCACACACTTTACAGTGAGATGTCAGAGCTGAGTTTGGAACATTTGTCATTCTTATAAGCACACCTGGGCTTCTGTTTATGTAACACCGTGGAAGATAAAGGATTAGATGATCTTGCATCTATCCTGGCCATTTCTTTCCTTTCTCTCAACCCCTGAAGCATGGCCATCCTTCACTCTTTCACAATGTGTAAATGCTGTTCTAGAGGTAAATGGCAAGCTGTTCATTTACTTGCTGACCCAATGAAATCTCCAAAAGTTCCGCACAATATCAGGTGGAACCAGTGGTCCCTGAATTAAGATGGAGGGACAGAATCCACTCATGGCTTCGTCTGCCTCCTGAGACTTCAAAAATCTAACCTTTAGAGACATCAGTCTCAGCTGAGACTGAAAATTAAAAATACACTTCAAAATGGTAAATAGGGTCATCTGTAGTTGACTAGTAACTAATTTTGTGATTGTTTAAGTCTTTAAATTTACTCTAACAAGTTTCATTATAATATGGTGGAAGCAAAAAGAAAAACACCTATACAAATCTAAGGTGAATCTAAATTGATTCTAGGAAAAGAAGTTAATGTTGTTTTGGCAACTTTCATCAGACTTCTTGGAAGTTGACATGTGATTCAAGTTTCCATGGAAATGAGAGTCAGCTAAAGCAAAAGCAGACAGACATTTATTTTGAGTTGTGGGTTATCAGAGAAAAAATCTTATGGTGAAAGATTAATTAAAACCCTCCCAAAAAAAATCATTATCAGTGGAAAAGCTGACTGAGGCAAAAGCTAATATCTATGGAAAAAGCACTGTCACTAGTACTGATGTAACTGTTTACCAACATTTAATCAAGGGGATAAGTAAATAAATCTCTGGCAATGTTCATTGTGAGGACTGAAGCGACTGACATGGATGAGTGTTCACTGAAATGTACTTTGCTTTGCTTGTGATGATCATATCCAGTCCAGAAAACCCAGACAAAGAAAGCAGTTGGCAAAGGCAATTGGGAAATTCAACCCAGGAAAGATGAGGAGGCTTTGGGGAGGGTACAGAAGAGGTTTATTAGGACGCTGTCTGGATTAGAGGATATGAACAGTCAGGAAAGGCTAGAAAAACATGGATTGTTTTCTCTGAAGTTGAGGGGAGAATTGATAGAAGTCTATAAAATTATGAGATGTTTAGATAGGGTTGAATCTTTTTCCGAGAATTGAAATGCCTACTACAATGGAGCATGCATTTAAGGTGAGAGAGGGAAAGTTCGAAGAAGTTGTGAGGGGCAAGTTTTTTACACATAGTGGTAGGAGTCTGGAGTGTGCTGCCAGAGGAAGTGGTGGATGCAGAAATGATAGGGGAATTTAAGGGATATGAATGTGCAAGGAATGGAGAGATATGGGCCAAGGGCAGGCAGAAGGGATTAGTTTAATTTGGCGTCATGTTTGGCACAACATTGTGGGCCGAAGGCCCCGTTCCTATGCTGTACTGGTCTATGTTCTATAGCAGGGAGCACTGAAATACTGCTTGAAGGCTGGGAATAACTTTGGGACTGCTTTTGATGCTATATATATGACAGTTATGTTTGTAGGATTGGTGCAACATGAAATAGCTCTTCTGTTTGAAACATCGGTCGCCTGTTTTTCATTGTTTGAATTATACTGGGCTTTGAATTAATAAAATCTTGTTCATTTGGTTTCTTCAGTAGGGTTGTTGGAAAAAATTATCTTTCTCTTTAAGTTATCTTAACTTAAAGACATGTGGATCAAAATAATAATGTAGGAGCAAATTACTGCAGATGCTGGCATCTGTGCTGAAAACAAAAAAAGAAATGCTGGAAATCACAGCAGGTTAGGCAGCCTCTGTGGAGAGACAGCGAGCTAACATTTCAAGTCCAGATGATGCTTCATTGGGGCAGCATGGTGGCACAATGGTTAGCACTGCTGCCTCACAGCCCCAGGGACCTGGGTTCAATTCCACCCTCAGGTGACTATCTGTATGGAGTTTGCACATTCTCCCCATGTCTGCATGGGTTTCCTCCCACAGTCCAAAGATGCACAGGTTTAGGTGGATTAGCCATACTGAATTGCCCATTGTGTGTGGGTTATAGGGGGGTGGGATCCTCTGAGCATCAGTGTGGACTTGTTGGGCCAAAGGGCCTGTTTCCACTACATAGGGATTCTGTGATTTCCAGCATTTTTTGTTTACAATCAAAACAACAATGGCTGGATACTGCGCAAATTGCTAAAAATATTTCAAATTTATTGTTACATTTTATGAATGCACTTTCCTTCATGGGTGGAGGAGGGATGTAATTTTGGTGAAAGAATAGTAGAAATATATGTTAAATGAAGCCCAGTTGCTCGTGCCTTAGGAAGTTGAAGTCACAGCTCAAAGGATTCCTGAAATATATAGTTCTTCCTTTTTCGAATCGAGCAGCATCTTGCAACAAAAGAAAACAAACCTACTTAAGATTCTCTTTTACAAGCAAACCTTCAGCCTTCTCACATCAGAGTATGTTTTTAACCTTTTGTGAAGACTTGTTGTGACAGTTTGGAAAAGTTCAACTCAAGGCGAATGATTCAAGAGGGTCAGTTTCAGAAGGAAAGCATCTTGTAATTGGCTACTAGCCTTTCCACAGTTGTCTGCCGGGGGGATTCAAGACCACTAAGGTCAGACAAATCAGAAAACTTTTGAAACTTTGAGATTGCTTATAGCTTCAACAGTTCACCTAATGAAATATTCTGGCATTTAGCTATACAATGGGATCAGATATCGAAGTATTGTTGATAAAGCTAACATGCGCTCCATTTTAAGAAGGTAGGAGGCTAAGAGAAAGTCAGTATGCTAACTCACACCATTCTGGCTGAAATATGAAAGAAATAATTGGTTTTAGCTTGCTTTTGTTATCTAAGATGGATGAAAAATATTCCTTGGTGATATTTTGAAGAAGAATAGAGGTATTCAATGCCAAATTCTTGCATAATATTTATTCCTTACCAATTCCCTAAACACATCATCTGTCTCACTGCTCTATGGAGGACCTTACTTTGTGCGAGTTGGCTGCTACATTTCCAACATTAGAACAGAGAATATGCTTCAAAAGTATTCTACTGGCTATAACGTACTTCAAGATTCTTGAATTGTGAAAACCAACACAATAGCAAGGTTTTTCATTATCTTTTTACATGTTATATCAAGAATCATAGAATCATATAACATGGAAGGAGCTTATTTGGCATATTTTCCGTGGGTCAGATGTCTGACCTAACAACAATACTAAGCATTTCACGGAAGCACATTAAAAAAAGTTGGAAAAGTATGTCGAGGAATTCTAGCGCTTAAATCCTTAGCAATTGAATGCATGGCCTCTGATGATAGAACAGTTAAAATGGAGGATGCGCAAGAAACCAGAATTAAGGAGTGCAGAGAGCTCAAATAGCTTAGAGTTGGAGAAGATGATAGAGCTGGTAGATATGAGCCAGTGCAGTGAGTTGAAAGCATGGTTGAGAATTTTAAATTAAAGACTTTGCTATGCTTGTAACCGATGCATAAATATAAAATCAAGACATTGCCAATGTAGGTTAGTAAGTACAGAGACTTGCTATGAGATACGAAAACGGACAGCAGAGTTTTGGATAACTTCACTCTTATGGAGGATAGGTTGTGAGAGGTCAGTCAGGAGAGCATTGGAATAGTCAAACGCAAAGTTACATGACTTTGGATGAGAATTTCAGCAGCAAATGTGCTGAGGCAGGTTGTGCATTGGAGATGGAAACAGGCAGCTTCAGTGATGACGTGTATGTGTAGATGGGGGAATGCTCATCCTGAGGTCAAATATGACACCAAGCTTGGAAGTAGTCTGGTTCCACTTTAAACATTCATCAAGGGGAGGTATGGAGTCAGTGGCCAGGCAATGTAGCGGGATCCAAAGGCTGCTATCTTCTCAGTATTTAGTTTGAGGAAATTTCTGTTCACCTCATTCCAGTTGTTGAACAAGCACCCTGAAAATTTAGAGATAGCGGTGAGGTCAAGTGATTTGGTGGCAACGTAGAATTCGGTGTTGCTAGTGTATATCTGGAAATGGACAATGTTTTCAATATCTTGTGTATGAAACGTTTCTGTGGCACCCTTTGGATATCTAAGTACGCCAAATCTATTGGTAAAACCATCACCAATCATCTCTGTTTCTAATAGGAGAGTAGCCCTATGGTCTGCTAAGGCTTTGGCTACTCTCCTATATGTCTTCCTTTATTAAGCAATATAAGCATTGGAATTACTATGGTTTCCACATGCTAAAAGATTGCCTTGGCATTGACGTTTAATGAAGAGCCAAGACAATTTTCTCACTTGAAAGCTTGATCTGAAATAAAGCATATTCCAGCCATTAGATCAGATGATTTCTTACTCTATACCGTGCAAATTTATAATCATGCCTAAGTCATCAATTTGGACCTTAGAATATGTGCAACTATGCAGAAGTGGCACACTGATAGGATAACACCACTGCTGTTAACCCAATAAGATGCTCTGCCTATCATACAAGGGAGTATGCGGATTTCATTCCAGAGTAATGCTAGGTATGTAGGTAATGCATTCCAAAGCATAGCAGACTGTACCAATCAGCATATCCCTTCAGCTGTTCATAACAGGCAAGGTACTGACTGTACCCAACTCAAAACTCAATGTCCAACATCAGACATTCTGTAATTGGAAAATATGTGCACAGTAATACTGATTGCGCTAGTAAAGGCCTGGATGATATATATCCCAAGTTGTTGAAAGAGAAAAGAGAGGAGATATCAGGAACACTGGCAGTTAGTTTCAAATCCTTTCTGGCCCTAAGGAGGTGCTAGAGGGCTGGAGGACTGTTAACATTGTCCCATTAATTTAAAAAGGTGGATGAGATAAGCCAGGAAACTATAAAACAGTCAGTCTAACATTGGTGGTGAGGAAGTTATGAGAAAGAATTCTGAGGGACAGAACATATTTTCATAAGAAGAGACATTGATTAATCTGGAATAGTCAACATAGATTTGTTCAGGGAATGTTGTGTTTGATAAATGGAATTCAAACTGTAGAAGTATGGGGTATTGTACTTGGAGAAGGTCAGCAAGGCAAAGGATCACACAGTGAATGGTGGACCCTGGAGAGTTTTGAAGATCAGAGGAACATTGCTGTACATGTCCACACACTCCTGAAGTAGAAAGACAGGTAGATAAGGTGAATAAGAAAGCATATAGGATGCCTGCCTTTGTTAGCCAAGGTGCAGAATATACAAAAACAAGGAAGTTATGCTAGAAATGATTAAAATGTTGATTAGGCCAGAACTGGGTACTGCATGCTTTTCTAGTCGTTGCATTATAGGAAGGATGTGGTTGCACTAGAGAGAGTGCAGAGGAGATTTACTAGGATGCTGTTTTGGGCTGGAGAGTCTGAATGATGAGGAAAAATTAGATTGACTATGTTAGTTTCCATGGAGCAACAAAACTTAAGAGGGGACATGAGAGAGATGTAGAAGATTATGAAGGGCTTGGTTAATGTGCATAGAGATATGTATACAGTTCACATTAGTATAGTGGTCAGTTACTGAAGGCATTGATTTAAGGTAAGGGGTGGAAGGTGAAGAGGAGAGTTGAGGAGAATTTCCTTCACTTGGAGGGTGGTGGGAGTCTGGACCTCACAGCAAGGTGTGTTGAGTCAGAAACTGTCATAATGTTTAATGTTTAGATATTCATGAAACACTACAGCATAGAATCAGGCCATCAGCCCATCCAGTGCACCCCAATCCTCTGAAGAGCATCCCACTCAGACCCATACTCCTACCCTATTCCTGCAACCCTTCATTTGCCATGGTTAACTCACCTAGCCTGCACATCTCTGGACACTACAGGCCATTTAGCATGACCAATTCACCTAACCTGCACATATCTGGAGTATGGGAGGAAAGCAGAGCACCTGGATGAAACCCACACTGACATAGGGAGAATGGGCAAACTTGACATAGACAGTTGCCTGAACCTGGGTCCCTGGCACTGTGAGGCAACAGTGCTAACCACTGAGCCACTATGCCACATCACACTGTCACTGGTATTGCCTTAGCTCTGGGTCCATTGGCCAAAGCCTGGAAAATACACAGTCAGGTCTTTGTTGATCGGCTCAAATGCGATGTACCAAATGACCTCCTTCTATGTTACAAATGTATATGTGTCTATGAATTATGCTAAACACAATTTATGATCATCTGTCAGACTCACAGAATGGTACACCTGTACAGGCTTGAAGCTATATATATTAATATGTAGGGCTCTGTTCTTTCCATTCAGAAAGATGTACATGCAGAGGTCCCATTTTGATGGAATTTTAAAAAAAATGGTGACAGCCTTTTTTAGTTATTTTTTTCAGAGCAATGTTTTGATCAATTGGAATTAACCTGCCTAGTTTTAATGTCACCAAGTCTTGGCAGTTAACTGTCAGTCATCATCTAACTGGTGTATTTTCCATGGCAGTACCTCTATCAATTAGAGTTGACTTGCCAATCAATCAGCTTTCCTTTCTCATTCTGTATAAGCATGCCACACCCCTTTACGTTGGCGTTCTTGTGAATTGTCCTGATGATTGCAAGACAAAAAGCATTAATGGGATGTGTCCAATTCACCAATACAGTACGTTCTTAGTAATAGATTCCAACTTTTCCTAAGGACCAAAGTCAAGCTAATGACTCCTATTTCCCCGTTTGCCTCTCTCTCCTTTCTTGAATCCTGATGCTACATTTGCTGACATCCAATCTGCTGATGCTATTCCAGAATCACCAAACCTTGGAAAATCATAGACAGTATACCCAATATTGCTGTAGCTATCTCTTTTAACACCCTACTATGTTAGCCATTATCTCCTAGGGATTTGTTGGGTTTTATTTCCTTGAGATTCTCCAACTCTTTTTTTTCAGATGTTGTTACATGCCTTAATTTCCTTTCTTGTATGATCTTCCAGGTTATCTTTATTTCTATTATGTATTCTAAAGACTGACATAAAAATATTCATTCAAGGCTTGATCATGATAGTTTCTACTTTCATTCTGAGGGACCAAGATTAACTTTAGCAACTCTCTTCCTTTTCATATACTTGTAACAGCTCTTACGATCTGTTTCTATATTGCTGACTACTTTGCTCTCATATTCTAAATTTCCCTACTTAACACCAGCTTGTGAAAAGTTACATAATTCAGTGCTAGTGGGTAGACTCACATTTAAATTGGATCTTTCACTTCAAACAGTCTGACACTGACACTGCATCTGCGCATTTGCAGGAAATGCATCCCTTAGTGTTGCAGTACAAATGAATACATATTAATGAGATACATTACGGGTGACTAAAGTTAATCAGAGGTAGTACTTTAAACAATTCCCTCCATATATTGTATCATTCTCATTATCTTGTTAACAATTGTTTATGTCAGAACTGTTTGGATAGTTTAGAAGGGCTGTGTACAGTTCTTCTCATCAAACATTATGTGGATAAGTTAAGTGGGTTTGGTTCTGAATTGCTGTGATTTCCATTGGTTGTAAGCCGTTGTTGGGTAGAGGATTGATTTATCCATTCAACCTTAGGATGTCTTGCCACAGTTTCTGGGATCTGCATAATTTGAAAACTAGCCCTGCACTGGAATTTTCTCCATAGTAGGGCCAATGTTTCAAGGTCTAGAGCTGAGTAGACTCAGCAAAACTCAACCTGATATTGATAAGCAAGTTGCTTGCAAATAAGCACCACTTGATAACTTTCAATGACAACATGAAACTGAGGTCCCATCTACTCTTTCAGGTGGATGTTGTGATATCACTTTAAGAGGGATCATGCTAATGAGCAAGTCATCAGGATGTATAATGTGATGAGCAGCCATTGCACAACTTAGCTGTCCAGTTTGAGAGAGTAGCAGCAATGCTTTTCTGTAACAATAAATATTGAACCGTTATTGCCAATCCATTTAGTGCAAAATCTCATAATGTATCTTCAAATAAATCATTCCTACATCTAGTTTAGTCCTGGTGTGAGACTGATAAATTTGGGTTAAGCAAACAAAGTGGCATAACAGATATAAAATTTAATTTGACACTATTGCAAATAGCAAAGGAGCTATCCATGGTATCCTGGTTAACACTCCCCAGCTAATATCACTAAAAACAGATTATCTAGTCTAGATCAGATTGTTGTTTGTGGGAAGTTTTGTGTGAAAATTAGTTTCTTTGTTTCTTACATTGTAAGAGTGTCACCATTCAAAATTACTTCAGAGATAGTAGGAACTGCAGATGCTGGAGAATCCGAGACAACAAGGTGCAGAGCTGGATGAATACAGCAGGCCAAGCAGCATCACAGGGGCAGAAAGGCTGACGTTTCGGGCCTAGACCCTTCATCAGAAAAGGATTGACAGAAAGTGATTGGTTGCAAAGCTCTTTGCATTTCCTGGATGTTGCGAAAGGTGCTTAGAAATGTAAGCGTTTAAGTTACTGCATTCTTACCAATGTAATGGCGCACTTTCAACTGTGTACCCAGTCAATGATTCCCAAGATCTTAGGAAAGTCAGAAAAGTGCAAAATAAATCATTTGTGTTTGTCTTTTTCCAGTCCGTCATGTACTGACCTTCTGTACTGATCAATTTACTAATAGACTGGCTTACATAATTAGACAGTGAATTGACTGATATCACTGACTTCACTAGTTGAATTCTGAAAAGTGCTCAACAGCATTTATAATTAACATGTTACAGTAGGGCAAGACAGTGTATGGAAATGTCTAGCTCTGTCTGCAAATATTGATGATTGCTTACTTATGTAAGCTGCCATGATAATCATATTGTTGACCTCTATGGAATGAGACAGAAAAGTTCGCAATAATGGGCTGTTTCTTCTGCTCCATCTCTTTTTTTTTTATTTAGAAATGAAAATGTATTAGGATCAGCTTTCCTGGTGGTGAATGAGAGAAGCTGCATCCTTGAACATTTCCAACATACAAACCATTCTTTCCAAATTAGTAACAATATTAAAACACATTCTGGCAAAACATTGTACACTGTCCTGGTAGAAAGCTAAGAAAATAGAACATGCCATTATATTAAAGGATGAACACCATAGTCCATTTGATATGTAGTTTGTGATATTAATTGCAACATTTTGTTAAATGTAGTGACAAAGGAATATAAAAACCAAAAGAACTGCGGATGCTGTAAATCAGGAACAAAAACAAAGTTGCTGGAAAAGCTCAGCAGGTCTGGCAGCATCTGTGAAGGAGAAAACAGAGTTAACGTTTCGGGTCCGGTGACCCTTCCTCAGAACTGATGGTGGCTGGGAAAATGTCAGTTTATATGCAGAAAATAGGGAGGTGAGTTGGGGAGGGAGTAAACAATAGGATAGAGCCCAAAGACAGAGAGACAGTTGGACAGACAAAGGAGTTGCTAATGATCAGGCTGAGAGGGTGAGTAGTCGTTAATGTGGGCTGTTAGTGACTAACAACAGGGGGTGTGTAATGGCAGGCTATGTGGTAACAAGGCCTGGTGTGTGGGGTGGGGGGCTGGGACATGGGAGAGTTTAGGCCCTAAATTATTGAACTCAATATTGAGTCTGGAGGGCTGTAGCGTCCCCAAGCGGAAAATGAGGTGTTGTTCCTTCAGCTTGTGTGGGGCTTCACTGGAACACTGTAGCAAGCCAGAGACAGAGATGGAGTTCAATAATTTTAGGGCCTAAACTCTCCAATGTCCCAGCCCCCCACCCCACACACCAGGCCTTGTTACCACATAGCCTGCCATTACACACCCGCTGTTGTTAGTCACTAACAGTCCCCATTAACAACTACTCACCCTCCCAGCCTGATCGTTAGCAACTCCTTTGTCTGTCCAACTGTCTTTCTCTCTCTTTGGGCTCTATCCTATTATTTACTCCCTACCCCACCCACCTCCCTATATTCTGCATATAAACTGATATTTTCCCAGCCACCATCAGTTCTGAAGAAGGGTCACTGGACCCAAAATGTTAACTCTGTTTTCTCCTTCACAGATTCTGCCAGACCTGCTGAGTTTTTCCAGCAACTTTGTTTTTGTTCCTGACAAAGGAATATATTGTTCTTTTTTCTGCTAACCTCACCAACTAATAAATAGAGGTCCATTAAAACACTTGTATTTATTATATCTTAATAAAAGGGAATATATAGAAAATGAGCTCCAAAGTTACTTACCTTCTCTCCTCCTATTTCTCATCAATATGGTGCCCCTCAGTAAACATCATTCAGAAACACAAATTTCCACATGTTCACTGATAGCACACAGTCCTACCTCAGTGATATCACCATTGTCTCTGTTTTATCACATTATTTGTCTGATAATGCATACCGAATGGGCATATTCCATTCAACTAAACGTGGAAAAGACCAAAGCCAGATCAGATCATGTCACAAAGCCCACTCATTAGGTATTGTCTCCATAATCACTATCTTGGAATGAATCATATAATTTGTAATCATGGCATCCCATTTGACCTAGATCTAAACTTACAATGCCGTGTTTACTCCATCACCAAGACCACCTATTTTTATTTTAATATTACCAAATTCCACCCTACCTCAGCTTATTTGCCACCAAAACTCTCATCTGTTATTTTGTTACTTTAGATTGGAATATTCCATTGCTGTCCTGGTTGTTCTCCTATGATCCACTTTTCATATATTGAGCTCATCCAAAACTCTACCATCTATATCATAACTTGCACAGCAGTCTCTTTACTCATCAGTCACATGCTCACTGTCCTATATTGGCTAAAGGACTAGCAATGCTGCAATTTTGTCATGTTTGTTCTCAGACAATATCACTTAACGCATGGCTATTTAAAAGCTCTGGAATATTTCCTCATTTTCATAGCACATTGGATATCCAGAACAATACCTTTGAGGATGTGGTACTTCTATTCAAAACGGAGAAGAATAAATAGTTTTGAGTAAAAGAATGGTCAGAAAATCTATTTCATTCTGAAGTACGGTGTTGGGCCATCAATCTGAAGGACATTAAATCCAATAATTAAACGTGATAATGATATTTCTCATTGGCATTGTCTCCAGCTTGCCAAGGAGAATGAATTGAGCACAAATGAATTATACCTCCTTATATTTGATCAAGTGTGCTTGTGCTATATGCACTTCAAAAGGTTTATTAACTTATTGCCCTTGGTAGGGTTGCTTATAAGAATATAAATTGAATAGACATCTATTTACCTGGTCACGTGTGTGTGAATCACACAGGTTTGTTCCCTCTACAATGTTTTATACAACATGACATTGAGAAAAATGGATAGAGATGTACTGAGCAGGAAAAAATGGAGAACATTGTGTTGGATTTTATTAGACAGAAGCAATGGGAACAAAGCAGCCCAATAGTGTGTGAGAAATCTAGAAATGTGTGAAGTGGTCTGTTAGTGACTTTTAAATGTAGACACTTCATTAACATCTCATGCTTAGATTTCCTATCCAATCAGCATTAGTGGGCATGATGACAGCTACAAAATGCAATGTCAACTCCATATTTAAAGAAATATTTCAAACATGGAATTAGAATTACTTGGAGGTGGGAAGGAGAGGGAAGGTAGTATCACCACACGAGGTGAATGGTCAAAGGATGCACGAGTTTGATTGATACCTAACTGGAGGCATTTTAGGGCCTACGATGAATGGATGGAAATACTATCAATTAGCAACAACAGGAAAAGGCCAGTGGTGAAGCAATGAAGGCTGGTTTTCAGGTGGCACCCTTAGCAAATGCTTTCCATTCATCAGGTGATGGATGGATAGTTTTCCAAGCACTTTTTCCATGCTGATGGTGATAAGTTTAATATTCTCCCTCTTATTAATCTCTTCATTGTGAAGTATCTTTGGGAAGTTTCTTACATCGTCTACAGTGAAGACAGATACAAAATATGTACTCAATGCCCTACCATTTCCTTGTTTTCTATTATTTAACCCATAGGCACATTCTCTAGAGGACTTTACTCATCCTATTTACATATAAACACTTGTAGAAAGTCTTACTGTTTTCACATTAATATATGCTATACTGTCTCCCTTTCTTTTTAGTCATTCCTTCCTGGTTCTAAACTTCTGACCAAACTTCAGACCAACCACTGGTCTTTGCAGATTTGTACAGCGATTCTTTCAATTTTACATTATATTAAACTTACTAAATTAGCCATGGAGAATTCAACCTCCTCAAAGAATCTTTCTTTCTCTCTGAGATAAATCTTTGCTAAGAATTATTTAAATATCTCCTAAATTGTCTGCTTCCTCTACCTTTAATCTCAGTTTCACATTCTCTGTCTCAATATCTTTATAATGACGATTTTTCAAATTTGGACACTAGTCATGAATCCACAGTTCTCCCCTTTAAATGAGTGTGCAATTCCATGTAATTTATACTTCGATCACTATCACTGAATAGTTCCTTTACAATATTATTGATCCTGTCTCATTGCTCATTGTAAAATTTAGAATAACTTGCAGTAAAATGTACTCCATTGAGAAATTGTCCTGAATACTCTCTATGAACTCCCATGCTACCTTTGCCAATCTGCTTTATCTAATTTACATGTAGACTAATTTCAAGCATGATTGTGGTGATATCTTCCCTATGTGTCCTATTTATTTCTTCCTGTATGCTTTTTCCTACCACACAACTACTGTTACTGGTCTATAAACTACCCCCACAAGTGACCTCTTACTTTTCCTATTTCCAATCTCTACCCAAACTTTTTGGCATCTTGCTCTTTTGAGTGGAGTTTAACTCTCAAATGACATCCTGAATTATCAGAGCTATCAAACCACCTTATCTTCTTACCTTTTGTAATCTCAATTTTCCTTTAATATTCCAGCCCCAATCTTGATTGGACTGCAACCATGTTTCTGTAACGGCTGTCAGGTAATCCATATTAATTCCGATATGGGCAAACAATTCATCCATTTTATTATGAACGGTCTGCATATTTAGATACAGAGCCTTTATCTCTGCTCTTTTAAACTTTTTGCAGTATATGGCCAGATTGGTGAGTGCACTTTCAAGTTTGAATGCTTTGTCCCTTCCTGTCACACCCAAATCACCACTACCATTAGCCAAATCACCACCTTGCTCTATTACATTATTTATTACTTTTCACTTACCACATCTCCTGTCACATAATTCCTTGCCCGGCAATTGGTTTAAAACTATTAGAGTGGTCCTGGGTCTCATTCCACTGAGAAACGCTTTGAAATATATCCCTTCTCTGTGAACAGCCAGCCAGTAGCCTTGCTTCCTGGTGCAAACATATTTGGAAGGATGAAGCGCTGCAGACAAAATTATCACAACAGCTGCCCAGGTATTTCATGCACTTTTGCATAAAGATCTTTTATTGCTTGCACTGCAGTTGCATGTTGATTCAGGAGAAGTTCTTTAGGTTTATGAACCATCCCGCTTGATGTATTGATGGCTTAGTTATCACACATTCAGTGATGTCCTGTTCCGTTAGGAAAATAAATTTGATCATCCATTTGTTCTAACTGGCATCATTACAGGCAAATTTGACATTACTACCAGCCCAGGATTGCAAGCTATCAGTTACCTGTTTTATGGATTTGTGCCTCATTGATGTGAAGATCCTGGAAGAAATATATACTGCTATTTGTTAGCAAATTTCGAAGGCAAAATATCTGACTTCACATGCTCAGTTGCAAGAGAGAATGGCAATTAAGGGTACCAATTGGACCAGCTATCTAACTGCATAGGATCATAATTAGGCATTTCTGGTGAAAGACGTTCATTTTCTATCACATTATGTGGATATCACTGGCAAGGCCAGCAGTTATTACTCACCACAAATTGTCCTGGAGAATGTGGAGATAGTAGAAGTTCGCTCCTGCTTTGCCAATTCTTGCATGGATATGAATCTCCAAATCTCTCTCCCTGGAAACGTTGCCTTCTGATTCGGGAAAGTGGTTGATGAACCTTGATGATCTATTGCCTCATAGTAATGGGGAGATCTTGTTGCTTGCCATTCATCACTGTTCTCATCTTCTCACAGCTGATGCGTACACCAACCTTGGCACCACTTGTTCCTGGATCAGTTGTCATGTCTTGGAATGGTTGTGACTTTTTGGGGGCAGCAGCGTGATGTCATCCATGGAATCCAGGTTCATCAGTGGATCGTGTTGGTTGCTAATGTCTGCACAGTCCATTGTCTTCTTTTTGGGTGAAATCAATAAGCAAGAGGAAAAGGACTGGAGAGAGTATGCAGCTTGCCATGATCCTGTGATAATATTGAAGTAGTTCATGTGTCTATACTGCTCTTGATACAGCAGCTGGAGTCACAGTGTAAGGCTTTGAAAATGTTACTAGATGTGCTATTGTTGCTGTGGGGTGCCGTGCTATTTTATGTAGAAGAATGACTGCTGACAGAAGCTATGGAAAGCTTTCTTGAAATCAATAATATTGATAACAAATAGCAGGGGAAAGGGGAAAGGCTTTTGGTTCCCTACAGAGAGCTTTGTGCATTGCTGAGGGGAAAGAAAAGGAAAGAGGGACTGGTCTTTCAAAGAGCCAGTCTGGCCATGATAACCTTTTTCTGGACTGTATGATTCACGAAAAAAAATCATAGAATCCTTGCAGTGTGGAAGCAGGTCATTTGGCCCATCAAGTCCACACTGCCCATCTGAAGAGCATCCCACCCAGACCCACCCCGTCCCATCTCTGTAGCCTTTCATTTCCCATGGCTAATCCACCTATCCTGCACATCACAGTGAGCAATTTACTGTGGCCAATCCACCTAGCCTGCACATCTTTGGACTGTGGGAGGAAACCAGAGCACCTGGAGGAAACCTACTCAGACAAGGGGAGAATGTGTAAACTCCACGCAGACAGCCACTTAAGGCTGAAATTGTGAAGCTGCAGTACTAGCCACTGAGCCACTGTGCTGCCCTGTTGCTTTAAGAAAGTACTTTTGCCTTTATGGATTGGTCTTGACAACCCCTGCCTTTTAAAGGCTCACACATATCTTTGGAATTCCCTGCCCTGCGGAGCAGTTGAGGCTACCTCGTTGAATGTTTTTAAGGCAAAAATAAATAGCAATGGAACTAATGGTTATGGTGAGCGGGCATCTAAGTGGAGCTGAATCCTCAAAAAGATCAGCCATGATCTTATTGAATGGCACAGCAGGATTGAGAGGCCAGATGGCCTACCTGTTCTCCTATTTCTTATGTTTTATCATCTCAAACATCAATCAGAAGGCAGATTTTGGCCCGGTGTTGCCTTATAGAATCATAGAATCCCTTCAGTGCAGAGAGAGGCCATTTGACCCATTGTGGCTGCACTGACCCTCCAAAGAACCTTATTGTGTCTGTTCCAATTCTGCTTCAGAAGTATTAGCATCCATTTTGCTGAACGAAATATTATATGTTAAAGACCAATCTTTGAATGAAAATGATTCACTTGTTGATCTGTCTGAGCTAGTCAGCTCCTTTACAAATGAAATAAATAGGGTTTGGAAATGGCAATCATTTTCAATCTAATTCTTGGAAAACAAACCTAACTAGGAAGAGAGATAGTAGGAACTGCAGATGCTGGAGAATCCGAGAAAACAAGGTGCAGGGCTGGATGAACACAGCAGGCCAAGCAGCATCATAGGAGCAGAGAGGCTGACGTTTCGGGCCGAGACCCTTCATCAGAAAAGGGGGAGGGGAAGAGGGTTCTGAAATAAATAGGGAGAGAGTGGGAGGCGGACAGAAGAGGGATAGAGGAGAGGATAGGTGGAGAGGAAACAAACAGGTCGAAGAGGCGGGGATGGAGCCAGTAAAGGTGAGTGTAGGTAGGGAGTTAGGAAGGGGATAGGTCAGTCCAG
>NC_063333.1:132277962-132295268 GCF_021869965.1 Rhincodon typus
GACAACTCTCTCCGTGACTCCCTTGTCCGCTCCACACTCCCCTCCAGTTCCACCACACCCGGCACTTTTCCCTGCAACCGCAGAAAGTGCTACACCTGCCCCCATACCTCCTCCCTCACCCCCATCCCAGGCCCCAAGAAGACTTTCCACATCAAGCAGATGTTCACCTGCACATCTGCCAATGTGGTATACTGCATCCGCTGTACCCAGTGTGGCTTCCTCTACATCGGGGAAACCAAGCGGAGGCTCGGGGACCGCTTTGCAGAACACCTACGCTCGGTTCGCAATAAACAACTGCACCTCCCAGTCGCGAACCATTTCAACTCCCCCTCCCATTCCTCAGACGACATGTCCATCCTGGGCATCCTGCAGTGCCACAACGATGCCACCCGAAGGTTGCAGGAACAGCAACTCATATTCCGCTTGGGAACCCTGCAGCCCAATGGTATCAATGTGGATTTCACAAGTTTCAAAATCTCCCCTCCCCCTACCGCATCCCAAAACCAGTCCAGCTCGTCCCTGCCTCCCTAACCTGTTCTTCCTCCCACCTATCCCCTCCTCCCACCTCAAGCCGCACCTCCATCTCCTACCGACCAACCTCATCCCGCCCCCTTGACCTGTCCGTCCTCCCTGGACTGACCTATCCCCTTCCTAACTCCCTACCTACACTCACCTTTACTGGCTCCATCCCCGCCTCTTCGACCTGTTTGTTTCCTCTCCACCTATCCTCTCCTCTATCCCTCTTCTATCCGCCTCCCACTCTCTCCCTATTTATTTCAAAACCCCCTTCCCCTCCCCCTTTTCTGATGAAGGGTCTAGGCCCGAAACGTCAGCCTCTCTGCTCCTATGATGCTGCTTGGCCTGCTGTGCTCATCCCGCCCCCTTGACCTGTCCGTCCTCCCTGGACTGACCTATCCCCTTCCTAACTCCCTACCTACACTCACCTTTACTGGCTCCATCCCCGCCTCTTCGACCTGTTTGTTTCCTCTCCACCTATCCTCTCCTCTATCCCTCTTCTATCCGCCTCCCACTCTCTCCCTATTTATTTCAGAACCCTCTTCCCCTCCCCCTTTTCTGATGAAGGGTCTCGGCCCGAAACGTCAGCCTCTCTGCTTCTATGATGCTGCTTGGCCTGCTGTGTTCATCCAGCCCTGCACCTTGTTGTCCCTAACTAGGAAGAAGCATTTTTGATTTGATGGCTTTTAGACTTCCCTTTTAAGAAACCATAAGATATTTGCTGCCCTATCAATCCAGAAACTGCTATCTACTGTGTCGAGTGACAAATATATTTATATGGACCTCCTTACCTCAATACAAGCTTTAGTGCAAAAGTCTATTATCGTACCGTACAGTGCCAGTTAGAAAAAGTGATTGTCTTTTTGAAAAATGATGTAATCACAAGCTGTAATTGCCACTAGTTTGAAATCCTTTTTGGTGTCAGAAGAATTTACAGCTGTTCCATTTGAAGTACATGCACTATGGACAATATAATTTCACACAACCAGCTAAAACTGTCAAAGCAATGTGTATTGATGTGGCCCTTGCTCTGTTCATACTTACAAAGAATATCAAGTGAGGATCTCCAGAGAGAAATATGTGGAATTTTCCTATGTAGTCCTGACAATGACCTGACCTTCCGTACAACTATTTTGGAGTGAGTTGAATTTTTGAATGAAGCTCTCAATTTCTTCAATTGGTCTTGCAGTAGCTTATGGGTTCATAATGAGTTAGATCATCATGTTGGAGTGGGATGGGAATATTTTATATCTTTAAAGTTTTAGACATAATTATTTTTAGAGTTCTTAGTTGAAACTGTTTATTTCCAAGGACTGTTTCTGATTCTAAAGACTAATGGATCTGATTTTAATTGTTCTAGAAAATAAATCCTAGTCAATTCAGCTCCGAGGAGCTGAAAGGAGACAATTATGACTGGTGAATGGGTAGAGTGTGTCTACTATCCTAGATGGAATTCATTCCTACAATGAACACAGGAATATAGTGAAGAGTACAATGATGAAGAATCTATAATACACTCACCCAGTCTATGGTAGTATATCCTATTCAGGATCCCTGTCAAAAAGCTATATTTGATAACACCATTCAAAAAAGATTAACAGCATAAAACTTTTACTCACAACTTTACTCATTAATAAATCAATAAATATAGAAAACAACGGAACTAAATCTCCCTTTTTATATTTCCTATGTGCCTGTTTTTGTACACTCTTGTCTGTTGTTACAATCCAATTCTTTTTAAAGTTGAATCACAGATAGCAGAAACCTCATTATGGACTAGAAATTCAGTAAAATCCTTACTGAATTAGAACTTTTCAAACAATGCATATCATTTTATTTTATAGATCACATGATTGATGATCAGGGGAAAGAGCTCTAGAAGTATTGCTTCCTATTGAGAAGGTGGGGTTTTGCAGAATTAAAACGTTCATTTTCCATGGAAAAAAGAACTAGAATGCTCTCAAGGACTACCTCAAGGCAAAAGCTAACTTCAGGATCAACAGATTTTGACTTATGTCTTACAAGCTACAACCCTAAGAGTCTGTTATAGGTTATTGGAAGATACTGCAGCAAAGGGCATGAGTAAGACTTTTCTGAAGAAGAACTCTCAGAAAGGTTTATTCAAATAGTCATCCCTTCTACACCAAATAAAGCCATTAGGAAGGATCATTTAGCAAGTGAAAGGGACAAAGCATTGACACATTACTTGACTTTGGATATAAGTGTGAAGTGGTAGTGACAGACCTACAACAGTTCCATGCTTGAGATGTAACCAACATTGTTGCTAACGTCAGCAAAGTGCCCTATTAACAATTCAGGTCCTCTTAAAAACTGAGTGCTTTAGTACTCCAGCTTTACTATTTTCTATGCAATTAACTGAAACAGATCTCCAGTAAAGGAAAGGTCTCAAGAATACTGAGGTAATGATGCCCCAGTAAAATAGAGTCAATGATTTATCTGGACCCATACCTACAATAGTATCAATGTATTGTTTGGGAAAATAAGAAGCTTTGCACTTAGAAAGAATAACATCTAACCTCCAAATGGAGGGGAGAAACAGATAATGGTCATCTGATGTCTTGTGTAGCTGTCCCATCGTCATTAGTTAAAAGGATTTAGACAATTGATTGACACATTATAAGCTTCCAGATCCTAGGAATAGGGTAAACCAGCAAGTGCTTGGGGGCAGAGGTTCGTCCTCATCAAATGTCCCTTTTGGTCTTTGTCCAGAAGCTTTCTTCTCCAATTGGAAGGGGCACTAGATCAGGAGGAGGAACATCCAGTTCAGAACTCTCGATCACTTCAGCTAGATGCTGTCTTCACAACTTCAACAAAAATAATACATTCCATGCCAACAGCCTGTTGTCCTCTGGTATGAGTCAAATATTCTTGATTGTCACACATATACTTCTTGTGTCTAATTAAAGAATGTAATGTATCTAAACTGTTGCTTCTTCACAAGCTCAAGAAACTATATGAAAATTGCCACACAATTATGTGATCATAAACTCCTAAAATCTAACAGCACCAAGCAAACAAAATCTGCAATTTGTCACATCTATCCAAAAGCTGTTCAGCTTTACTTGATATCTGTTAGGAAGTATATGGTGCCAAAGGACATTGGACACACATGCAAGGTATCTGATTCCAAAGACCAAGTCAGACGTCAGGTGACCAAGAATACTATGCAGCAACACAACATTGGCAGCAGAGAAAGGGTTAGGAAAGTGCACAACAGCAACCAATGAGATTTAGAGTCAACAAAGCGAAGGCAAATATCAGATGACCAATTTTTCCATATTGTTAACCTCACACATCATCTTGACAGTATAAGTCAATCAGAAGATTTTCTAACCATTAATATCTTTTGAACTGAAAAAACAGAATGACACACTATAAAATCTAAAATTGTCACAGGAGCTAATGCCAACATATTACCATGATGCACACTGAAAGAGATGTGCTTCAGCAAGAAGTGGTCCATGATATTTTCTGTGATTGACTGAATCCCAGTTTATAACAATTCTCTATATTGGCAGAATCACACTGCAGTGCCAAAATAGAAGCTCAAGTTGGCTTCCCATAATCTTCTACCTAGTAAATGCCAACAAGCCAACATCAGCAGAATCAGCCAAGAGGATCAGGTATAATAGTTGGAAAAGATAATTGTCTAAGGGTGTACCGATAGTATATTAAAGAAGGACCCAAGAGGGTTCATTCAATTTGTTGATACAGAGACGAACTCAATATATCATAACAGTCATTTTCCAGGCCAAAACAAATTCTATTTCAAAAAGCTTTATGCCAGGATATCATGTATGTTACACCAGAGAAATGTGTTGAAAGCACAAGATGGCTTGCACATTAATCTGCGCACTGGCAGGGATAAATCAGGATATTTAACTACTTGTGCAAAACACATACCAAGCAACCCTAGCAGCAGAAGGAGTCTCCACATCCACACAATGCTCTATCTACTCCTTGGACACTATTAGCAACAATCCTATTCACAGCACATGGGGAAGATTGCATTCTTGTGACGGATTACTTCTCCAAATTTCACATTTTTTGACAATTTAGCAACATGAGTGCAACTGCCAATAATGAGAACTTTTGTTTTATTTGGAGCCCCGGTTCAGATGGTGTTTGAAAATAGACTGCAGTTCACTAACACACTGTTTCTAGACCTGTTTACTCAATGGGAAATGATGCATGTCACGTTGTTACCCCATTATCCACACTCAAATGGTCCAGCAGAAGGTAGAGTATGTATAATGAAATCAATGATCAGTAACTATCAAGAAACAAAGCAATTGTGCATGTCATTGCTGCATTTATCTGTAACACTGATGGAAAAGGGATTACCAGCAGAACTTATGACTGGAATGACCTTGCCCAGCAAGCAATTGTCTAACCATTCTGAGACACAGGGCATTCTTCTTCAAAATCAGAGGAGAATGACGGAGATACTTGATAAGCGAGTAGATCATCATCATCATCATCGACGGTCCCTCACAGATGAGGACAACTCTCTTCCACCACTAGGGTTAGTCTGCAGGTGGCTGTACAGACCGATACAGTTATGGCAGGCTTTGTTACACTTGGGGCAGGTGGTAGTCACGGGACGAGGTGGATGCGACATTGGTGTGGCAGCATACTCCTTTCTCTGTTTTCGCCTGGCAAACATGTCTGTGTGAGAGTTTTTTAACGTGGGGAAACCGCTGCACACCAGTTATCACATATGCGTAGCAGTGCAAGGTCTTGGTCCAGTGGCAAATGGAGGGAAGGGGAGGGGATGTGTGGTCCGAGACAGCTGGAGACCAGGCACTGCTATTTGGCGTTAGATTGCCTGTGGTGGAGTGCAGACAAACAGTTCAGCGCTGGGCAGGGCCTCACACTGAGTTACTGCGAGGACCAAATTGAGGAGAGTGGGAGGAAGGGAAGAGAACAAGAAGGACAATGTGGTTGCTACCATTGTGCTGATCATTCTCATTCTGTGATTGTGAATCATTGAGTTCTAGGTGGGGGTTTGTAAGTTCACTAGGGTGAGGGTGGTGGGGTAGTTTATGCTAAAAAAAACATTAAATTGCATTGGGGATTTAAAAATCACTGAACTGATGGGTGAGTAGTTTATAAAATTATTGGGTTGGTAGGAGTTTATATAAGCACTGGGCTGGAAGGGTGTCATAAGATTATTAGGTTGGGGGTGTTTATAAAATCACAAGCTGGGTGGTAGTGTTTTACGAAACACTGGACTCTCAGGTGTTGTTAATGAAAAATAGATCAAAAATAGTGACTAGGTTGAGACATTCCAAAACTACGCAATGAGCAGAGAGTGTGAGTTAAAAATGCAAATATAATCTTTGGATACTAGCAAAGCCTTCTACAATATATCACCAACCCACAACATATGAAAATATTACAGATCGCTCTGCTGCATTGCAGAGGCGAACCTTGCTAGAAGAAACTGACTAGAGAAATCTCTTGCGTCTAAGGAAATTCTCTAATAACACGTTGGCAGGAAGAAGTACGGAAAAGGAGCTGGAGAAAGGAATGCCAGGGAAAACCTGCCAAATGAGTGGTCAGAGATGTGTCTCTAGGATTGGTCTCATTAGCCACACAAGGACACACAGCACGCATGGCCAGTGACATGAAATTTCCTAAGTGATGAATCATACTCATTAGTGTGTGATGGCAATAACATTGCAAAGGAACAGAATCCAGATCAAACAGACACGAAGGAAGTGAGGAAAACCAATGATAATGATGGCTCTGTGATGATGTAGAATAGCGTTAACCAGCAGTAAAACAATCGACTTATCAAACAAAAGAAATGAAGAGTGCACACTTCTCCAGATGAGTAAAATGATCACCTCAGGATGAGCTGTCAAGCTTTCAAAATGTTTCATTGAAAATTGAAATGTTAGTTTGACAGACTCTGTTTTATGCTTCTATACTTTTTGAATTGATAAGAAGTGCCTATGTACAACCATTTATATCTGTTCGTGCTAAGATTTTATCCTTTGGAAAGAGTGATGTTGTGTTATGTCTCTCTCTGTCAGCATGTCAGTATGTCGTTAAGAGAAGTGCTTATGACATCATCACTACACCATGGCATATGAGCTGAAGGCATAAAGATCTCATCCTCCGTCATGTATCCCTTCACTTGAAGTAAGACTCTCTAATGGGGTCTGGCACCTCTATTGTAAACTAATAGCTTAATAGTAGCCCAGACTCCCCTGTGCCTGAGCAATGCAGTGTTTGTTATAATAGTTCATTGTAATATTGGATAATTCAAATCCAGAATAGGCACTGTCAATTTTTTTCTGGGAGTTAACATAAGCACTGGTGCATTTGGTAAATCACCCAGTTCCTATTACCTGTAGACCATCTCCTTGACTGAGCCAAGGGAATAGCTCCTCCGCCTATCCTTTTGGTCATTGTTCTGTAATGGGTCACCTTCTCTTCCCAGACAGAGAGAGAGAGGGCAGAATGTAGGTAACTGTCAATTTAGTTGGTAATGTCTTTACCACAACTGAAGAGCAGTGAATTGTGGAGGCTGGGAGAGATATTCAAACAGCTGACATTGGAAGCTGTATGTTTGTGAGATGTAACATAAGGGTGTTAGGAGTAAGTGCTGAGCGTCAAGGAATGCTGCTCGGTGAGTGATGTGTGTGTTGTGCACTCAGTTGGGGAGATGTTGATGGTGTGCTGTGTGACAGCTAAAATGAGTAGATGCATTTACTCTTCTGGGCTGCCTGGGAGATGTTATTAAACTTTTTTTTAGCTCTGTCACCATGTCTTGGATGTCATACATTGACTACTCCTGCAGTCTGCGCCCATTCCTTTCAGAGGTCTAGTCTTTAGGCCTTCCTGTTTGTCCAACCCTGCTACAAGTATGACTTCCTTTCCATTTCTCTGTACAGTATGTTCAATTGCATCATCAACATCAGGAATTTTTTTACCTTTCTATAAAACCTAAGCTGTTCCAGATTTCTCACCCCACCCACCCTCCCCCACCCGTCCCGATAGTTAATATCTAACAGCTTGCAGTGCATTACCAAATCTTCCCTTGTATTTGAAATATATTTTTCTAAACAGAAAGTTGTCTGGAGTACCAGTGTTTTTTTTTCAATGCTAATTCAGTCCACTGCAGTGCTCTAGAGTGAGCCAGGTACAAAATGGTGTCTGGGGCACTTTATTGGTGCTGATCATGGATACTCCACAATCAAAGGTGGACTAACAAATAGTATGCCTTATCCACTTTGTTCCAAATGGGAATGGGAAACCAGCCTAAAAATTGAGGTGAATTCTATGCCATGCATTTTTTTTTTCGCAAGGGAAAGGAACACAGCATGTGGCAATCATTGAAATTGGTATTTGACTCTATGCAATGATATGTGCTCCTTTTATTACTGCCCTGGCATGCCAACATATGAATAGAGTGAGATGATAGTTACCCATAGCTTGCTCCTGGGCTGTGGTATGACGACAAGAATGTAATAGCAGCGAAGACCAGTCATGGAGATTCTGAGATAACAAGGTTTTAGAGCTGGATGAACACAGCAGGCCAAGCAGCATCAGAGGAGCAGGAAGGCTGACGTTTCGGGCCAGCTCTACACCTTGTTATCTCAGATTCTCCAGCATCTGCAGTTCCTGCTATCATGGAAAAACTGATTCAAGAAAGAATATTCCATTTGAATAATTATGACCCTCTAAAAAAGATTATCTTGAAGACTACTTTGGACATCAGGAAACAAAGATTTTTGCATTATTTCTGTAAGAATTTTTCTTTCTTTGAGTAGTATTATTCACTTTCACATTAATTTTATCACAAAGTTGATATGGAGCAGAGAAAGAAACTTGATTGACTTCATCAGAAAGTTGTCATTCAACAACAATGGAATTAACTTCCAGACTATGATCTATGTAGTTCTCTTTAATAAAGACTTATGTCAATTGGGAATAACTTACACAATCTTATCAAGGCTTTTGAAGCAGTGTAGCAGCTGCTAAACCAACAATGCCATTTTATTTATTCTATGGTCTAGTCAGATCCCTCCACCTGGTCTGTAAAAGGCAAAGCTTTCTTCACCAGCTAGGGTATTGTTCTGTGGGTTATGGCACCTGAAATCCTTTTCTTTCCCAACATTTTACAGCATTGCATGAATATCCTGTGTTGTGCACTTTTTCTTGTCTGTAAAGATCTACAGGAATTAATTATTCATTACCGGCCTGAAAGTGTTTTAACAGCTTGTTGTATTTTATGCTTTGTCAGTGTTGCATAGGATCTATCTCTCCATGGTCTAATGCCTAAGTAGACCGTTAGTTGCTTTACTTCCAGCATTGAACTGTTGCTAAGTTTCAGGTGCTCCATGTTGCTTGTATCTAGTTCCAGCTATTCTTAGAATAAAAGTATAATTAACCCTTTACTCCACAGACATGAATATGTAAAACGTTCTACCCATTTTGACTCATATTGAGTAAAAGATTCGATAACAATATTTCAAACTCTCAACCAATCTGGATTAAAAATTAAAATTCATGTTTCAGTCTCCATATCTCATCCAGAAGAAGTCAATGTCATCTTGAAGACTGGAGCTAGACTGATAGCGAACAACTCAGACAACGTATTTTGCTAATTTAACTATAGGTTCTCTGAAAGTAATGCTGAATTGACAGATAGATCTGGAACAATTCCTCAGGTTTTAATTTCCTGTTCCTAAAAACTAGTTCAAACTTGCAAGCCACAAGAATATCAATTTAATTACATTTATCTTTCAGGATCTGAGTTGGTTTATGATGGAATTAAGGACAGGGTTTCATAAATGTGATAATGATAAAGTTTTTCGAAATGTCACTTTATACATAGATTAGAGTCATGGGATAATATGGATAAATACATTGAGATAATCTGAGGTGATGGAGGGTCTGAGAAATTCTTTGATATTCACTTCAATCAAAGGCTGCTTCTTAACATTCCTGTTCCTGTGAGATGCCATGGAGGAGCCTTGGAATGGAAAGAAGTGGATAAGATGTTTTTTCTCTTTCAGTCCTAATGCACAAAACACTCAGAGCATCAGTGACCTTTCAAGACATACAGTGATGCATGTAATAACATCTAGTGTATTTGCTTGCATTTCTGATAACTTTAGCAAAAAAATGAGTTCTACAATTTTCAAGACTTAATTCATGATTTCAGAGACAACCTCACCCTTTTGCAGCTTCTGAAGTAGATTCTGCTTCTATTGAATTATTCCAACTAATTGAGATTTTTTTTCCCTGCTAAACTCTTTTAATGCAATCCTGTAATAGAAATAAGAATCAGCAAAGCTGACCATTTCCTCCTGGCTGCTGAGACCAGTCTCTCTTGTTCCCCATCTCGGTTCTGTGTTTCCGCAGATTGAGAGGTGACAAGAAAGTGGTTCGCTGAAGTGGCACTGAAAGCTAATGGCATCAAGTGTCATTTCCCTGCAAACATTTCTGCAGGCCAGGCTGAGAATGACAGGCAAAAAGGGAGATGATTGAATGTCTTACCTCACATCTCACCCAAAAGCACAAAAATAGAATCATTTAAGGTTTAACACTGAAGGCAACTATTTATGTCATTGTGCCTACTCAATATGTAGTGACAGCAACATTAAAGCTTTGTATTGCAATGAGGCGATGATGCGATGGCTCAGAATTCATGTTATCCATTTAAAGATACAGTACACCAGGATTCAGATCAAATGACTATGGATTTCTGGCAGGTGTTGTAATGTTACATATCATTTCATATTTTCTGGTCTTTTTACCACAAAAGTGTTGCAGTGCAGAAGGCCATTCTGCTCATCATATCTGCAATGGCTCTCCAAATGATTTTGATTTGATTTGATTTACTATTGTCACATGTACTGAGGTATAGTGATAACTATCACTTTTTGTGCTATCCAGACAAATCATACCTTAGGGTAATAGGAGAGAATGCAGAATGCAGTGTTAGAGCCACAGAGGGTGCAGAGAAAGATCATCTCCAACATATAAGACACCCTTTCATGAATCTGTTGGTTGGCATATCTTTTCAAACTATTGTATCTTCTGCTTGATGGAGGAGGGTGGGAGAGAGTATCACCAGGGTGGTGGGGGTGGGGGTGGGGGTGATGGGGAGGAGAGGGTGGGGGGTGCGAGCTTTGATTAAGTTGGCTGCTTTCCTGATACAATGGGAAATATGAGTGGAGTCAATGGAAGGAAGGCCGGTTTGTGTGATGGACTGGGGTTTGTATTCACAACTCTCTGTAATTTCTCGTGGTTTTGAGCAGAGCGGTTGCCATACCAAGCTGCGCTGCATTCGGATTGGATGCTTTCTATGGTGCATCTATAAAAATTGGTAAGAGTTATTGTAGACATGCTGAACTTCCTCAGCCTTTTGAAGAAGTAAAGGCTTTGGTGTGCTTTCAATAACAATCATGGTTTAGTGCACATTGTTCCTATTTAAATAATTATCCAATGTCCTCTTGAATGCCTCAATTGAACCTGCCTCCACTCCACTTCGGACAGTGCATTCTAGACCCAATCACTTGCTATGAGATTTTTTTTCTCTCACATTAAGCTTGCTTCTTTTGCAATTCACTTTAGAACTATACCCTCTCGTTCTTGGATATAGTAGGAACTGCCGATGCTGGAGTCTGAGATAACACAGTGTGGAACTGGAGGAACACAGCAGGCCAGGCAGCATCAGAGGAGCAGGAAAGCTGGCGTTTCGGGTTGGGACCCTTCTCTCGCTCTTGATTGTTTTATGAGTGAACACAGCTTCTCCCTTTGCCTAGAAATAAGGCAGACACATGACAGATGAGGTAGAGAAAGTCTTTCTTATAAGACAAGAAAAACCCACCAAAAATTGTTACATAGATAGAAGAAAGTCACATTTACACAAAAAGAAGATGATGTTTTGGTTCTGATTAATAATAAATGGAAATTCTTGCAAAAATGCTCAGTAACAGTGAGTAAAGAGAATTAGATGCTGGGTTGGCCAATATTAAACTAAATAGTGAGATAATCATGTTCCTTTATGAATCATTGGTGTGACCATTCATTGAATATTTTCTTCTGTTCTGCTCATCACATTATAACAAAGATATAAGAGCACAAGAAAAAGGGGCAGAAGTGAGATTTCATGCCAGGACTTTGAGGTTATTGAAGTGATACAGAGGACAGTAACCAGAATGGTCAAAGTAAAGAATGGTTTGGATCATGAAAAGCAATTACATTCAGTGGATATGTTCTCAATAGAATATAACAGTTCGCAGATAGTGTATTTGCATTATTAGCTATTTCTAGCCTCTTGTGCATCCCCAGCTTTAATCACTTGTGATGGGCAGTCATATCCTCAACTGCCCTGAGCCTGCTTCAAACTCTGGAAATCCCTTCCTAAATCTCTTCACTACAAGTCTCTCTCTGCTGCTTTAAGATGCGTCATAAAACCAACTAAGTGATTGCTCATCTGACTTTAAGTGTCTTCATTTGGCCCCGTTTTAAATTTTGTTTGATGAAAGTCTTGTGAAGAACTTTGAGAATTTTTCAAAGAACCCAGGAAGGCCGAAGACACAGAGACCCCTCTTGAATTGTACAACTTTGTTAACATTCTCTGACTCCCATTTCCTGGCTAGGAGCAGGCTGGTTGACTAAACAAATGAAAATTCAAGCAACAAAATTCTCAAAATCTGAATAAGAACACAAGTAAATGAGAATTATGTGCAGAGGTAGGCCATTTGGCCCCTTGTGTTTGCTCCCCCATTGTGTGAAATCATGGCTGGCGTGATGGGAGCCTCAACTTCACTTTCCTGTTGGCAGCACTGCACCACCCCCTCCCCAATGCTGAAATCTTCAACTCCCTTGAGGAACAAAAATCCGTCTAAAATAGTTTAAGGTGAGAGGGGAAAGATTTAAAAGGGATCTAAGATGCAACTTTTTCATGCAGAGGGTGGTGTGGGTATGGAATGAGCTGCCAGAGGAAGTGATGAAGACTGATACAATTACAGCATTTAAAAGGCATCTGAGTGAGTACATGATTAGGAAGGGTTTAGAGGGGTATGGAACAAATGCTGGCAAGTGGGACTAATTCATTTAGGATATCTGGTCAGCAAGGACGAGTTGGGCCGAAGGGTTAGTTTCCATGTTGTACAACTCTATGACACTATAACCTTGAATATATTCAACAATCCAGCTTCTACTGTTTTCTGGGGAAGAGAATTCCATCTCTAAGAGAAGAAAATTGTTCCAATTTCCATCTTAAATGGGAGACACCTAATTTTTAACTGTGTTTACCTAGTATCTACTCCCCCACAAGGAGAAAAGTCCTCCCAGCATCCACCCTATCAAGTCCCCTCAGGATCTCCTATGTTTCAATGAGATCAACTTTCATTCTTCAAAGCTCCAAAGAAGGCGAGCTGAAAACATGTGATTTAATCAATGGGTTTTAAACAACAATCTTCATTTTGTTAAAATGTAAACATAATGAAACATCCCAAGACATCTTGAAGGAAAGTTTTAAAACAAAATTCAGCACCGAACCACATTGCAAGATATTAAGGTTGATGAGCAATAGCTTGGTCAAAGTGGCAGGTTTTTAAGGAGACTTTTAAAAGGGAAAAGTTGAGTGAGGTTTTGGGATTGTTTTATAAATCCAGAGGCTCTGAAAACTGAGGATGCAGTTAGAATCAGGATGATCAAGAAGTCATGGAGAAATTGTAATAGTATTATATGGGTTTAGAATTGGCCCACTTCTCAACTGAGCACAGAGATGATGGGAGAGCAGGATTTAATGAGAGTTAAGATCCAGTCACAGAATTTTGGATGACTAGTGGTCATTTGAATCTTGTAGATCAAGTATTTTTGATCAAAACTTATGCCTGTTACTTGATGATGCCATAAACATGTCACTGCATTAAACTGATCAGACCTTTGGTCATAATTCTGTTTATAATTCAGTTCAGATTAGCCTTCAAGTAGATAATAAATTGTTTACATACATGATACAGTTTCTGTACTGGCTAAGCAAACTTATAAGATCAAACTATGAAAGAAATGTAATTAGACTAATTCCTCTATTTTAAATCCATAGCAGTTCTACATTGCCAAAATATTGGAATGAAATTAAAGAAAGAAAATAAATTTGTTCTGAAGTATTAATATAGAACATTATTTGAATTGTATATGCATGGTTATCCAAAGTTTAGATGCTTTTACTTCTAAATATGTGAGCTTTCAAAAATGTATTTCAAAGATATTGTAATATTACCATTTAAAAACAAATTATTTTCAGTTGCTTGCAAAAAAAAATGACAAGAAACACACAGTTATTTGTGCTTTTATGTGGCCTTGGGATATGTCAAAGTGCTTCACAGCTAATGAAATATTTTCACGTTGCAGTCACTGTTGTAATGTTGAAAATTCTGGAGCTAATTTACACGCAGTTAGCTCCCGCAAGCAGCAATGTGATAATGACCAAATACTGTTTGTCAAGGGATGATTGTTGGCAAGGACACTGCTAACAACTCCACTACTCTCCCTTGATATACTGCCATGGGGTCTCTGAGGGACAATTAGGCTGTGTATTCAATTTCTTATCTGAAAAATGGCACCTCGGAAAGACCCTGAGTCTTGCCCTGAAATGCCTGCCTAGAATGAGCAATTTCTTTTCTCTCTAAAACTCCTATAATTTCCTGCTGAGTAGTTCACACCAACTTCCTGGAGATTTATCTTCAGTTTTTGGAGATACCCATGTACTCTGGAATCCTGGCAGCCTTAGTTGAGATTCAGGCCCAAGCTGACAGGTTTATGTTCTGAGTTCTGAGGAAGGGTCATCGGACCTGAAACGTTAACTCTGTTTATTCCTTCACAGACGCTGCCAGACCTGCTGAGCTTTTCCAGCAACTTTGTTTTTGTTTCTGATTTACAGCATTCGCAGTTCTTTCAGTTTTTATTTAGGTTTATGGAGATGTGAGATAAGTAGAAATTCATGTTCTTGGTGAGGTGTGCTTACCTGGAAGCATCCCCATTGTGTGTTAAGTCATTCGAATACCTGGGCATGCAGCCTGTTGTAATCTCGAGTTTTAACAATATTTCAAATAGATGAGGGCTTTTAATTTTGACTTACATTAGAAAATTGAAAATTAAAGAAATTCAAAGGGAAACTTTCAAGTTGGGGAGATCAGTGAAAAGTACCCCCCACAACTGCTCTATGTTGAGAATACATACCATACTTCGGCAAAGTGTCATTTTTTGTCAAATTTCACAGAGGGCTTCCCTTCGTGAGGCTAAAGAGTTTTTCTTGCACTAACATCTCAAACTCATTAAGTACCTACCATGCCCCTGTGGTGCTCAACTCGTCCAACACTGGCCCGATTCTCCAGTCACTGTTGCTGGAAATGTTTAATTACTGCTGGAAGTTCCTAGGATCCCTGGTGCTGGACTATCTTTTGTTGTGCACCTGGTTGGGCACTGTGAGTCCAGAGTTGCCTTGGTTGGGTTCATGGTTGACAACATTTTCCTTGGGTAATGAATAAGTAGAGAAATTGATGCAAGGACCTGGAGATCCTGCCGTGCATGGTGGCACAGAGGTGTCGTGTCCAATTCTGATAGGACCAGCAGAGAAGACCATGACACCAGACCCTACCAGGCTGGCTTGAGGTTACCACCTGGGTCAACATAGTCTCAACTGCCTGGAGGAAGACGCAGCGATGGAGGAAGCAGTTCAGTGACCATTTCCACCTCACCAGGGTAAGTGCCACCATTTTCTCTCTGCTACCCTTATTCTATCTCTGTCAAGCAGACACCTTCAAGCAAGGCTCATGCTCTACCACTCTCACTGTTGTATGCACCACCTTCCCTCACTCACACTCTCCCACCCAATTCTTCCTTGCTACTAAGCCTGCATTGCCTTACCTGGTACACCTTGCCTCTGTTCCCCCACCTCCACTTGCACTGAAAGCTGACCTTTCTGTCATTGAAACAAAACAATAATGAAGAAGAGTAAGAAGCAATGCAGGAATGAATACCCAATACCCTGCATTTGATTTGCACAGGGGATATGTCATTCTGACAAACACAGTAACATGTTTTGCATTCATACACCTGCGATGGAAAGTGCATTAATTATCAAAGTGAGCCACATTGTAGAAAAATGTAAGCAGCAGTTTAGCATTTTAAATTAATTTCATTAATAGGAGTTTCCCCGAGGTCCTAAATTCAGCAAAGACATGTTTATTACTTTGACGACTTGCACTTCGATACCCTGTCAGTGTAAATTACAACGGTGGAAATTTTCTTCACTCCAGAGACCGCACTTCAGCTGATGCGTTTGTCTCTCACTCTCAATGGTTTTTATTATTATATGAACTCATTAAAATTATTTACTCAGCATTGATTGAAATGCAGAATTATAGCCCAGTCACTGGTTTGGAAAGAATGGAGAATGGCAGGAGTTAGAAGGCAATCAAGTTCTCTCAGTGATTCACCTTGAACCACAGATTTTAAATCCAACCCACTTTGGCTACATGCTGCACTAAAATGGATCTCTCAAGTGCAAATGTGTTTCAGATTTAGTCGTAGAAATGGACAAATCGATTTGCAGCAGTCATGTTGGAAATCACCCAAAAAGCAATTTTTAAAAAAATTACTGGGGCTTCTGGCAAAGTAATAAAACAAGAACTTCTAAAATAATCTTTAATCTTGCTTTGTTTTACACGCACTAAAAGTAAAAAAAAGGAACAACGTATTCTTTTACTTATTATTGGATTTAAAATAAATTGTTTTCTTCCATTGCGCCAGGTGACCTGTCCACTTAGAGGGTATCTGACTGATTTATGGCAGCTCTTTCACGCCTGCGAGAGACCTATAACTCATTGTTGTCATCAGCACAAAATGAGTTATGAGATTCTTTCACTCAAGTGAGCGAGTCCCTAGAGGCCATCATTGACAGAGAGATGTTCTAATTTACTTAAGGGGCACACTATTGTTACTGGCACACCAATGCCAACTGTTGGCTAGAAACAATCAGTTTCTTTTTGATTTCTGAACAACTTTCCATGATCCTTCATTGACAGTTAAATTATCCACTCTCCAAACTAAGATTGGAAAATCTGCAGTATGTTTAAACGTTGTTAAATTCCCTCTCAGGGTCTGGATGTTGCCATCAAGGCTAGCATTTTAAGGTTCCCTTGAGAAGGTCATGGCTGAACCACTTTCTTAAGCCACCTGATGCTATTGGACTTCAGGATTTTGACTCAGTGACGATAAAGGAGCAATCCAATATAATTTACGATGACACAGTCAGGAAAATGTTTACTTTGTACACATTGGGCAAGAAGTGCCAACAAGAGGTGGAGATGAGTGGAAAATCAATGGGGGAGCCCCACACACTTATAATGAACCCAATGATTTAAATTACTAAGAATACCTTGCTTATCCCAGCTTCTATTCTCCTCTCTGAATGTTGGACTCTGCTAACACATAAAGACCATAGATCTTGCAGCTGAGTATCGACTTCTCACAGCGTCATTAATTGCCCTTGAGAGAATGGTTATAGAATTGTGGTCCTCATTCATTGACTATAACTTTACTATCAAAATACTGAGACCAATCGGAGTTCCCTAAAGTGCTGCCAGCTAAAGTCAACAAGCTTCATAGAGGTTGAACATTGAGCCAAACCTGTATGTTTCAGTAACGCACTACATGTTGGGGTCTTTCACTTTCAATAGCAGCAGGAACTGGGCCTGTTTTACATCGGTGGCCTGTTCAGGCATCCAGCC
>NC_063333.1:132295278-132304369 GCF_021869965.1 Rhincodon typus
AGGCATCCAGCCTCTTTCTCTCTTCAATTGACTTCAGTGGAAAGGAAATTTGGAAGAAGTGTTGAATGACCAGTGAATCTGCTTCCATGCAATTTGTTCTTCTGCCAGGAATTGAAAATTTGTCAAAATCACATTCGAAAGCACCATGGGAAACCTCAAATAAATACAGAAACAGCTGGAGAAACTCAGCAGGTCTCACAGCATCTACGGAGATAGAAACAGATAACATTTTGAATCTAGTTTGACTCTATTTTACAAATTCAAGGTCATTCTGGACTTGATAATGTTTACTCTATTTCTCTCTCCACAGGTGCTCAGACATGCTGAAATTGTCCAAACTTTTCTGTATTTTCCTAGATTGCCAGCATCTGCAGGATGAGGGAACAGTCCCTCTTCCACTGCTACATTGACACTATCCCCCACCTCTTCCTCTGCTACATCAATGGCTGTATCGGCGCTGCCTCGTGCTCCCACGAGGAGCTCGAGCAGTTAATCAACTTTACCAACACCTTCCACCTCAACCTCAAGCTCATCTGGACCATCTCTGATACCTCTGTCTCCTTCCTGGACCTCTCTGTCTCCATCTCTGGTGACCACCTCAAAACCGATATCTATTTCAAGCCTACCGACTTCCACAGCTACCTAGACTACACCTCCTCTCACCTACCTTCCTGCAAGAATGTGATACCCTACTCCCAATTCCTCCGCATCCGTCGCGTCTGCTCCCAAGATAGGGCGTTCTACTCCCGAAAATCCCAGATGTCCTCGTATTTCAAGGACCACAACTTCCCCTCTTCAGTGATTGAAAATGCTCTCAACTGCATCTCTTATGTTTCCCGCACCTATGCCATCAAATCCCCTCCCTCCAACAAAAACAAAGACAGAATTCCCCTTGTCCTCACGTATCACCCCACTAACCTCTGTATCCAATGTATCATTCTCCGCCACTTCTACCACCTGCAATCTGACCCCACTACGAAGGATATATTTCCCTCCCCACTGCCTTCCGGAGGGATCGCTCTCTCCGCGACTCCGTTGTCCTCTCCACACTCCCCACTAACCCCCATCATCCCTGGCACCTTTCCCTGCAACCGCAGGAAGTGCTAACCTCCTCCCTTCCATATCAGACAGAGGTTCACCTGCACATCCATCAATATGGTCTATTGCATCCGCTGTTCCCGATGTGGCCTCCTCTACATTGGTGAGACCAAGCGGAAGCTTGGAGACCGCTTTGTAGAGCATCTGTGCTCTGTTCGCGACAAATGACAACACCTTCCAGTCACCAAACATTTCAACTCCCGCTCCCACTCCCTGGGTGACATGTCCATCCTGGGCCTCCTCCAGTGTCGCAATGATGCCACCCACAAACTGGAGGAGCAGCACCTCATATTCTGCCTCAGGAGCCTACAGCCCAATGGCCTCAATGTCGTCTTTACCAGTTTCAAAATCTCCCAAATCCTGCCCGGGCTCATCCAATGACCAACCCTCCCTCTCATCCCTGCCTCCTTGACCTGACACAACCTGTCCATCTTCTCTCCCACCTATCCGTTCCACCCACTTCACTGACCAATCCCCACCACCTACACTCACTTATCACCACCTCACCTACCTTCCCCAGTCCCAACACTCCTCTCTCTATTTATTTCAGTGCTCCCTACCCCCTCCCCCATTTCTGAAGAAGGATCCCGACCCAAAACGTCAATTTTCCTGCTCCTCTGATGCTGCCTGGCCTGCTGTGTTCCTCCAGCTCCACACTGTGTTATCTCTGACTCCAGCATCGGCAGTTCTTACTATCCCTGAGCATCTGCAGTATTTTGCTTTTATGGAAAACCTAATCGCTGATAAACACTACCCAAAACTTTCATGCATACTGTTAACTAAGGAAACTGAGATAACAAGGTGTAGAGCTGGATGAACACAGCAGGCCAAGCAGCATCAGAGGAGCAGGAAGGCTGACGTTTCGGACCTAGACCCTTCTGAGAATCTCAGATTCTCCAGCATCTGCAGTTCCTACTATCTCTGAAACAACTGTTAACTAAGAAATTGTACTCCTGTTCATGGTGAATTCAGCTATAAATTCCTTTTATTCTCTTATTTTATTCCTTTTATAGTGTACCTTTTTTTTTCAGTCCCTGGTTAATCCAATTCACCACCTTTAAAGATACTTGTTTTGCTAAGAAAAGGTCACAAGGGTAAGAGTGAAAGATAGCATCGATCAAAGCACTCAGTGGGTGATGCTAATTTTAAGGTTCAAATGGCTTGTATTCTGTGCAGGTTGTTAGACCAGACAATTATCTTAATGGAATTCTCATAAGCTATCAAACAGCAGCGACTGAATAGCTGAAGCAGCGTGAAGTAGTTTGTATTTTATAAGAGTTTAATTAACAATCAGCAATAATTGCTTGAATAACAAATGGAAAAGAAAATTAGTTGAGATATAAAATGGTCACCTGTTTTGTTATTGCTCAAAATGAGTTATATTCCTTCAATATATGATGTTTTCATAGAATCCCTACAGTGTGGAAACAGGCCCTTTGGCCCAACAAGCCCACACCATCCCACCCAGACCCATCCCCCTATAAACTCACCTAATCTACACATCCCTGAACACTACAGGCAATTTAGTACAGCCAATCCACCTAGCCTGCACATTTTGGACTGTGGGAGGAAACTGGAGCACCCAGAGGAAACCCACGCAGACACGGGGAGAATGTGCAAACTCCACACAGACAGTCGCCCAAGGCTGGAATTGAATCCAGGTCCCTGGTATTGCAAGGTAGCAGTGCTAACTACTGAGCCACCATGCCACATTACTGAAACAAAGCTCTAATAGCTAATCCTATTTTAAATAATAGCTGCTGGAATGACAATGGTCCTCAGTCTTGCTGGGCTAAGGAGGAGAAAAGTAGAGTTCCATGGCTAAGGGGGTAAAAAGCAGAGTTCCATCTCCTGGTTACTGCCTATTGATCCTTTTTCAGAAGCTGTACTTTTAAATGATGACTAGATCAACTTTTGCTATGATTTCTAAGAAGCCTTTACCAGTATTTGCTGAAGTGACCAGTAGTCTGAAATTGTTAGTTGAGTGAAGCTAACAGAATATGAGAGCTATGAGCTGCAGGAAACACAAGGAGAACGTTAATTACAGAAGAAAAAAACAAGAGGAACAATCATTATCTTGCACTGTCTACTGTTAATTTCTAACAAGGTTTGCCAGAAACAAATCCATGATCTGAGTTGGATTGAGTCATATTTCATAGTCTGTTGGGTATTTTTTGCACTCATGTACTGACTCTTAATCACGTAGCCTTAGATTAAATACTATAAACTTCAGAACCTTAACACAGACAATGTTGTTGCTTGGCAACCAGTGCTAGGTTGAGTGCACTCAAGAATTTGATTTGAAAGTTAATAATGTTTGGCCAAAGTCAGCCCAATTTCTGTTTGCTGACCTGTCTTTATGTGGTAGCTCTATTGAAGATTCTGTTGAATTCACAGAGGGTATTTGGAGAACACTTGCAGAATCTATCAGTAAAGGTGGGTCTAAGTGCTCTTCCACTATTGCCCTCCATCTCCATCATTAGTAGCCACGCTGTCCACTATTTAGGTCCCAAGACTTGCTGTTCCTCCTCTAAATATATCTCTCTCCTCTTTAAAATAGGGCTTGAATTGAAAGCATCTGAGCAGCTCACTGTGTTCTCTCACTTTCCTTCACTGAGCAAAATTGCCATCAGAGATCACTCTTGTTCCAGCCCTGAATGCCCATCTTTCTTTATTTTATCATCAATCTTCCTTCAAATCTTCTTCAGGCTCATCTTCTCCATGAGATTCACCTTCCTGTTCCCTGGAAAAACTGACAACCAAGTTCCCATCCTACTTCCCCAGTTCTGGGGAAGGGTCACCGGATCCGAAATGTTAACTCTGATTTTTTTCTTCACGGGTGCTGCCAGGCCTGCTGAGCTTTTCCAGCAACTTCCCATGTCCCATATTAGACAATATTGTTTTCTCTCTTCACTCATCACTCAGATCCTTCTGTTAAATCTGCTGTTATCATTACACTTCTCAAAAAGTCTAAATTTAACTCCATTGCCCTTACAACTGTTGTCCTACTTCTGCCCTTCCTTTTCTCTCCAAATTCTTTGAATGCACTAATGTCCCTGAAACCCCAAGCCGCAATGTGCACCTATGTTTACCAGAACCCAGTAGAATTTTCTCTTTAGTTATAAAGTGTGGTGTCAAGGGTGTTAAGTGGTGGCCACCCTATTGATGAGAAAACTCATTTGGTGCCTGCCAATCAGTTCACTGAAAGCTGGTAGATGACAGACATACCCTCTCTCACAGGCCCATCACAGGGCTCAATACTGGCGGCTAAGGTTGCCAGTCAATCAAAGGCCAGCACCTTCTGGGTCCTAAAATCCACCCAGTGATGCCTTGATCTTGGGGAAATCTAGCTGCAAAAGGGTAAGGTTTTTGTCTTCTCCCAATAGAATGTGGTTTCAGTGGATAGGGTAGTCTATGGGGTTGGAGGCAAGGGCAGAGGTTATCTGGTTATCAGAGGCCACCTTGGTTGGGATAGGGAACAGTTCTGGATCATATGGGAGATCAACTTACCATCCAGATCTCCTCATACTCTTAGTAACAATGGGCTGAATTTGACCAGAAATCAGCTAAATGGAAATTTTGGAAAGCTTCTCTCTGTGAAAACTAGTGATATTTCCTCACACTACTCTCAGAAACTTGCCACATTACTTCTAGACCATGCTTCATAGAATCACCACATTGTGGAATCAAGCCATTCGACCCATCAATTCCACACCAACCCTCTGGAGAGCATCCTATATGCCCCTACCCTATTCCTGCATTGCCCTGGCCAATTCACCTAGCTTACCCATCCCTGGACACTATAGACAATGTAGCATGGCCAATCCAGCTAAGCGTCACAGGTTTGGACTGTGGGAGGAAACCCATGCAGACACCAAGAGAAAGTGCAAACTCCACAGGTGCCTGAGGGTAGAATTGAACCCAGGTCACTGGTGCTATGAGGCATCAATACTAACCACTCAGCCACTGTGCTGCTTGTATGGTGGGCTGCATGCCCTATTTTCCCTCTCACTACAGGGGATTTGTGGCATCATATTTAAACCATGTTTAAAACTTAGTTGTGCACTAAGTCAAGTGCTGTCAGTACACAGCTACCCTGCACAGTTTCTTTGTCTCAAGGCTCCAAGTTTAAGTCCCCATTCAAAGCTTGAAAATAAAAATTGATTCTGATGCTGACTGAGTGTGACATTGTTGATGAAATGCCTTTATTTGGACAAGATATTAAATCTGAGATCTGCTTGCTTAGGTGGGTGTAAAAGAACCTGTTGTTCTATTTTGAAGAGCAAATGTGTTTCCCCAGTACACTGGGAAATATTCATCCATTAGTCAATATTACAAGAAAGCAGATTATTTAGTCATGATAGTTTTACTCTTTGTGAAAATTTTCTGTCATGAAATTAGCTACTGTGTTTTCTCCATTTCAACTGTGAATTCATCTTAAGTGTATTTCATTGGCTCTAAAGTGCTTTGGGACATCCAGTGAATGGGAAAAGTGTGCATGTCTTTCTTCTTATGGCACGTGTTCAAATTTCTCCATGCCCTGCCTATACTTATCTCCGTAATTTTTCTCCAGCACTAAAAGCGTCTTACTAAATTAGTACACAAAATGGACCAATTTCTATCCCTGCAAATTTCCTTTGAAGTTTCAAATAAGATTCAAATGAAAGAATGGATATACTTCCTTATTTCAACTTAATGTAAAGGGAGAAAAAGTCATAATAAAGAGCTTTGATGTTTCTTTGCAGTTCGGAATGTCTTCATATTGAAGTGAATTTGATTAAGATTTGGGACACCGGTTGTCAGATCTATTTATAATCAGAGAGACCTAGAGAGATTTTGTCCATGTTATTGTGGTGCTTATACCTAATATAACACAATGCATATTTATCTTAGGAAAACAACAACTTACATGTATATAGCATCTGCAATGTAAAGAAATTTCTCAATGTTTTACAGCAATATACATTGGTCCTAAAGAAGGAGGAGAAGTAAAGGTGGTTATGAAGGGAATGAGCAGGTTTAGGGCAAGTCTAGACAGCAGAAAACATGGTATCTCATGCTCGGGTGAATTTGGTGAAGGGATACAAAAATGGGCAAAGCTGAAAGAATAGAGTTCTTTTTGAATGATAGGTTTGCGGGAGATTGTAGAGACAGGGAGAAAGAGGTCAAGGTGGGCTTTCAATCTAACAATGAGAATTTTGAATTGAAAATGTTGGGGAATTGGAATCCAAATATTGGTCAACAAGTTGGTGTTGTTGATGGAAAAGTTTGATTTGGCGTGGGATGGCAAGGCATTGGATAAGCTACTGTCTATGGCATATAGAGAGCAGGAGGATAGTGGAAACAAAAACATAAAAAAAAGCTGTGGAATATTTGAGACTGGAGGTGACAAAACAATAAATAACAACTTCAATACCAGGTAGGCTGAGTTAGTGCTCAAGCCAGACATTAGATTGGAAGTGGAAATAATATCTTTGTGAAGAAGAAGGTATGGGATCAGAAGCAACAATAAAAACTGTCGAGGACCAAGCATAGTATTTTGAGGTCAGCCAATGGTACTTTGGAGGACCACTTATATTTGAGGCTCCTTGAAACTTTTGTCACCCATTTTTGGTCTCTTGATTTCATCTGACCATCTGTACTGGCTCAGCCTCCAGACTGGGTAAGTTGGTACTCCCCAGTTTCAGTCCCTTTTAGATAAGTCAGCCAAGTGTTGACCCAAAAAAATAACCAAATAACCCAGCTCCCCAACTGGTTCGAAGTTCACATGGGATTCAATAATTTGGGTCAGATTGCAAAAAAAACAGACAAAATGTGTGGAATCAGTAAGCAGTGTATGGATTTTTTGGCAAGTAGGAATGTTGCGACTTTTATATCTGTAATGTTTAACTGGAAGAAATCGAGGCTCATTTGAGATGAGACATGGGACAAATGGTTTGAAACAGGCAGTGAAGGCATTGAGACAAGTGGAATATAAACAGAGATGCACGTCATCAGTACATTTGGAAAATGACCCCTTGTGAGAAGTTGATATCACCAAAGGCTCCTCATATAGATAAAGGAAAAAGGAAATGAAGGAATGCAAAGGGACTGGAAGAGAAGACACTTATTAAAGTGTTCTAACTTCAACTGAATAGGTAAGAGTGAAAGCAAGGAATCTCACTTTGAATTCAGAAAATTACCTTTATTTCTTTGTAATGTACAAAGGTTAATTATGTTTCCTGACTGTGTGAGTGATTATACAGGTAGTTCTCCTATAACGTGATAGTTGCATTCTGTGTGACCTCACACTATAAATAGAAAATCACCATAGAAAATCACATTGTAGAGAAATCGCTATAGAAAATCGCTATACCTGTACAGCAGAAAGTTTGCATTATCCAAACACTGTCTACTCTTCATCAATCACATTACAGCCAATTTGCGTTAACGAACACAAGTTATAGCAGAACTACCTGTATAAGAGATAATTAATTTGGTAAGTGTATCATGAATTATGTCAACGATAGTGATGTAGCATTTGTAATATAGATGCGAAGTTTAAAAATCTGTACTTTTAGTTTTCCGAATCTATTAGAAGCAACGGTGGCAGGAAGAAAAAAAATCTGCTGGTTTTTCAGCTTTTCCAAAATGCACATCATGTTAAAAAACAGATACCTACGTTATCATCAGTTGCTCTCACCGACTTTTCTCTTCATCACCAATGCATTTTGAATGGTGAAAAGACATCAACTGGAAGGATTTGCAGTGAGAGTGAATTTTGTTACATATTCATCATAATACACATTTATTGTATTTTGTGGCCCAAATGGATTTTTGTGTCAGGCAAATCTTTCAAGCAATTTAAGTACTTACTAGGGGAGGAATTGTCAATGCTGGGAAATGCAATACTTTTGCTATTCTTAACTGTAATGTGACTTAAAGGTCAAAAAAGCACACGTTAAATGCAGAGTAAAACTCTTTTGTTGCTCAGCTACATCAATGTTCCTTAATTCCAAGCTCAGAAGAGCAGTCGGGGTAGATTTTCCATTTACCTTGAACATACTGGTACAAAGCTATATTCGCTTAAACTGTTCCCAGTCAGACACCTGATCTAAAGAAGGTCTTGCATTCATTTTACATCATCTTTCAATATCTCAGGATGTCAAAGAGTGATAGTTATATCCTCTCTCATTAGAGATGGTCATTGTCCGCCACTTGTGTGGTATGGGTGTTACTTCCCAGTTCTCAGCCCAAGCCTGGATTTTGTCCAGGTCTTGCTATGTTTGCATTTAGATGGCATCAGTAGCTGAGGACTTGTGGATGGTACTGAATATTGTGCAATCATTGGTGAATAATCCCACTTCTGACCTTACGATAGAGGGAATGTCATTGATGAAGCAGCTGAAGGTGGTTAAGCCAAGGACACCAACCTGAGGGAGTTCTGCAGACTTGCCCTGGAGCTGAGGTGACTAACTTCCAACAAACATAATCACCTTTCTTTGTACCAGGTATGACTCAAATTAGCAAAGAATTCTCCCCCTCATTCCCTGTTTGCAATTCCATCTGCTGTTTCTGCATATTCAATACAATTTGTAAATAAATGAGCAATAAGATGGCTAATGAATTATGACATGGGGAGGTGTGAGATTATCAAAAGTAGAAAAGATATGAAACTTTTGACTGTTGATGCTCGGAGACATTTGATTGCAATCATACAAGGAACACAGAAAGCTAACATGCAGGTATAGCAAGCAATTAGTTAATAAATGATATATTGGTCTTTATTGAAATAGTATTGCGCAATAAGGAAGAATAAGGAAGTGTTGCTACCATGTCGAGGACTTTGGGATGATGATACCAGCTAAGGAAAGATATGACTCACTCAGAGATAGCAAGAACTGCCGATGCTGGAGTCAGAGATAACACAGTGTGGTGCTGGAGGAACTCAGCACGCAAGGCAGCATCAGAGGAGCAGGAAAGCTGATGTTTCAGGTCAGGACCCTTCTTCAGA
>NC_063333.1:132304769-132356370 GCF_021869965.1 Rhincodon typus
TTTCCTGCTCCTCTGATGCTGCCTGGCCTGCTGTGTTCCTCCAGCACCACACTGTGTTATATTTAAGGAAACAGATATTTGCATTGGAGCAGTACAGCAAAAGCTTAATAGATTGGTTGCTGGGATAAGAAAGTTGACTGTTTTGAGAGGCTGAGCTACTTGGACTTATACGTTTTAAATTTTAGAAGAATCAGATGTGATTGCATTGAAACATAAAAGATTCTGAAGGAACTTGACAGGATGGACACGGGAACACAATCTCAGGTTGAGCTGTCGATCATTTACGTTTGAGACATGGAGAAACATCTTTTCTCAAAAGGTTAATCTTTGGAATTCGCGACACAGAAGGTTGTGAATACTCCTTCATTGGGTATATTTAAGTACAGGAAAGACTGCTTTTTGGTCTTCAGGAAATCAGGGTTATGGAGAGAGAATGGGAAATTGTGGCAAAAGATTGTGATCAATGGTGCAGCAAGCACAAGGGTTCAAATGGCCCACTCCTGCTCTTGGCTCAAAACCATAAGAAAAAAGGCCAACTGCCATCACTTTTCACAGCTACTAGAAATGGACACTGGAGAGGCAATGACTAGGGTATTATCACTGGAATGATAATATAGAAACCCGGGTAATGCTCTGGGACCTGGGTTCGAATCCCACCATGGCAGATGGCGGAATTTGAATTCAATAAAAACAATCTGGAATTAAGATTCTAATGATCATAAATCCATTGTCAATTGCTGGGGGAAAATTCCATCTGGCTCACTAATGTCCTTTAAGGAAGGAAACAGCCATCCTTACCTGGTCTGACTTACATGTGATTCCAGGCCCACAGCAATGTGTTGGACTCTCAACTGTCCTCCAAGCAATTAGGGATGGGCAATAAATGCTGGTCTAGCCATCAATGCCCTCATCCCATGAATGAAAATAAGAAAATACTGATCTTACTTGTGATTCTAAGCTTGTATCAATCATAATGTCAACATTTGAAATTAAATACTATTGGTGTCTCTTTGAATTTGACAGACATTGTAGGAGTAGTTAAATAATAAATGCTGACAGCAATAATTAAAGACCTTTTACAAAAGTGCTCACCTGGGTGAGTCAAATTTTGAAAACCACCACACACTTTCACCTTCTCTGTTCAGAAGAAAACAGCTTCATTATTCCTTCTTCTTATCCCTGGCCCTCTCTGAATTTGAGGGATCAACTAAACTAATGATAAGAATGACATAAATAATTGGAGACATTAAAAAAAGGTGGTCTAAAAGTCTTTGAGGTCTGAGTTACAACGCAGGTTTATAAAATCTAGAGACATAGAATTAAATTAAATCTGACTGATATATTTATGCAGTTCTCAATACAGCTTCCACTGAGTGGGAATCTGCGATAAAAGCTGCTTGCCAATTGTATTGATTTAACAATCACATTGGAATCTCAATCTACTTTTCGTATTTTACAACAGTGACTACACATTGAAAAATAGTTCATTGACTGTGAAGTGCTTCGGGATGTCCAGAACTTGTGAAAGTTCAGAGTAAAGGAAAGTCTTTCTTTCATTTTCCTGGTCACTATTTTTTAAGTTATGCTCCTTTTGATGGTTTACTTCAATAAAGCATTATATGAAGGGAAGTCGAGAAGGTCTTGTAGGACAGTGGTACTGCCCTAACTCTGAGCTAGGAGCCCTGGGTTCTAGACTTCAAGTCTTCCAGAGATATGTGGTAACACCTCTGAATAGAATGGTTATAATATATCAATAAATGGAAGACGTTGTTGATTGACAAGTAGAAAATGCTTCTGATACACCAGAATATGTTTTGCAGCTGGATCCTGAGAGAAACATTGGTATTTCCGGCTCCATAATCAAATTAGAATGACTTATGCTTTCATTTGGAGCAAAGCGAAGAGATATTTTCACTACTTCTTTCTGCTATATTTTGCATTGATGATCACAACAACAAAATTAACCAAATCTAAAAAGGATATTGCAAATTGAGACTTATATGCCTCGAGAAAAAAATTTTTGAAAAGAATGACAAATTAGAGTAGACCTGAAATTTAGAGATTGGGTGAGAGAGAAAGAGAGAAAGGGACTGAAGATCTTTATATAATAACTATTACTTGGAGGATAATGTATGGCTTATGGCCTTGTCTTGGAAGCAGTAAAAACTGCTGTCTGTGGTGCTTTTAAGAACAAACGCCGATTAGAAGACACATATTCTGCAAGACCCATTATAGTCAGTAAATTATCCACTTGTTTCTCTCACACACAGTAGTAACATCTTGGGCAGCTGTTAGAGGCAAGGGAAGAGATTGCAGGGACTCTGACATTAATTTTCAAATCCTTTCTGGACTCAGGTGCCAGAGGAGAGTTTTAACATTATTCAGGCAATGTGGTAGGGATGAACCACTGAACCATCGGTCAGTGTATCTAAGTGATAGGGAAACTATTGGAAAAAAAAAATATAAGGGAGAGAATTAATCTCACTGGAAGTGGCAAGGATTAATCAAGGAATGTTAGCATAGCTTTTTCAGGGGCAAATCATATCTGACAGGTTTGATTGAGTTTTTTTCAAGGAGGTGGCTAGATATGTGGATGAGGATAATGCAGTGGATATAGTCTACAAAGACTTTGGTAAGATTTTTAGCAAAGTCTCGCATGGGCACCTGTTCAAGAATTTAAGTGCCCATGGGATCCAAAGCAATTTTGCAAATCAGTTACAAAACTGACTTAGTGGCAGGAGGCAGAGTGTGAAGGTTAAAAGCTGAAAGAACTGCGGATGGTGTAAATCAGGAACAAAAACAGAAGTTGCTGGAAAAGCTCAGCAGGTCTGGCAGCATCCGTGAAGGAAAAATCAGAGTTAACGTTTCGGATCTGCTGACCCTTCCTCAGTTCTGACGAACGGTCACTGGACCCGAAACATTAACTCTGATTTCTTTTCTTCATGGATGCTGCCAGAGTGTAAAGCTTGACGGGTATTTGGTGACTAGTGATATGCCATGGCTTCAGTGTTGGGCCCTTTATTGTTTATAGTGTACATTAATGATCTAGACACGAATGTAGGAGGTTTGAGTGGTATGTTCGCAGATGACACCAAGATTGACGATGTGGTAAGTACTGAAGAGGAAAGCTCTAGTTGACAGGATGCTATAGTCAGGCTAGTCAGATGGGCAGAACAATAGGAATGGAATTTAATGTTGTGAAGTGTGAGGTGATGTATTTTGAGAGAACTAAGAAGGCAAGGGAGCATCCAATGAATGGTAGGATCAGAGGGAGTACAGAGGATCGGGGACCATTGGTATGCATGTCCGTAAATCCTTGAAAGCAACAGAGGATTACGCATATATATGGGATACTTGTCTTTATTAGTTGAGGCATTGAATAAGAGTAGTGAGGTTACGATGGCACTGTAAAACATATTAAATAGGCAACAGCTGGAATACTGGGTGCAGTTCTGGTTGTCACATCGTAGGAAGGATTTGAGTGCAGAAGAGATGCTGCAGCGGAGATTCACCAGGATGTTTCCTGGGCTGGAGCAATTTAGCAGTGAAGAGAAACAAGACTGGGTTGACTTCCTCATAGCAGAGAAAGCTGAAGGGGTCCTGATTGAGGTGTACTACATTATGAGGGGCATAGATAGGGTAGTTGGGAAGAGATTTTTCCCTTAGTAGAAGGATCAACAACCAGAAGAAATAGATTTAAGGAAAAGGGCAGAAGGTTTAAAGGGTGGGTATCTGAAACTCACTGCCTGAAAGGAAACTATCACAACATTTAGGAATGATTTAGATCGGCACTTGAAGTACCATAGCATAAAAGAGTAAAAGGCAAGTGCTGTCGAAAGTGGGAGCAGATTAGATAGATGCCTGCTGATAAGAGCAGACATAATTGGCGAAAGGGCTTCTTTCTATCCTGCGAAATTCAATGACTCTATTCAATGAACGAATGAAAAAAAGGGATTAACACGGATATTACCGAAGCAGGAGGTTTTGAGTTATAAGGAGAGGCTGGATAGGCTGGGACTTTCTTCCCTGGAATGTAGCAAACTAAGTGGTGATCATATAGAGGTTTATAAAATCATGAGAAGCATAGATAAGGTGAATAGCCAAGGTATTTTCCACAGGGAAGGGGAGTCCAAAACTAGATGGCATAGATTGAATATGAGAGGAGAAAGATTTAAAAAGGACCTGAGGGGTAACTTTTTCACACAAAGGATGCTGCATGTGTGGAGCAAGCTGCCAGAGGAAGTAGTAGAGGCAAGTACAATAACGACATTTAAATGATATTTGGACAGGTACATGGATAAGAAAGGTTTAGAGAGACATGGGCCAATGTAGGCAAATGGGACTAGTTCCGTTCAGGTCAGCGTGGAAGAGTTTGAGCGAAGAGTCTGTTTCCATGCTGTATGAATCTGTGACTTTATGATAGGGAAGAACATGGAATGTCCTTGGAGAAGCACACACCTTCTTCACATGTAGTACCACTCCCTGCAAATTCCCCCAACCACTATCAATTCCTCCAACCACCCAGTATTTCCATAAACTTAAACAGAGCCACTGGAAAGTAATCAACAACTAATCTGCCAGTTACTGACGATCCCTTTAAGAATTGTTCGCTTTGCATGGTTAAGAGAAGTTGTTGACCAGTGTGACCTGGTGCTGAATGACTGTTAGGACACATTCTGCATGTGTCTAATGCACACAATTCGCATCTTCAGCAAGGTGACGCTTAGCACAGGGGCCTAATCCAGAACTGAGCAGAATTCGCATTTACGTCATTTTACTGCAAAACCGCCACAAGTCAAAATTCGCTGTGCTGCTGAAGCAAATTTTGCAGGCAGGCTCGTCTTATTTGTAAAACTACAGATTGTCTTTCAGTTACGTGTTTGATGAGTAAGTATACTCTACATATTTTTTTTTGTTCAAATATCATGACCTTCTGAATAAGACCAACATATGTCTGCATCTTTTTTGACAATTTAATATCTAGCTGTATCTGACAATTCAAAGAAAAACAACCTGTGGCTAAAGACAAGATAAATGTATGAGGCCATTTTCAAGACATTGTGGTGAAACAATTGATACACGTTTAATGTTGTACATTTCTTGTAGATGCAATTAATATCAAACTTATCATTAATCATAACCAAAGGTTAACAGGACCAGTCAATGAGATTTAGTATATTGCAGCGATTGAATAGAGCTTAGCATTTATTCTGTCTATGAGATTCAATGAAAACAGATTTTTTTGTAGCAATGATTAGTCATTCCAAGTGTGGGCAAATGTTTCTTAAAGGAGACAACCTGCAAAGAATAACATTTTAGTCACAATGCCACTGAAACTACCCCTTACCCTGGAGCATGGTTTGTAAGAACATTGGATTTCTCAGGGAAGAAATATCAATTTCAGTTGGTTTATATTCTACCATCCTGATAATTATACGGTACATCGATAATGGAGCTTTTAACTAAATCACAGCAATCAATCTCTTCTCAATTAATGTGCAATAAAGGACAGAGGATGCAAGGAAATGTTCTGGTCATGGAGCCATACTATTCCTAGAGTTGCCACAAAAGTGAAAGCTTTTTAAAAAAAATTTGCAACATCCCCAAGCTGCCTGATTTTTAGACCCAGGTTGATGGACGAAGTTTCTGTACTTAAGAAGAAATCACAATTTATTACAGGTCATTAGATTCTAGCGACAGGTAATCGATTAAGCTAAATTAAGTAAACTCTACAAATTGAAGCTCTAAACCCCTTTTAAACTCTCGCTTACACACAGACAGACAGACATAAACAGGAAAAACAAAACACGTGGAGAGAAAACTGGGAAAACAGTTCCATGACAACAAGGTGCAGATCTGGATGAACACAGCAGGCCAAGCAGCATCATAGGAGCAGAAATGCTGACGTTTCGGGCCTAGACCCTTCATCAGAAATGGGGGAGGGGAAGGGGGTTCTGAAATAAATAGGGAGAGAGGGGGAGGCGGATAGAAGATGGATAGAGGAGAGGATAGGTGGAGAGGAAACAGACAGGTCGAAGAGGCGGGGATGGAGCCAGTAAAGATAAGTGTAGGTGGGGTGTTAGGGAGGGGATAGGTCAGTCCAGGGAGGACGGACAGGTCAAGGAGGCGGGATGAGGTTAGTAGGTAGGAGATGGGGGTGCGGCTTGAGGTAGGAGGAGGGGATAGGTGGGAGGAAGAACAGGTTAGGGAGGCGGGGACGAGCTGGGCTGGTTTTGGGATGCAGTAGGGGGAGGGGAGCTTTTGAAGCTTGTGAAATCCACATTGATACAATTGGGCTGCAGCGTTCCCAAGCAGAATATGAGTTGCTGGTCCTGCAACTTTCAGGTGGCATCGTTGTGGCACTACAGGATGGACATGTTGTCTGAGGAATGGGAGGGGAGTTGAAATGGTTCGCAACTGGGAGGTGCAGTTGTTTATTGCGAACCGAGCGTAGGTGTTCTGCAAAGTGGTCCCCGAGCCTCCGCTTGGTTTCCCTGATGTAGAGGAGGCCACAACGGGTACAGCGGATGCAGTATACCACATTGGCAGATGTGCAGGTGAACATCTGCTTGATGTGGAAAGTTTTCTTGGGGCCTGGGATGGGGGTGAGGGAGGAGGTATGGGGGCAGGTGTAGCACTTCCTGCGGTTGCAGGGAAAAGTACAGGGTGTGGTGGGGCTGGAGGGGAGTGTGGAGCGGACAAGGGAGTCACGGAGAGAGTGGTCCCTCTGGAAAGCAGATAAGGGAGGGTAGGGAAAGATGTCTTTGGTGGTGGAGTCGGATTGCAGATGGCGGAAGTCTCGGAGGATGATGCGTTGGATCCGGAGGTTGGTGGGGTGGTACGTGAGGATGAGGGGGATTATTTTTTGGTTGTTATTGCAGGGACGGGGTGTGAGGGATGAGGTGCGGGAGATGGGGGAGACACGGTTGAGGGTGTTCTCGACCACTGAGGGGGGGAAGTTGCGGTCCTTGAGAAACGAGGACATCTGAGATGTACGGGAGTGGAATGCCTCATCCTGGGAGCAGATGCGGCGGAGGCGAAGGAATTGGGAATAGGGGACGGCATTTTTGCAGGAAGGTGGGTGGGAGGAGGTGTATTCTAGGTAGCTGTGGGAGTTGGTGGGCTTGAAATGGATATTGGTTTCTAGGTGGTTGCCCGAGATGGAGACAGAGAGGTCCAGGAAGGAGAGCGAGGTATTAGAGATGGTCCAGGTGAACTTAAGGTTGGGGTGGAAGGTGTTGGTGAAGTGAATGCGTTCCCCATACAGATGGCCTCAGACAACATGTCCATCCTGGGCCTCCTGCAGTGCCACAACGATACCACCTGAAGGTTGCAGGAACGGCAACTCATATTCTGCTTGGGAACCCTGCAGCCCAATTGTATCAATGTGGATTTCACAAGCTTCAAAATCTCCCCTCCCCCTACCGCATCCCAAAACCAGTCCAGCTCGTCCCTGCCTCCCTAACCTGTTCTTCCTCCCACCTATCCCCTCCTCCCACCTCAAGCCGCACCCCCATCTCCTACCTACTAACCTCATCCCGCCTCCTTGACCTGTCCATCCTCCCTGGACTGACCTATCTCCTCCCTAACTCCCTACCTACACTCACCTTTCCTGGCCCCATCCCCGCCTCTTCGACCTGTTTGTTTCCTCTCCACCTATCCTCTCCTCTATCCATCTTCTATCCGCCTCCCCCTCTCTCCCTCTTTATTTCAGAACCCCCTTCCCCTCCCCCATTTCTGATGAAGCGTCTAGGCCCGAAACGTCAGCCTTTCTGCTCCTAGGATGCTGCTTGGCCTGCTGTGTTCATCCAACCCTGCACCTTGTTGTCTCGGATTCTCCAGCATCTGCAGTTCCTACTATCTCTAAAACAGTTCCATAGTCTTTGTGAGATTTGTTGGGTGAGATTTATTTCTCCTTGGCATTTCTTCTATAAATAAAAAATATACAGCGTTTACATAATTGACAAAGCACTTTATCCATTATATTCATTATTCTTGAATATCAATGGCTTGCCGTTGCCAGTCTGAGGTAACTATCCTTCACATGTCTGCCTTCTTAGTGAGATTCAATAAGCATTGTGCCTCAGTGAATAGCACTGCTGTCTCACAGCGTCACGGGGATCCAGGTTTGACTCTAGCCTTGGGTGACTGTCTGTGTGGAGTTTGCACTTTTACCCTATGTCTGCATGGGTTTCTGCTGGGGGCTCTGGTTTCCTCCCACAGTCCAACGATGTGCTGGTTAGGTGGATTGACCATGCTTAAATTGTCCATAGTGTTCAGGGTGTACAGGCTCGGTGGATTAACCGTGGTAAATGCAAGGTTATGGGGTTAGCGTTTGGGCCTGGGCTTGGATGGGATGCTCTTCGGAGGGTTGGTGCAGACTTGATGGGCCAAATGGCCTCTTTCTGCACTAAAGGGATTCTATAATATCAAAGTCAAACTAGACTTGACCTGTCCAGCTCTGACATATATACTAATGGCAAGAGCACTGTTGTGTAATTAGAAATGTTATCCCTTGTCTCAATGATAATGCATTCAACTTTGAGTAAAAAATAATGGATTTGGCCTGTAGAATGCAAGCATGTGCTCAAGTTTGACACTTTCAGAAGTAACCAATTTTCAAATGGGACATTAAATTATCTAAGCCTGTCTAAATTGATGTAAAGTATCCCATCCATGGTGGCATTCAAAGTAGGCCTGGGGAGGTTACTTTTTTTATTCACTCACAGAATAAGGGCATCATTGACTAAGCCAGCATTTACTGACCATCCCAAACGACAGTTAATTCATTCATAGAATCCCTACAGTGTGGAAAGAGGCCCTTCGGCCCAACAAATCCACACTGAACCACAGAGTATTCCACCCAGACCCATTCCCCTTTAACCCATCTAATCTGCACATCCCTGAACTCTATGGGCAGTTTAGCATGGCCAATCCACCTAGCCTGCACATCTTTGGACTGTGGGACGAAACCGGAGCACCCAGAGGAAACCCACACAGACACGGGGAGAATGTGCAAACTCCACACAGACAGTCACCCAAGGGTGGAATCAAACCCAGGTTCCTGGTGCTGTGAGGCAGCAGTGCTAACCTCTGAGCCACCGTGCCGTTAAGTATCAACAATAATGTGTTACTACGAGCCTGGAGTCAACTGTGAGCCAGACAAAGTAAGGATGGCAGTTTCCTACCGTAAAGGACAATAGGTGAACTAGATGGGTTTTTCCAGCAATCGACAATCAATTCATGGCCATTAGACTCTTAATTCCAGATTTTTATTGAATTCAAATTCCACCTTCTGCTGTAGTGAAATTTGTGATTCAAACTCAAGTCTCCAGAACATTGTTACAGAGATAGTAGGAACTGCCGATGCTGGAGAAAGGTCTCGACCTGAAACGTCAGCTTTCCTGCTCCTCTGATGCTGCTTGGCCTGCTGTGTTCATCCAGCTCTACACCATGTTATCTCCAGAACATTACCTGGATCTGCTAGATTAATTGTCCAGCAGTGATATCACTAAGTCATCACCTCCCCTATATAAGCACTTGCGGCCTTGGTTTGTTGTATAATGATCTTAGGATGCTGAAGCAACCCAGCAAAGATTGTGGAGCTGCCCATCCTTGGGTTTAGATAGCACATTGTGGGGAGAAGTAAAAGAGAAAGAGAGAAACACATGCAGAGAAGCATGTGAAGTGGACTGACTAGTATTACGTGGTAGAGTTTATGGAATAGTCTTTCAATAATGCAACAGTAAGATTAGACCCTGGTTTTTCTCTGATTACCTTGTAATGGAGCATTTAGTCCTAATTTCTAATAAACTGTATTATAGAGAAGCCCAAACCTGAAAACCTCTCCTTCTCTTCGACCAGTTTGTTTTAAAACCAAATTCAGATGTGAGCATAAAAGTGCAGAATCAAACATTCAACCTTTAAATAGCATCTTCAAAACACACATTATCACAATCTGTCCACTCCATTTGCTTAGATAATCAAAAGTGACAAACTTATCAGCTGTAACATGCTCTGGGACAGCCTGAGAATGTTAAAAAGGACTATAAAAAATCCAAAAATCCATTCTTGTATATCCCTGCAAACCAGAATGTCATGAAAGCATGCTGCATATCAAATAAGGATTTTAAACTATTGGCTGGAAACTGCATTGAACTTGAGTTTGAAGATAACTCTGATTTGCTTTATTGCACACATTACATTCAAACCTTCGGAATGAAGATAGCATAACTGCAAAACCCGTCAGACACTTAGCTCAAGAAAATCTAAAGATCAACACCTCATCTCCCATTAGCAAGGCATCAAGACAATCATCTGACATGGTCAACTGTTGGGGACAAACCATTAAGCATAATCACTTGGACAACAGGACCCTGGCTAAAAGGATCACTGGACCCAAAACGTTAGCTCTGATTTCTCTCCACAGATGATGCCAAACCTGCTGAGTTTTTCCAGCAATTTCTGTTTTTGTCCCTGGCTAAAAGAGTTTCCCAATTAATCAAATAAAACCAAATTACTGTGGATGCTGGAAATCTGCAATTAAAAACAGAAGGTGCTGGAGAAACTCAGCAGGTCTGCCAACATCTGTGAGGCGAGAAGCACAGTTAACATTTTGAGTCTGGCATGATTTCTTCGGAACTGAAATGGGCCAGAAAATGACAGAGCAAGAGGAGAAGCAAGTGGAACAGATTGTGAGGGTGCATATGACAAAAGACAAGGCATGATAATGGTGGTAAAGGAGAGATAGATATGTAAGAGAAGACAGGAAGAACTGCAAGTGCTGGAAGTCAGAGCTGATACAGTGTGGAGCTGGAGGAACACAGCAGGCAAGGCAGCATCAGAGGAGCAGGAAAGTCGATGCTTCGGGTCGGGACCCTTCATCCTCACTGGGGAGGGGAAAGGGAACTCAAAAATAAATAGAGGGAGGGATGTGGTGCTGGGGGATGGTGGGTGAGGTAGTGATAGGTGGATGCAGATAGGGTGTTGTGGAGAATGATCAATGGGAAGGGTGGTGTGGAGCAGACAAGGGAGTTGCGCAGTGAGTGGTCCCGATGGAAAGCAGGGGTGGGAAAGGGAATATCTCTTTGGTGGTGGGGTCTAACTGCAGATGGCAAAAGTGGTGGAGGATGATGTGTTGGATTTGGAGCTTGGTAGGTTGGTATGTGAGGAAAAAGGGGACTCTATCCTTGTTGTTCTTATATGAGGGGGTTTGAGGGCAGAAGAGCAGGAAATGCAGGATATGTGGTTGAGGGCATTATGAATCACGGGAGAGGGGAAGCCATGGTCCTTGAAGTAAGAGGGCATCTGAGATGTCCGGGAATGGAACGCTTCATCCCAGGAGCAGATGTGGAGGAGGAGGAGGAATTGGGAGTATGGGATCACATTTTTGCAAGAGGTGTTGTCAAGTAGGTGAGAAGAGGTGTTGTCAAGGTAGCTGTGGGAGTGGATGGGTTTGAAATAGATGTCGATATTGAGTTGGTTGCCAGAGATGGAGACGGACAGGTCCAGGAAGGGGAGGGAGGAGTCAGAGATGGTCCATGTGAATTTGAGTTTGGGGTGAAAGGTGTTAGTGAAGTGGACGAACTGTTCAAGCTCCTTGTGGGAGCTCGAGGCAGCACCAATACAGTCATTGATGTAGCGGAGGAAGAAGTGAGGGATTGTGCCAGTGTAGCTGCGGAAGAGGGACTGTTCCATGTATCCTACAAAGAGGCAGGCATAGCTTGGACCCATACGGGTGCCCATTGCCACCCCTTTTGTCTGTAGGAAGTGGGAGGAGTTCAAGGAAAAGTTGTTGAGGGTGAAGATAAGTTCCGTCAAGTGGATGAGAGTGTTGGTGGAGGGGGACTGGTTGGGCCTGCGGGGGAGGAAGAAATGGAAGGCTTTTAGGCCATCTGTGTGGTGGTCACAGGTGTAGAGAGGCTGAACGTCCACGGTGAAGATAAGGTATTGGGGGCCGGGGAATTGAAAGTCTTGCAGAAGTTGAAGGGTGTGGGTAGTGTCCTCAACATAGGTGGGGAGTTCCTAGACTGGGGGAGTCGAGGTAAGTGGAGATGAGTTCGGTGGGGCAGGAGAAGGCAAAGACAATGGGTCGACCGGGACAGTCAGATTTATGGATTTTGGGTAGGAGGTAGAAACTTTCCTGGGCCTTTGGCAGAGCATCTGTGATCTGTATACTCCAATCAACACCACCTTCCAGTTTGCCAGCCATTTCAACTCCCTTTCCCACTCTCTTGGCGACATGTCCATCCTGGGCCTCATCTAATGTCGCAATGAAGCCACAGAAAAATTGGGGGAACAACACCTTATATTCAGCCTCGGGAGCCTACAGTCCAATGGTTTCAACATAGAGTTTATCAGCTTCAAAATCTCCCCACCCCCAGCCTCATCCTCTGTCCAGCCCTCTCTGTTATTCCCACCTCCTTGACCTGATACAACCTGTCCATCCCCCTTCTCACCTATCTGCCTCACCCTTCTCCTCAAACCCCTACCTGTGTCCACCGATCACCAACCCAGCTATCTTCCCCCCAGCCCCACCTCAACACCACCTCCCCCACTTGTTTTTGAGCTCCCTTCCTCCTCCTCAGTCCTGACAAAGGGTCCCAACCTGAAATGTCGACTTTCCTGCTCCTCTGGCGCTGCCTGACCTGCTCCACCTGATATCGACTCGATATGTAAAATAGATGTAAATGTTAAATGCGATAAAGGGAGATGATTTTGTTCTGCTCAGGTCAAAGCAACAGGATGCAAAGGAGACGTGTCTGGGGAAGGTGAGGGATATAAGAAAAATGGATGATAGACATGCAGCTCTGCAGTTGTTTAATTAAATATTGAGTCGTAGACACCGTAAAGTGCCCAAGTGGAAATTGAGATATTGTTCCTCGAGCTTGTATTGAGGTTCATTGGAGTACTGTAACAGGCAAAGGAAGTGTTAGTTTGGGAGCAAAGTGTTCTGTTGAAATGACAAGCAATCAAATCTAATCAAATTATCTTTGGAAACGCTGGCAGTGATTATATTTGGGTTCCCCGGGCAGTTAGAAACACATTCACGACAAGCCAATCCTTTGTAATATTTATGTATCTATCTCCTTTGCAGTACCGAAGACAAAGTGCAGATGTTGAGAGAGGAGACACAACTGCGGCCCTTCCTGCTTCTTTCTCTCTCCAACCCATTCTGCAAGCTTCAAATTTTATTGACCGAGTGAGAACATCCGGGGATTCTGTTGCTGATCATAACACAAAGAAGTATCAGAGCTGTTGATGTACATCCCAAGATACAAGAGTGTGAATGTTAAATCCATTTATTTGAAATATTTTTCTCCCCAACTTTAACAGAGGGCTTGATCTGCTAGAAGTGAATTGATCAACATTAGCAGTAAAATAACAGAGTGGAATTTCTAATTGAAGATTCAATGTTCGTATTCTAATTTCAGTACTGAAGAAGCAGAAGATAGAAAGGGTCTAAAATTCCACTGTGTGGTTAGCAGATATAAAATAAAATGAAGTATTTGACTTGCACTCCCGTTGGAATAGTTAATGCTCATTTCTTGCCAATGTCCCCCCTTCTAGGTTTTCATTCTTTACTGAGTCAGAGTTCCAAGGCACCAGCTACCTCCTGCTTTATTGTGAGCCTTTACTAAAGTGAGACATCCAAAGCTCTACAGAGGAGGATAATGAAGCAAACATTGGCACTGACTCAGTGGAAGAGACATTCTGACAGATTATCAAATGCGTGATCAATGGAATGTCTTACACAAAGTGTTTTAAAGAAGTACATAGAGGTGAAAAGGCATAACCATCAATTGTGAGGTTAAGGGTATTGCGGATGGTCAAACCCTACTGTATGCCTGTTACTTATGTGATAATCTTGATGATGAAGAATTGACGTGAAAACATAGATGATAAATGCTGTGCTCCTCTATACCACATAATGCCCAAGGATTGCTGGATGGGGTGCATTTAGTTTGGTTTATAGTCCTCTCCTTGAATTGGGGCACTGAGTTCACATAAAGTGTTCCAGTTATTCTAGTTAGGATACAAACTGGAGATCAAACTGAAGACCTTCCCAATGTGTAGAATTCAGCTGATCATGAGCCTTCAGGAGAGCTGAGTTTTGAAATGATACATGGAGCAGAGAATAGTCTTCCCCACATGACAACATTCAATGATAGTTTCCTCTCTCTCTCTCCTCTGCAATTATTAAAAGATGTATATCTTTGTGCCTTTTAATCTCCTTAATTAATGTTTTAAACCTTATAATGAAGTGGAATGTGTCTTGCATGCAAGTCTTTAATATTTGATGTACTGTAGTTATTCTGCAAGTAATTATGGATTATGCAATTTGTTAAATACATTATGCATGTGCTTCTCACTTGAATAATAAAAAAAGTAAAAAATGAATTATATCTTTGTCGCTAATATTGGGGCTACTTCCTGGGGTTCAACTGAATACATGTTAATCAAATATACAACTGAAGCTGAATATATAATGAGTTTTAACCATGGGTAAACTTGGGTAAAGGGATTGTAATGAACAATTATCCTGCTCCTGTTCACTACAATGCTGATGGCGTGCAAACTGCAGGCTGCCTGCTGATTTCAATGATTTCAAAATAAAACCAACACTAGTCATATGCAAATTGGCTGATCTTTTTAGCAGAATTTCAGTAATTTGATGGTTAACACCACTTAAAATGCTTTTGTTATTCATTTGTAGGACGTGGGTGTTTCTAGCTGAGCCAGCATTTCTTGTCCATCCCTAGTTGCCCTTGAGAAAGTGGTGGTGAGCTGCCTTCTTGAACCGCTGCAATCCAAATGCTGTAGGTTGACCTAAAGTACCCTTAGAGAGATATGTTGTGGATGGAGCAGTGCTGGCAGTCACTTCAGAAGTAAATCTGACCCAGATATTATTGAAGAATATATCAACATAAGCGAACATGGCTTCCCTTCAAATTCTGTACAAAAAGCCTTAGTGAAGGGTGAGGGATTGTTTGTGTCCAGAGGTGACCAGCAGTATCTGCAGATACACAATCAGAAAGCAGTGGGAGTATATAGACATTACTTTTATGCAGGAGTCAAGCCCAAGGACCTGGATACAATGCCACAAAAAATTCAATGTCTTTGTGAGTGGTCACGGCTAATGAGTGTTTCGTCAAAAGCCAGATTCTACCAGTACTAGACTCATCTAACAAAAATGCATATCAAACGTGGCTCATTGCTATGTTCCCAGCTAATGTTATTACAGGGCAAGTCAGATCCTAGATTGAAATCTGGCTTAATAAAACTGAAAGAATTGTGGATGCTGTGAATCAGGAACAAAAACAGAAGTTGCTGGAAAAGCTCAGCAGGTCTGGTAGCATCTGTGGAGAAAAAAAATCAGAGTTAACGTTTCGGGTCTGATGACCCTTCCTCTGAGGAAGGGCCTCTGGACCTGAAACGTTAACTGATTTTTCTTCACAGATGCTGCCAGACCTGCTGAGCTTTTCCAACAACTTCTGTTTTTGTTCCTGAAATCTGGCTTGATAGATCATAATTTGTTTTTGTTTGATCTTAACAATTTGGTCTTGCACTGAACCACAAGAATGCAATGCTGCATATTTTGTTTTAATAATGAAACAGTCACTTATTACACAAAAGAAATAAAGATACAACAGAGCTGTCCAAGACAAGATGGTGGCGCTGGAAAGGTAGCAGTGTTTGGGTTCCTGGGCCCACCCACTCCAGACTGGCAGCTTCCTCCCTTCTTTCCTTACTGTTTTTGTCTTCTTTCTTTTTCTTCATCTACTTCCTGGCGATGTTGGAGAAGATGACTTTGCAGAGGAGGGTAGCCAGAGTCAGGGCTCTTGGTGAGGTGACAGCTGCTTAGCCTGGCAGCAGAGCCTGGGACCCCTGGTTGTGGTAGGCCCAGAGACAGGGACCCCTGGTTGTGGTAGGCCTGGAGACAGGGACCCCTGGTTGTGTAGGCCCGGAGACAGGGACCCCTGGTTGTGGTAGGCCCAGAAACAGAGATTTCTGGTTGTGGTAGGCCTGGAAACAGAGGCCCCTGGTTGTGGTAGGCCCGGAGACAGGGACCCCTGGTTGTGGTAGGCCCGGAGACATGGACCCCTGGTTGTGGTAGGCCCAGAGACAGGGACTCCTGGTTGTGGTAGGCCCGGAAACAGAGATTTCTGGTTGTGGTAGGCCCGGAGACAGGGACCCCTGGTTGTGGTAGGCCCGGAGACAGGGCTATCTGGTTGTGGTAGGCCTGGAGACTGGGATCTCTGAATGTGGTAGGCCCGTAGACAGGGACCCCTGGCTGTGGTGGGCCCGGAGACAGGGATTTCTGAATGTGGTAGGCCCAGAGACAGGGATTTCTGAATGTGGTAGGCCTGGAGACAGGGACTCCTGCTTATCAGCGAGGTGGCGGCAGCAGTGAATCTGTGGCTCTTTGTTGAGTGTGGCTCCAGCATGTGACCTGGAATCAGTGGCGGCGTCAGCAAGGTAATGAAGAGGTAATGTCTTAGGAATGGCAACCCTGATGCTGGTGGGTCCAGCGCAGGCAGCGGTGAGGTGATGGAGGTGTCATGTGTGAACTGGCTTAGGGTAGAGGACTCATGGTGGAGCCGGCGAAACAAAGATGGTCTCTCTTTCAGCTCTGTCTTTTTGTTCTTTTTCTTCTTAAACTATTCAAAATGGCGCTGGCTTGTGGCAACAGTTGAAGCTTTTCCCTGTACTTTACTGTATTATTCATTGTAAAATATAAATGACAATAAATAAATCATCATTCATTCATTCATTCATGCTTTTTGTCTATAACATAAGTTTAAAGATTTCAAAATATGTGGTCGAATGTAATCCCATTAGCATTCCTTTATCGTATTTAGACTAGAGATAATTCCCTTCCCTAATACCTCCATGGGGCTCATTTAACCATCACTTCAATTCCAGTCTTGAAAGTCTGATAGCCTCTTCCTTGAATCTTCATATAGCTGAACTCAGACTTTCTCAACTTTAAATAACTTCTGTTCTAGAACTTTCAAATGAAAGTCGTCACACTGAGGTAACCTATTTCTTAACAGGGAAATGTGAGGCTATACATTTTGTCAGGAAGGAGAGAGAAAGTGAACATTATTTAAATGGAGAAAGTCTGAAGAAAGCTACAGAACAGAGTCATTTGGGAGTCTTTGTCCATGAATCACTAAAAGCGAACATCCAATCTCTGAGAGTAACAGGGAAGGCAAATGAAATATTTATTGTAAGGAGGTGGGAATATAAAAGTAAAGAGGTTTTGCTAAAACTGTGCAAGGCACTGATCAGGCCACAGCTGAAGTACAGCAAACAGTTCTGGGGCACTTACTTAGGCGAAAAAATACCAGCAATAGATGCAGTATGCAGAAGGTTCAATAGGTTGATACCAAGTATAGAGAGACTGTCTTATGGGGAAAGGTTGAGTACATTTGACCTGTATGTGTTGGGATATAGAAGAATAAGAGGTGAACTTTGCTGAAACTTACAAGATTCTGAGAAGACTTGACATGGTAGATGTAGAATTGTTGTTTCCCCTTATGGGAGTGTGTAGCACCAGAGCACATCATTTCATACTGCACATCCAGGACAGAGATTATGAGGTCCCTAACACCTCATCTTCACCATGGACATATAGTTCCTTTATGCCTATATCTCCAACACAGAGGGTCTAAACACCCTCTGCTTCTTCCTCTCCCGTAGGCCCAATCAGTCCCCCTCCACTGACACTCTCATTCACTTGGCAGAACTGATCCTCACCCTCACCAATTCTTCCTTTGATTCCTCCCACTTCATACAAACCAAAGGGGTGGTCATAGGCACTCACATGGGCCTGAGCTATGCCTGCCTCTTTGTAGGATTCGTGGAACAGTCGCTCTTCCACAACTACACTGGCGCCATCCCTCACCTATTTCTCCGCTGTATTGATGACTGTATCAATGCTGCCTCATGCACTACCTCAAATTCACCTGGATCATTTCTGACACCTTCATCCCCATACTGGACCTCTCCATCTCCATCTCTGGAAACAAACTCACCACTGACATTCATTTCAAACCCACTACCTCCCACAACTACCTCGACTACACCTCTTCTCACCCACACTCCTGCAAAAATACTATCCCATACTCTCAATTCCTCTGCCTCCACCAAATGTGCTCCCAGGATGAGACATTTTACTCCAGGACATCCCAGATATCCTCCTAGATCATGGACCGTAATTTCCCCTCCTCTGTAATTAAGGATGCTTTCATCTGTGTCTCCTCCATTGCCCGCACATCTGCCCTCAAACTCTCTCTCCCCAACAACAATAAGGAAAGAGTTCCCTTAGTCCTTACATGCACCCCACCAACCTCTCAATCCAATGTATCATCCGCTGACATCTCCATCACCTACAATCAGACCTCACCACCAAAGGTATTTCCTTCCACATCCTTGCTCGCTTTCCACAGGGACCATTAATTCCATGACTTCCTTGTCAGCGCCATACTCCCCAGCAACTTCTCCACCACAGCCGGTACGTATCCCGGCAACCGCAAGAGGTGCAACACCTGCCCCTCACCTTCCCCCTCACCTCCCCCCTCACCTTCCCCCTCACCTACCCCCTCACCTACCCCCTCACCTACCCCCTCACCTTCCCTCTCACCTCCACCCTCACCTACCCCCTCAACCCCCCCTCACCCCCTCTCACCTTGACCCTCACCTTTCCCCTCACCTACCCCTTCACCTCTGTCCTAGGCCCAAAAGAATCCTTCCAAATCAGGCAGAGATTCACCTGCACTTCATCCAACCTGATCTATTGTATCCATAGCTTCATACTTTGTCCCCTCTATACTGACGGGACCAAATCCAGACTTGGGGGCCAGTTTGCGAGCATCTGCGCTCTGCATACATCAACCAACCCTACCTTCCAGTTGCCGACAATTTTAATTCCCCCTCCCACTCCCCTGAGGCCAAACGTAAACTGTTGGAACAATGCCTGATATTTTGCATTTGGAGCTTACAGCCCAATGGCCTCAATATTGACTTCACCAACTTCAAAATCCCTCCACCCCCAGCCTTATCCCACATCCTACCCTTCCCCTCCTCCTCACCTCCCGGACCTGACCTAACCTGTCCATCTTCCTCCTCACCTATCCGCTCCACCCTTCCCACTGACCAATCACAATAACCCCCAACCTGCATCCACCTATCACCATCCCAACTACCCTCCCCCCTAATCACACACCCCTTACTCTATTTACTTCTGGACACCCCTACGCCTCCCTAGTCCTGACAAAGGTTTTTGGCTAAAAACATTGACTTGCCTACTCCTTGGATGCTGTCTGACCTGCTGTGTTTTTCCAGCTTCACACCTATTGACTCTGGCTTCTAGCATCTGCAGTCCTTACTGGCTCCATTATGAGGAATTTCTTCTCCAGAGGGTTATGAAGTTGCAGAATTCTTTACAGCAGAGGGCTGTTAAATATCTCTGATGTCAACAATCCTTTTGCTTTGCATAGATCAGCCATCATTTACAATATTTTCACAATCACCCTCACAAAAATTGTGTCCCATGCAACTTTTTCTAAAACTATGCTCTTTCATCCCGAATGTTATTTTGGAGTTCTAAGAACATTCAAAGTACTTGAAGAACGAGCACAAATGAATGCAATTTCTTCAACAACATATCCATGAAGACCTGATCTTTTTCTCTTCTCAGTATTACACTAGGTTCACTTATTTAAAGATAGCAATTATAGAGTTATAGAGATGTACAGCATGGAAACAAACCCTTTGGTCCAAATTGTTCATGCCGACCCGATATTCTAAATAAATCTGGTCCCATTTGCCAGCATTTGGCCCTTATCCCTCTAAACTCTTCCTATTCCTGTACCCACCTAGATGCCTTTTAAATATTGTAATTGTACCAGCTCCTGCCATCTCCTCTGGCAGCTTATTCCACACAGGCACCACCATCTACATGGAAAAGTTCCTGCAGAGGTCCCTTATAAATCTTTTCCCTCTCATCTTAAGCCTATGCCCTCTAGTTTTGGACTCCCCTGCCCTGGGAAAAAGACCTTGGCTATTCACCCTATCCATGGCCCTCATGATTCCATAAGGTCACCCCTCATCCTCCATTGCTCCAGGGAAAATAGCCCCAACCTATTCAGCCTCTCCTTATAACCTTAACCCTCCAACCCTAGCAACATCTTTGTAAATATTTTCTGAACTCTCTCAAGTTTCACTACACCTTTCCTATAGCAGGGAGACCAGAAATGAATACAGTATTCCAATAGTGGCCTCACCAATGTCCTGAAAAGCAGCAACATGTCCTCCTATACTCAATGCACTGACTAACAATGGCAAGCACACCAAAAGCCTTCTTCACCATCCTATCCACCTGTGACTCCACTTTCAAGGAATTATGAACCTGCACTCCAAGGTCTCATTGTTCAGCAACACTCCCCAGGACTTTACCATTAATTGTATAAGTTCTGCCCTGATTTGCCTTTCCAAAATGCAGCACCTCATATTTACCTCAATTAAACTCCATCTGCCACTCCTCAGCCCATCGGTCCAACTGACCAAGGTCCTATTGTACTCTGAGATAATCTTCTTTGCTGTCCAGCAATTTTTGTATTGTCTGCAAATTTACTAATCATACCTTCTATATTCACATCCAAATCATTTATATAAATGAGAAAAAGCAGTGGACTCGGCACCGAACCTTGCCGTACACCGTTGGTCATGGACCTCCAGCCTGAAAGCAAATTAATTGCAATCATTTTTCAACAGCTGGGGAACTGAGTGTTGAGAAAGGTGGAGTAATGTACATCATTAAAGCTAGCAGTGTAAGTAACATGTAATGATATCCAAATCATTTAGGATAATGTTCAAAGGTGTTCTTAGAGATTTACACACAACATGGGCAATCACTGGGTTAAACAAAGTTTTAAACCATTTCACCAAGCCAGCAGCATAGAAGTCAGAGAAAATTCAGATGCTCACCTGGAATACTGAGTCTAACTCTGGTCAGTAAAAACACATGGAAGGTGACCATGTATGGGGACAGTCCTGAGACCAGTCAGCATCATTGTATTGTGAGGAAACACCTATATTTTTCCATTCTGTCATAGAATGGGAAGAATCTTACCACTATTAAAGATCGTCGTAGATCAGGATCTTTATGGTGGTTGTGTGACTGAGTGATCTAACCAAAGGCAACCAATGAAGTGTCTACTTTCAGTATCACCATCTATTTAACGTTAGTGCGCACCAGGCCAATGGGAGTGCCTGCAGACTTGTGCTGCCAACAGTCCCACAGAGAGGGGTAGGTGTTGCAAGAGAATATGGGGATCCTTAGGCTGAAGTTGTCTTTGGGGAATTGGTAATAGTTATAAAATTATAAATGGCTACAGCTTGGATAAGGACCAACAGGTCCCTGGAGGTGGCTAATTTGTATAACTAGATTTGCATGCCCCCCCCTCACCAACCCCCTCCCCCCCCTCACCCTCACCCGAGGTCCACATCACACTTCCCTGCTCAAAAGAACAAGTTAATATTTAGGCCAATTGGGAAGATGGGAATCAGACTGAGATAAGCTGATTCCTAATTTTAGACCGCAAATAATTTTATTTGTTCGACCAATCTGTTTCCAGCAGATGGGTAAAGTTGAAGTTGGTGTCAATATTCTGTTGATTGCTGTTCTCTCTCCTCCACCCTCTTTCTCTTTTGCATGCTGCCTGTCTGTATAAAAGGTGGACATATTTGAAATAGTTGTATTTCTAAGTAACAGTTTATAGCATTCAAAATGATATTGAGGCCTTGGAACAACTCACAGGAGCTTTAGAAAAATGTACAAGGAACGATGACTTCTATCATGATAACATTTAATGAAATTCCCTCTGATAAGCAAACTCACTTTGTGGCTTTGCTGTGATTTAGTTGATGCACTTTCCTTTATCGACGTGATGCTATCAATTTTATTTATCTCAGCTGAATAGTTAATACAGTTTGATATAGAAATCAGTCTCCAGTGCCAACTTAGATTGTTGCAAATTTAGACTGAAGTGGGACCTGATGGTTGTATAAGATTACGGCTGTACAATGTTCAGTACTACTGAACTGAATTGTATTACAGAGTGATATCAACAGAGTACCAAAGGGGACAAAGGCCATGGTAATAGTGATTATAGTAAAAACTAATGGGAACAATTTTCTAACAATACAAAATGTTGCAAAATGTGGAATCACTACTCATTTCAATTACTCCTGTAATGGAATTCCCACAAGGTTCAAGGTATTGTGAAGAAGTGTCAGATACATAAATTTAATGTAAATTAAACAAATATCAGTCTAACTCAACACATCGTAACAGTGATCGGCATCTAGCCCAGACCATCTGTTGCTCAAACCCTTAACCATGATTTTTACACTTTCAGTCTCAAATGGACCGGTGGGGTGCATGGAGATGAAATCAGTCTTTGCCAATAGATTCTTGTGGGCTTATGCCGAATCAGCAGTACATTTATGCTACCCTCAATTTTCTTTTCCATTTGGGATGGTAAGTGGATGCAATTGGAATAATTTGGGAGAAATTGTTTTCCTGTAGTTATGTAAAATAGGCTCATACCAATCATTCCCCAATTATGCTCGTGTTGCCACACAATTCTTTTCCTTCTGAAAGTTTCACCCCTCTGAAATTGCTGTCCATATCCCATCAGTTCCCATATTGCCTCTGCCTTTATTGACCTTCCTTTATTCCAGATTTTCCATCATCCTCAATTTAGAATTCTCAGTCTTGTGGTTAAATTTACATCAAAAGCCTTGACCTTCTCCACCTGTATGATCTTTTCCAGTACAGCATGATCTCCAACTCTCATACTGGTCAAGTTATGTCACAAATCTAGTCACAGGCAGAATCACACGCTCTGAGAAAACTGAAAGGATAAGGACATCTGCAAGATCAGCCCATATCAGACCAGATACACTCAAGCATCATTAAGGAAAAGACCTGAGTGAAACTACCTAGGGACATTAAGATTGCCATGAAATCCTTTCTGTCTGGTGTCTGAAGGAGAGCTAATGCTTCCTGTGAAATTCTACAAAGCAAAGGGTGAATTACAGGCAGTGAAACTTAATATTGACCTTGAGAAAAATATTTTATCAAAACCCTCATTATTCACCTAAAAATTGTCACCATTAAGCAACAAATCATGAGCTGACAGCACCCCTTTGAAGGCTGAGTTAAATTGAAAGATCAGGATACCAGAGAGTAAAATGTGCTTAAATTTTTAGAAGTACTTTTAGGCTGAAATTTTTTTTGAAAGGCAATAAAGTTGCTGGGAAATTAAATAGCTGCATTAAAAAAATTACATGGTATTTACAGCAAAGATAAAGCCTTTTGACCTAATTGGTATATCCTAGAGTTTATGGTCCATCCAAACCTATCTTCTCAGCCCACTTCAGCTACCCCTACCAGCATACCTTTCTATTCAATGTTTTCCTTTGTGCTTAAGCAGGTTCTCCTTGAATTAACTTAAGCTATTCACCACAAGCACTACATGTGAATCGATTCCCTACAGTGTGGAAGCGGACCATTCAGTCCATCAAGTCCACATCGACACTCTGAGGAGCATCACTCTCAGACCCACGCCCCCCACAAACCCTACTCCTGTAACCCTGCATTTCCCACGGTTTCCTCCAAAGATGTGCAGGTTTGGTGGATTGGCCATGCTAAATTGCTCTTAGTGTCCAGGGATGTGTAGGCTAGGTGGATTAACCAGGGAAATGCAGGGTTACAGGGATAGGGTAGTGGTTGGGGACTGGGTGGGCTGATCTTCGGACAGTCGGGGTGTGGCCAAATTCAGTTCCTGGTCAATGATTACTCTTATGATGCTTGGGGGGTTGGGGATTCAGTGAAGGGGCGATGTCTAGATTCTGTCTTGTTGGAAATGGCAGTGCCTGGCACTTATCTAAGTTGATTTTTACTCCAATACTCAAATTGAGGTCCAACTAATGTTTTATAAGTGGTCATCATAACGTCCCTGCTTTTGAATTTTATACTTTAGTATTCATACAATATATGTGCTTTAGCAGGTTAATTAGAATTCCACGTCATGGCTATCCTTCACATAGTTGAAGCAATGTAGTGGTAAACAACGATTGATGAACTCCTTTTCTGATTGTTTTCCACTTTGCTGACTCCCGTTATTAACTCTCCCTTCTGTTTCAGGTTGGCAGCAAAAGTCACATATGAGGGAATGGAATTCCTCCAATTAAGGCAGCATGGTGGCTATGTGGTTAGCAGCACCAGGGACCCGGGTTCGATTCCAACCTCGGGCAACTGTGTGGACTTTGCACATTCTCCCTGTGTCTGTATGGGTTTCCTCCCACAGTTGAAAGATGTGCAGGTTAGGCGGATTGGCTGTGCTAAATTACCCATAGTGTCCATGAATGTGCAGGCTAGGTGGATTAGCAATGGGAAATGCAGGGATACAGGGATCGGTAGGCCTATGTGGGATGCTCTTCAGAGGGTCGGTGTAGAATTCAATGGGGCGAATGGCCTGCTTCCACATAGCGACGATTCTATGATCTACGTGTACAGAGCTCCTTTCTAATCCAGTATATAAAAATTCCAACGAGGGAAGATTGGCTGAGGGGAGAAAGGTGAAAATGGTGAACATAGTAAACATCATATAATGCATATTAAAATGATAACAGCCAAGAACACATGTATGGAAAAAAAATTAGTAATTTGCTGCAAAACTGTTTTTGAAGGGCTCAGAATAAAAATTTGAGAAATAAAATCGATTATAAAATTGGTAAACAACATTGTACAAAAAACTGTATTCAACAGTGTACAGGAAAGATAAATCCCACTACAAGCAAAGAACAAACTATATATTAGTGGTATTCTTTGGATGAATGATGTTATAGGGAACAGTTGAAAGATACAAAAGAGGTCAACATTAATTTTATATATCGTAAAAGAGTGCATTAATAGGCAGGATATGGAGAGATTTGGAAAGCAATCAAAAAGCAATTAGAAAAGCAAAGAGGAACAATGAAACTAATCATCAAGGACATTAAAACAAAACAACAAAATGTTTTACAGACAAATCAATTAAACAAAAGGAAAGCTGTGATTGTGATTAGAATAAAACCACTAAAATTTATACAGGATAATGCCATGTGTAATGACAGAGACATAACAGAATATTAAATAATTGTTATTCTTCAGTATTTATAGGAGAGATAGAACAGGAAGAATTGACAATGAATGATGAAATGAGCAATGAGATGAGGGCCAAAAACAGAAGTTGCTGGAAAAGCTCAGCAGGTCTGGCAGCATCTGTGAAGAAAATTCACAGCTAACGTTTCGAGTCTGGTTCTGAGGAAGGGTCACTGGACCTGAAATGTCAATTCTGATTTTTCTTCACAGATACTGCCAGACATGCTGAGCTTTTCCAGCAACTTCTGTTTCTCTTCCTACTTTACAGCATCCGCAGTTCTTTCAGTTTTTATTGAGATGAGAGCATTTAGAATAAAAAGATGGATGCATTGAATTAGGTAAGAGAACTCAAATTAGATCACATCCCTAGTCTGGAAAGATTGCATCAATTGATTTTAAAATAATTTCAAGAAGTAATAGCAGAAGTATTACTATTCCTAATAAATAATTTGTTGGAAAAATGTGTACTTCCAAACCTTTGGTGGACACAAAGTAATTCCTACTTTGCAAAAGAGAGACAGAACATGTCTTGTGAATTAAAACTTAACAGTGGTGAGAAACAAAAAAACTGTAATGAATAGTCAGAAGTAAGACTTCTAAAGTAAAAATCTTGCTTGACCAAACTTCCAGAAGTTTTAAAGAGTAGACAATGATAATGTAATAGATGTAATTTTCAATAGGCCTTCAATAACATGCCTCACAATAGCCAAATGAACAATGTCACGGAAAGTGGAGTTGATGGCAAGTGACAGAATGGATTGCTTGCTGGCTTCAAGGTAGAAACAAGAAAATGGGAGTATAGTTATTCAGAGCAGAGCAGCAGAAGATGGGAAGTGGTGTTACGAAAGGATCAATGCTGCAAATACCCCTCTTCACAAGTTCATTTAACAATTTGGACTTGGAATCAAACTCACAATTTCTCAACTTTTAGATTGCAGCAATAAGGGGGCTCGGTCAATACCGCGGAGGACTGCAGCAAGGTAGAAGAGGATATTAATAAACCTACCACATGGACAAATATTCAGCAGTGGGGGCTCAAGACAACAGTGCAGAAGTATGTTTTTGCAGAAAGTACTTGCAAAATACAATACAACAATAATACAATATAATAGAGCACGGGAACAGGCCGTTGGGCTCACCAAGCCTGTCCCGATTCCTGATCCTTATTTAGAGACACTACTTACTGCCCATGCGTGGTTTCTATCCCACTATTTGCCTCCCGTTCATGTATCTATCAAGATATGCCTTAAATGTTGCTAACATGACTGCTTACACCACCACCACTGTCAGGACATTCCTAACACCCATCGCCCTCTGTGTGAAAATGTTCTCCCCTAATTCTCCCCTAAACTTTCCCCCTCTTGCCTTGAACCTGCGCCATCTTGTAGGTGACCTTTCCACCCTTGGAAAAAAATGCCTCTGACTACCCACCCTATCTATGCCTCACGTAATTTTGTAGATCTCTATCAGATGATCTTTCAGCATCCATCTTTCCAGTGAAAACTGTTCGGTTTTATCCAACCTCATAACCAAAACTCTCCAAACCAGGCAACAAGGTAACAACACCAGGTAAACCTTCTCTGCACTCTCTCCAAAGCATCCAGATTCTTCTGGCAGTGTGGCAACCAGAACTGCATGCAATATTCCAAATGTGGCCTAAGTAAAGTTTTATACACTGTAACATAACTTGCCAACTTTTATATTCATTGCCTAAGCTGAAGAAGGCAAGTGTGCTGTATGCCTTCCTGACCAGCTTATCCACCCATGTTGCCACGCTCAGGGATCTGTGGATGTGTACACCCAGATCCCTCTGTATGTCAATCCTCCTAATGGTTCTGTGATTTATTGTATAATTTGTACCTGAATTTGATCTTCCAAAGTGCATCACCTTGCATTTGTCAGGATTAAACTCCATTTCCCTAAACTGCAATCAATCTATATCCCACTGTATCCTTTCTTAATCCTCCTCACTATCTGCAAATCCACCAATTTTGGTGTCATCTGCAAACTTATTAATCAGATCACCTACATTTTCCTCCAGATCATTTATACATATATTACAAACAGCAAAGGTCCCAGCACTGATCTCTGTGGAACACCACTAGTTATTGATCTTGATTCTGAAAACTACCCTTCCACTGCTACTCTCTGTCTTCTATGACCAAGCCAATTTTGTATCCATCTAGCCAGCTCACCCTGGATTCCATGAGAGTCTACCTTTTGTACCAGCCTGCCATAAGGCACCTTATCAAATGCCTTACTAAATCCATGTAGACAAAATCCACTGCCCTTCCCTCAACAATCATTCTAGTCACCTCTTCAAAAAACTCAATCCAGTTGGTGAGACATGAGCTTCCCTGTACAATCCCATGCTGTCTGTTACTAACAAGTCCATTCACTTCCAAATCCTGTCTCTTGGTATCTTCTCCAACAGCTTCTTGACCACTGACATCAGGTTCACTGGCCTGTAATTACCTAGGTTATTCCTGTTTACCTTCTTAAACAAATGAAAAACACTGGCCATTATCCAGTCTTCTGGAACCTTGTCTGAGGCCAAAGAGGATACAAAGATATCCTTTAAGGCCCCAGCTATTTCCTCCCTTGCCTCCCACAGTATCCTGGGATAGATCCCTTCTGGCCCTGGTGACTTGTCTACCTTAATGCATTTCCAAACACCCAACAGTTCCTCCTTCATTACGTTGATCTGCCCGAGAGTATTCACACACCTTTCCCTAACCTCAACATCCCTTACTTTCCTCTCCTGATTCCTGTTGTAAAGAACTCATTAAGGATGTATCCTGAGTGGCGCAGAGGAACAAAGGATCTAAAAATATAAAGACACCAATCACTTAAAATGGTGGCACTATTTTGTAAAGCCATATGTTAAAAAATCAAAAATAAAACATAAAATAATATCAAAATTTGGTTTAAACATTCTTACTGAATGCAGTGCTTTATAGAAAGGATATAGAGGTACAAGAAGAGTGCAGACAAGATACCAAAATGTTTCTGTATGCTTCTCAGGAAAAGATTGACATGCTGAGTTTCTTTATTTCTGTGTAGAATTTTTTAAAAATATGAAAGATTTTTATAGAATGGTTAGAGAGAGAGAATGCTTCCTACTGTGGGGAATGGCATAGGCATATCTAAGGGAAAGTTAGACAGACATAAGAGAGAGAAAGGAATCAAGAGTAATGTTGATAGATTTAAATGAGAAATAATGGGAGAAGGCTTGAGTGAAGTATAAAAATTGACACGGGCTGGTTGAGCCAATAGCCTTATTTCTGTACAGCATGGCCCATGCATTGCTCCATAAGTTTCAAGTATTGCCCATCAGTTTTATCCCAATAAAAGAGGTCTATTAATCTTTTAAGTTTCATCAAATCCTTTACTACAAACTATAAAGTTCAGATACACATCTTACCACATTTTGATTGCACACTTACAAATCTTTCTCAAAACACTGGACTGTGATCATGGAACAGTAAACAGGAGTACCAAATTATTGAGTTTAAGGCAAGATGGATGATGAGAAAGCTTTTGTTGTTCCTGACTACATAGATGTGTGGAATAGGTTCCCAAGATCACACTAATTAAATCCTTCACTATATTTGATAAATATTTTGATAAGAACAAAAGTAAAAATTACACAACTACCATCATAGGTAATAAAAATATTTGGAAAATAATTGGGGTAATGGAAAATATTCAACAATAAAGAAATATATCTCTTATTAAAATAGCAAAGAACAAACTGAATACAGGAACTGAAAATAACAAATGCTGGAAATTACAGCAGGTCATACAGCATCCATGGAGAGAAAGCAAACTAATGTTTCGAGTCTAGATGACTCTTCATCTGAGCTGAAATGAAGTGTGGAGGGGACAGCATTTATGCTACAATTGGGTTGGGGGGTTGTGGGCGTGGTGGGTGTAGGGTGGAGAAAAGTTGTTGATAGTTTAGATTAAGTGATCAGAATGTGAGAATTGCAGAACAATGGTGTGTCTACTGTCAGACTTGAAAGAGCAGACTGTCCCTCTGGGGTTGGGGGACAGGAGAGAAGACATGATAACAGATAATGTAACAAGTAAAGCTAAAAGAAAGGGAAGGAATGGGAGAATGTAATAAGTAAAACTAAAAGAGAAGAAATGGGAGAATGTAATAAGTAAAACTAAAAAGAAGAAATGGGAGAATGTAACAAGTAAAGCTAAAAGAAAGGGAAGAAATGAGACAACAAGGTGCAGGGCTGGATGAACACAGCAGGCCAAGCAGCATCATAGGAGCAGAAAGGCTGACGTTTCGGGCCTAGACCCTTCATCAGAAAAGCTTTTCTGCATCTGCAGTTCCTACTATCTTGGAAGAAATGAGAGTTGGTTTGCAATTTGAAGGTGTTGAACTCAATATTAAATCCAGAAGGCTGTAAAGTGCCTAGTCTGGAGCAATTTTGTTTGTTGGTTTAATGTACAGCAGTCCCACCCCAAATGGATTTGTGAATTTTGCAAGAATAAAGAGGAAATTCCCCAGACCTTATCTTGGTGAACATGTTAGAAGAATGTTTGGATTTTTATTTCTAATTTTCTATTTTTTCTGACTGGACTTGTTAAAGAACTATGATCCTGTAGTTTTTTTTAATTATAAAGCAGAGACTGCCACTGGCTACTGCAAATGACACAATTTCAAATTCTGGCAAGTGTGATAAAAACCATCAAAAACTTGGTGAGCATGAAAACACATCTCCTAAAAAATCACACCACCCTGAAACTGTTCAAAATATTACTGAGGTCAAACATTGAAACCCAATTGCCAACTTTGAAACAACTACCGCAGACGTGAACTAATAGACTATCCCTGGAATATGCAAATAAAAAAGTGCATCAAGCGCCTTAACAACCAGGATGAGAGACTTAAACAATATAGTATTGAAGAGGTAGTAGGAACTGCAGATGCTGAAGAATCTGAGATAACAAGGTGTAGAGCTGGATGAACACAGCAGGCCAAGCAGCATCGGAGGAGTAGGAAGGCTGACGTTTCGGGCCTAGACCCTTCTTCAGAAATGGGGGAGGGGAAGGGGGTTCTGAAATAAATAGGGAGAGACGGGGAGGCGGATAGAAGATGGATAGAGGAGAAGATAGGTGGAGAGGAGACAGACAGGTCAAAGAGGCGGGGATGGAGCCAGTAAAGGTGAGTGTACGTTGGGAGATAAGGAGGAGATAGGTCAGTCCAGGGAGGACGGACAGGTCAAGGGGGCGGGATGAGGTTAGTAGGTAGGAGATGGGGGTGGGGCTTGAGGTGGGAGGAGGGCATAGGTGGGAGGAAGCGCAGGTTAGGGAGGCGGGGACGAGCTGGTCTGGTTTTGGGATGCAGTCGGGAGAGGGGAGATTTTGAAGCTTGTGAAGTCCACATTGATACCATTGGGCTGCAGGGTTCCCAAGCGGAATATGAGTTGCTGTTCCTGCAACCTTCGGGTGGCAACGTTGTGGCACTGCAGGAGGCCCAGGATGGACATGTCGTCTGAGGAATGGGAGGAGGAGTTGAAATGGTTCGCGACTGGGAGGTGCAGTTGTTTAGTGCAAACCGCACCCTCCCATTCCGCAGACGATATGTCCATCCTGGGCCTCCTGCCGTGCCACAATGATGCTACCCGAAGGTGGCAGGAACAGCAACTCAAGCCTCATCCCCATCTCCTACCTACCAACCTCATCCCGCCCCCTTGACCTGTCCGTCCTCCCTGGACTGACCTATCTCCTCCCTACCTCCCCACCTACACTCACCTTTACTGGCTCCATCCCCGCTTCTTTGACCTGTCTGTCTCCTCTCCACCTATCTTCTCCTCTATCCATCTTCTATCCACCTCCCCCTCTCTCCCTATTTATTTCAGAACCCCCTTCACCTCCCCCATTTCTGAAGAAGGGTCTAGGCCCGAAACATCAGCCTACCTGCTCCTCTGATGCTGCTAGGCCTGCTGTGTTCATCCAGCTCTACACCTTGTTATCTCATGGTATTGAAGACACACTGTACCTTGCTCTCTCCCTTGTTATGTCGGAGGTTCTGTGCTCAGCTGTGCAAAAGTATTCATGACTGAGTGAAAAATGAAAGGTCTATTAAAATGTAAAAATCTGCTCCATGCAACAAAAAAGGGCGAAAAAGCAGCCACAACATTAAGTTCATCACATTGAGACCTGTCAAGAAGCAACTAACCGTAATCTTCTGTTTTAATGGACTGTGTAATCCTTTTGAGCCTAAACATCCAAACGGCCGGAAGAGAGCCCAAATTGTTTTCTCTTAAAAACTAAATCGTTTTGTTCAAATTCTCTTTTTTTCTAAACGGTTGCTACAGAATATAGCATGAGCAAGGTGACTGCTTCCAGAAATGTCTAGCAATTGCTATGATAAAAGCAGTCTCGTCATCCCTTGGTGTGAGACAGTCCTGGCATTGTATGAATATTCCAATCAAACCATCACAAAGACTAGTAGACAAGATAAAAACTGAAAGAACTGTGGATGGTGTAAATCAGGAACAAAAACAAAGTAGCTGGAGAAGCTCAGAGATAATAAGGTGTAGAGCTGGATGAACACAGCAGACCAAACAGCATCAGAGGAGCAGGAAAGCTGACGTTTCGGGCCTAGACCCTTCTTCAGAAAAGCTCATCCAGCTCTACACCTTGTTATGTCAGGTTGTCCAGCATCTGCAGTTCCTACTATCTCTGCTGGAAAAGCTCAGCAGGTCCGGCAGCATCTGTGAAGGGAAAAACAGAGTTAGCATTTCGGATCCGGTGACACTTCCTTAGAACATGTCTACCTCAGTTGATTTTGAACAAAAGGCACCATCAATATCCTCAAAGAACTGCAGGTGCTGGAAAACACACAAAAATAGAAATTGCTGGAGAAACTCAGCACATCTAATAGCATCTGTGCAGAGAAAACCGAGTCAATGTTTTGAGCCCAATGACGCTTCTTCAGAACACCCAGAACTCCAGGTCTGAAAAAGGGTCACTGGGCTCAAAATGTTAGATCTGTTTTCTTTCCACAGATGCTGCTAGACTTCCTGAATTTCTCCAATATCCATATGGTTTGACTTGGGGCAAATGACTCCCCAGTGAAAAGAAAACAATGGGTTTCTGACAAAAAAACTTTAAAATGATGTATTTTGTTAAGTGTAAGTTGAAGTGAGCTCTTGAGAATCATGTGAAAGTTGCACTGACAAGTAATTATTCTTTGCATTCAACTTGATGAAGTAGGTAGCAACAGAACACTTGAGATTGAGCTCTTTCAGAGTGGAGATTTCTGTGAGCGTCTTTTTAATGTGAAATTTAATCAGCTAGGGTCTAAGCATAGACATACGGTATCATTTTCTTCATCATGTTGACAATGGAGTTGCACCAATAAGTCAAGTACTACGACTTTGCAGATAATATTATTACATTCTGTTGAATTTTGTTCCACTTTCAGTTTGGCCAGTAATATGGGCACTATTTGAGAAGAGGTAAAATATCAGACTGTGCATTAGTGAGGTTTCGGGTGAAATCAAAGCTTCTTTGCTACCTCTTGGATCATTATGAGGGAAAGATGTATGTACAATCACTGGGTCATTGGTTAGAAATGTAGAATTGTTCTGGTGTCCAGAAGAACCATATTGGCATTGAGGCTAACAATGTCAAAATATGGAATCTCAGGTCCATTCCAGTCAATGAGCTTATCATGTGTGTATGTCACTACGTTGTGCCATCACAACTGGGATATAGTTAGCACTCACACCTCTAATGACTTTGGCTCACACTTTGTGCTGTCCATTTTTCTCCAAAGGTACATAATCTTGATCACAGTGACCATTTCAGCTCTTCTAACATGATCAATATGGTGTCTCAGATTGACCACATGTGCGGTTTGGTTAGCATTAAGAAGCTGCTTTGCTCCAGATATTTCCTGAAACTCATCCACATGTTTGAGGTTTAAAAGTGTAGCTTTGGTAACATCCTTCATGAGGGACTTTTTCTGATCCCTGTTCATGTGTCATTGTTGAGCTTTATGTTGCAGCTTGGGCTGTTTCTGATGAATAAATGTTCTGCACATCCTTATCAAGTGCTCTCTGTGGCACACAGCTTGCACGTGTGTGGAATCCTCACTGATTCCATAAATGAGATAAACCACACTTCACACATGTATTGGGTAGTTAATTGACTTTGGCATTTACCATTGCTTTGCTTATTAGAGTCAAGAGCTTGAACGTTTTGCTGTCATGTAACAGTAGCTTTGAATTTTTATCAGTCTTCCAATAATGCATTAGTAGTATTTACTTTAGCTTTAGCTAAGATTAGATAGGTGTAGAAACTATTACCAATTTAGTGAGTCTTTTAGGCATTTCTTCTTCACCCTCTGCAGCTTTGCACCAACTTTTGCCAACAAAATTGGTCAAAAAAAATCCTCACTTACTGCCTGTAGGACATAAGTTCAAGTCAGTGCATTCTGAAGTATACTCCAATGTTGAGCTTACCCTTGAGATGATTGAGAATTGGACAGCACAGTTTCAAACTGTTATCCAAATGCAAGGTGAGACAATGCTTTTTCACACGAGTTGGGATCAGGAATGCACTGTCTGGGAATGTGGCGGAGGCAGTTTCATTTGAGGTCTTCAAAAGGGCACCAAATGATTATTTAGATAGAAACACTGTGCAAGGTTAAGGAAAGAAAGTGGCAAAAATGTCAAAATTCACAGAAAGCCAGTGCAGACACAATGGACTGAAAAGCTTCCATTTGCACTGTAACAGTTCTGCAGCTCTGTGATCCTCTTTGAATTTAAAAATATTTTCAGGATCTTTCTGGTCATTAATTAAGACACCTGTGCAATTAACCCTTCTCAGGCCTTAATTTCCTGGCCTTAATTTGGAGCTCATCCATATTCTTTTCTTCGTCAGCTTTCCTGCTCCTCTGATGCTGCATGGCCTGCTGTGTTCATCCAGCTCTACGCCTCTCCTCTCACTCACCTTCCTGCAAAAATGCCATCCCCTATTCCCAATTCCTTCGCCTCCTCAGCATCTGCTCCTGAGATGAGGCATTCCACTCCCGGACATCCCAGATGTCCTCGTTTTTCAAGGACCGCAACTTCCCCTCCACAGTGGTCGAAAACGCCTTCGACCGCATCACTCGCGTTTCCCGCAACTCATCCTTCACACCCCCTCCACGCAATAACAACAAAAACAGAATCCCCCTCGTCCTCACGTACCACCCCACCAACCTTCGGATCCAACGCATCATCCTCCGGCACTTCCGCCATCTGCAATCTGATCCCACCACCAAAGACATTTTTCCCCCCCCACTCTTATCTGCCTTCCGGAGGGACCACTCTCTCCATGACTTCCTTGTCCGCTCCACACTCCCCACCAGCCCCACCACCCCCGGCACTTTTCCCTGCAACCGCAGGAAGTGCTACACCTGCCCCTACACCTCCCCCCTCACCCCCATCCCAGGCCCCAAGAAAACCTTCCACATCAAACAGATGTTCACCTGCACATCTGCTAATGTGGTATATTGTATCCGCTGATCCCGATGTGACCTTCTCTACATCAGGAAAACCAAGTGGAGGCTTGGAGACCGCTTTGTGGAACACCTACGCTCAGTTCGCGACAAACGACTGCACCTCCCAGTTGCGAACCACTTCAACTCCCCCTCCCCCTACTTGGACGACATGTCCATCCTGGGCCTCCTCCAGTGCCACAATGATGCCACCTGAAGGTTGCAGGAACAGTACCTCATATTTCGCTTGGGAACCCTGCAGCCCAATGGTATCAATGTGGACTTCACAAACTTCAAAATCTCCCCGCACCCGACCACATCCCAAAGCCAGCCCAGCTCGTCCCTGCCTCCCTAACTTGTCCGTCCTTTCTCCCACCTTTCCGCTCCTCTCACCTCAACCCCCACCCCAACCTCCTACCTACCAGCCTCATCCCTGCCTCCTTGACCTGTCCGTCTTCCCTGGACTGACCAACCCCCCTCCTAACTCCCCACCTACACTGACCTTTACTGGCTCCATCCCCGCCTCCTTGACCTGTCCATCTCCCCTCCACCTATCTGCTCCTTTATCCATCTTCCATCCGCCTCCTCCTCTCTCCCTATTTGTTTCAGAATCCCCTTCCCCTCCCCCATTTCTGAAGAAGGGTCTAGACCTGAAACATCAGCTTTCCTGCTCCTCTGATGCTGCCCGGCCTGCTGTGTTCATCCAGCTCTACACCTTGTTATTGCTGCTTTTCTTCGTTAACCCTTTGTTGGTCAGTATAATATTACCAATTGTTTGAATAATAGGAGTTCTACCATTAGATCAGTAGCTTGCCAAACCATGTTGGTAATTTTATTCTCCATTGTGGCTTGTATCTTGCATGCTTTCTGTATATTTACTGTATTTTTTTTTGGAAATTTCTGCAGAACTGCTTCTGAATTGTCACTAGCTCAAATTCACTGTGTTGCTATAATTTACAACTTTTTATTTCACTGTGCTGGGATAGAAGCTGTCACAAAGCATGCAATGTTACAAATCAGTGTTTGGTGCTGGCTATGATTTGAATTCTCATTGATTTCAGTGAGATTTATATTTCAGATTGCTTGTGCCAGAAGTGGGAAACAAAGGATATTCTCATATATCTTGCTTGCATTATATGCCTCTTCACAAAAATCAAAATAGTGGAATGAAGTGAAGATTCAACAAAGAAGACCACTTAAAATCTTGAAGGCCGCTCCTGTCAATTCCATTTATGCTGTGGTTAGGAACTGCTCCCACAATAGAGATAGGTTTTGCAGTTAGAAAAATGTTTTTCTACCATTGGGTTTGGATTGAATCAAGCATCTGTCTGTTTAAAAAAGCTAATGGGTCTGTTTCACTGAAGCACATTAACTGTAAAGTTAATTGATCACACTCCTATCGAATAGTACATGCTCAGAAACCTTCCTGCTCCCAAAGGGGTTGCTGTGCTTCAGAATGAATGGAAACACCTTGAATTGATTGCAGTTTCCTTATAGACCTCAGTCCAGTACTCAGTGATGTGGCTTCCAAAATTATTATGATCTTTCAGAATTAAGCAGATAGGAGTTTTGGAATACCATCCTACTCTGTACATGAACTGCTGCTATGATGTTTTCTCCACATTATTGTGTTAAATGTTATAATGTGAATGTTGAGACTAAGTTTTTACTGAGAACACAAATCAGAAGACAAAACTCAAAACTAAATATATTATAATTCCATCACAGACATCGATATGATCTATGCTCTATCACTCGACATATCGGTTAACTAATTAACTTTCTTGATGGCTTAAATAGTACAGAAGTAGCTATTCAAACTGGAGTTGATACTTTAATATAAGAATATCACACAAGGATATCACTGATATCATTACTAACATTCTTAAAGGTACATGCGTAGGTGACAAAAGATACAGGGGATATCACAACAGGGCTTTTTCACCTGTTACATATTAATGGCTTATCTGAAAAATGGACAAAATAGAGGCTAGAAGGCGACATTGGACATCCATTTTCTTGATAAGTTCAATTTTCAGTCACTTCTTTAACAGAATTATTTTCTCCAAAAATAAATATGTCTGCCGAGATGTGAGAATTGGGATGCCCTCAACCAGTTCCAGGACGCTAATTGCAACGTTGATGTACGAATGGGAATAACTGCTCGTCCAGTTCTCGTAATGCTGAGTCCATCAACAAAGGATTCTTAAAAGGGATCACTGGAAGAGGGCCAAGTAATAGTTTAAATTTCAGCATTTTATTTCTCACTTGACTAGACCAGTGCCATAGGCTGTGCAGCATTTTGACAGTCATGACTAAAGCTACATTTGAATGTTGCAAACAAGGCCATCTGTCTTCCCAGTGGAACAATGGTTATCTAATGGAAATTGCAGCTAGCGCACAAACTACACTCATGGTACTTGCAAAGTTAATGATTGTCAGAACCAGCGGAGAAATATGGCAAAAATTATGGCTCACTGATTGCCCCATATTAAGGATCCACTGAAACTGTTTATGGGGTGGAAATATAAATTGTAAATTATCATTGTGATGACTTGTCAGGTTAGAGCTGTCATAGTATTTCTATTATTTATTACACCTAGTGAATTATGAAACCTTGAGCCTAATCATGCTCTAAGATTTTACAAGCTCTGCAGTTTGATGAGAAAAGTCATTATTCATATGACAGGAGCTGATTTGTACACTTGTCGGTGTTGTCTATATTGAGAGCACAATAGAAAAAGAAGAGAAGCATATGCTGCTATCTAGACACTTGATGACACATAATCTAACTGTCACAAATTATCCTTGTTCTCTTTCAAAAGGCACAAAATCTACTATGAGTAATGAATACTGGGGAAAGAATAATGCACTAAATACAGAGCAGTCTGCTGTTATCTTCTCTCCCTTTTTGTCTGCTCTGGGGGGGGGGTGCCTCCCTCTGATGGGCTCTGGTCTGTCTCTACCTTCTCCAAACTCTGGCCTTAGGGCTGCATTTTGGCATTTTTGATTTATATTCAATGAAAGGTCAAGAAAATGCGCAAGCCTAACCCCGCACTTGTTAGATGAGACAGAAAAATTCCCTGTTGGCTTTACAAAGGAGGAACTTGTTACAAAGGAATGTCTGCTAATACCTCTCAAACTCTGGCAAGTTAACATTCACTTGAGCAGATTGGCTTAAGTGATGGACATGAAGAAATGATTCATTCATCCCCTCTGCCAAGCTGGAAATGCATGTTGCTCCTTATAGGTCAATAATCTGCATGATGTATGATACTTGCGTACTGTTAATTAGACTCTAGATGGTCCTCTGATACATTTAGGCATGGCAAAACAAGTGTACTGTTAAGCCTTTTGTGTATTGTATTTGTATTTTTCCTTTCATGGAGTATGCAGGATGGTCTGATTATATGAGCAACTAACTATTACCTCACCAATTTGAGACTGTACTCAAGCATAACATATGGAAGCAGGTCAATTCCAGTCATGATAGACTCCTGGAAGCCACAATTTGAGGCATTAATTATGCCAGTCACAGCATTTGGGGAAGCATGGTGGCTCAGTAGTTAGCACTGCTGTCTCACAGCACCAGGGATGTGTGTTCAGTTCCACCCTCAGGCCACTGTGTGTGTGGAGTTTGCATATTCTCCTTGTGTCTGTGTGGGTTTCCTCCAGGTGCTCCAGTTTCCTCCTACAGTCCAAAGACGTGCAGGTTATGTCGATTAGCCATGCTAATTTGCCTGTAGTGTATGGGGTATGTAAGTTAAGTGGACTAGCCATAGGAAATGTAGGATTACAGGGAAAGGGTAGGGGGATAGGACTGGGTGGAATGCTCTTCAGAGGGGCGGTGTGGACTTGTGGGGCAGAATGGCCTGTTTCCAACTATGAAATTTGCTGTGCTTTCTGTTGTCCCATGCAGATGGAAATTACTCATTGGTACTCAAAAATCCCAAATGCTCATGATTGCCATAATGTGGCAAAATATCAAACATTCTCTTCCAGTGTTTTATTTTTATATCACTGCAAGAGAATGTATAATATTTTGCAACATTGTTTTTGCTTAAAAAGTAACTTATGACATGTGGGTGTTGCTAGCTCAGCCAACATTTATTGCCTCTGCCACTGCTGTATGTTTGGAGTAATGTATAAACCAGACTAGGTAAGAATGACCAATTTCCTTCCATAAGTGACATTCGTAAACCAGATGGGATTTTAACACGTTGACAATTTACATGGACACCATTCGGCAAAGTTTCTTCAATGCATTGTTTTTAAACTGAATTCAAATCTCACTGTCTGCCTTGGTGGGATTTGAACTAATTTTCCCCAAGACATTAGCCTGAGGTTCTGGATTACTAGTCCCACAACATTACCACTACAACACTGCTTTTATCCATCAGCTGTCCTTTTTCCCGAAGAGCCTGGGGGAGAATGTAATCTTCTGAGGCATTTCATCTGTAAATTCCTACCAACAAAGAGTAACATGATATCTGTTACCTTATCAAATGCTTTCTGAAAATTAAAATATATTATATCCACTGCTTCTCCTTTATCTATCCCACTTCTTACCTCCTCAAAGAATTCCAGTAAATTTGACAGGCATGAGTTCACCTTCATGAAGACATGCTAACTCTGCTTGATCACATTATGCATTTCTAAATGGTCCGCTAAATCCTTTATACTCGACTCTAAAATGTTTCCATAACAGACACTAAACTAACTGGTCTATTGCTTTCTGTTTTTTGTCTCCTTCCCTCTCTAACTAAAGGGGTTACATTGGCAGTTTTCTAATCCTCTAGGCCAAATGTGTAGAAGTGTTTCCTAACATCTCTCCTGAACAATCTGGTCCTAATTCTCAGACTATTTCCCCTAGCTCTAGAATTACCAGCCTGTGGAAATAATTCATCTTTATCTACCCTGTCTTTTCCTGTTAATATCTTGATGACCTCGATCAGAGCATTCCTTAAAGTTCTAAATTCTAGAGAAAATAGGCCTAATTTGTATAATCTCTCATCATTCCTTACATCAGAAGTCCAGCTATCATTCTTGCCAACCTACATTGTTCTCCCTCCAACTCCAATACACCCCTCCTAAAGTGTGGTGACCAGATCTGCTCATAGTACTCCAAGTGGAATCAAACAAAGGGTTTATGTAAATTCAGCATAACTTCTGCATCCTTGTATTCAGGCCCTCTAGATATAAAGGCCAGCATTCTATTATCTTTCTTAATTATTTTCCGCACTTGTTCATCATTCAGGCCAGTCAAGGTGAAGGGAAAGGTTGTCCGTTGTATGAACAGGGAGAGATGGGATACACTGGCAATAGGATGAAGCCCTTAACTTAAGGAGTAAGAGTTGAAAGGCCAATTTCTACCTTCCATGTCGTTGTCTTAATCAGCGAAGGCCGGGAGATGACAGGCTCTCCACTCCTCCTCTTCCTGCTCGATCAAACTACATCCTGCATCTCAGCCTAGTCCAGGGCTGGGCTATGGGATGTGTGTTTCAGGGCATTGAATTCTGCCTGATGTCTTCAGTATCAATGCTTCTCATTCCATTTGTTCTGCAGATCACTGTATAGAATTCTGGTTTTGTCACAGATCACCTAAATTCAACAGTTCAATACTCAATGACAATTTGTTACAAGATTAGAAAAGTTTTAATCCCTGAAGTTCAGTTGGTTCCGCTACAATGTGATAGTTGCATTCCTGTGCAACATCGAGTTACAGAAAATCATGCTGTAGAAATAAGGGGCCTATGGGTTAGCAGCAGGGTTAGTGGCAGACCAATAAAATATATCACTCAAAATCACTCAAAAAGCACTCAAAAGCCTAACACAAAGGATAGCATGGTTTGAAGAGATGTTTAATTCATATCTAATAATAAATAAAAGTAAATTTAACACCTTACTTTGAAAAAATGTCAAGATAATTTGATGGGGGAGGAGGTTTTGAGGCTGATCTGTTGTTAATGCAGGGGCTGTGTCATCATCATCATCATCACCTTCAGGTGCAGTTATAGTTGCAGGGTTAGGGCGAAAAATAATTAATCAGGAAGTGGATGGCTATGGTTCATTGTCTTCTGACTGTTTCTCGAGGGTTAGCTTAAAAAAGACATACAGTTTTTGCTGCTTTGCCCTTTTTCTTCTTTCATGAAGAAGCTGTTCATAAGGTGCCAAGTAAGATCTTATTCCACAAACTGCTACCCTGCTGCATTCTGCATTGTAATTGTTGTCCTCTAAAAGCTGCAACTGCTTCTCAACTTCCCTCAGGATGAAAGACAAACAGAAGTGGAATCCTCTCATGGTGCTGCATCCTGGATTCATCTTCTTCATCTCCAGCTTCCACTTCCCCCTCAGCGACAAGATGTTGCAGATCAGCTGTCGAGAGATCTTCAGTAGGGCACAAGCAGCTCTTCAACATCCTCACCCTCCACTTCTTCAAATCCTTTGCAAGATCAACACAATGTTCTTTGATTCTTGGGAGCTCCTCTGATGGATCAAAGCCTTTAAAATCTTGAATAAAATCTAGGAGAAGCTTCCACCAAGCTGCATGCAAGCAATCCTGACTGATTCACCCCAGGCCTCCAAGATAATGTCAATTGCTCTTCCAAAATTGAAGAACACTGTCCTTATCCCCCTCAGTGGCTGTAATCAGCCCCTTAAATGTACACCTTAAATAATAAACTTTAAAAGCTGCTATTACACCCTGGTCCATGGGTCAAAGGAGAGAGGTTGTGTTTGGGGGTAGAATTAGCACTTTGATGTTTTCAGAAAGTTCATCAATGGTGGGAGGATGGCTTGGCATATTATTCAGGATGAGGAGAATCTTGAAATCCATTTTTTTTCCTGCAATACTTACTAAAAAAAATTTTTCAAAACATCAACAATAAGGTCAGGAAAGAATTGTCCCATCATCCAACCTCTTTTGCTTGACCTAAAGTAGATGCCTAGAATAGACTAAAGGTAACCTTTCAAAGCTCATGGGTTGGCAGAGTGGTACACCACCACAGGCTTAGGTTCTAAGACTCCACTGGCATTGGCACCCAGCAGCACAGTCATATGACCCTTTGCCACCTTAAAGCCTGGAGCGTGTGCTTCATTCATAGAAATGTAGGTTCTCAATGGCATTCGCCTCCAGTGTAAACCAATCTCATCCTAATTGAAAATTTGATCTAAGTTGTAGCCTTCTTCGTTAATTAATTTTTTTACTTTGGGAGGAAATGCCATCGCATGCTCCTCGTCTGCATTGGCAGCTTCGCCACATAACTTTTCGTTATGAAAAGAAAAGCGGTTCTTAAAACCAGCAAACCAGCAACTGCTAACACTAAAGGCAGGCACATCTGCAGGATTTTCAGCTTTTTCTGTTAGATCCTCACAAATTGATAAGGCTTTTCCTTTTATTGTGAGAAAGGTGGCCCCAGATCACCTTTTCATTTGATCTTCTATCCATACACTTCAAAGCAGCTCCATCTCCTCAGTTCCTTTGTCCGTGCCCTCACAAATTTGCTAGCACTCAGACTTGTTCCAGCAATACAGCTTGCTTTAATCTTTTCTGCTTTGTCTCTAATGGTGGTTAAGGTAGACTCCTTTCTTCCTGTTACATGAACAATATCACACATTCTATCAATAGGCTCAAAACGCTTTATAACGTCAAGCTTCTCTTTCAGCGTTGTAGCCTTTCTTTTACGTTCACCACCTGCAATTTTATCACCAGCATGCTTCTTGCTAACATTCTCGTCACTTTGTCCTCACATCTTTGTGGGTAACACAACAGAATTTGCGAAAGAAAATGAAAATCACAGTGTACTGTACCTCTCACAGAAAGCGCTTCGCAACAAAATCTGCAAAATGATCACGTGATGCCAGTGCGGAGAGTCTTTCGGCGCTAACATTGAGCATGCTCAAGACAAAGCCCACGAAACGATCATGTGCATACTCCTCCATGCACGATGGAATCACATTATAGCCTGCACAAGTTCGCGTTTTAGAAATAGCGTTCCCCAATTCGCCAGTTGTGTTAAAGCCAATTTGCGTCACTGGAACACGTGTTATAACAGAACCGACTGTATTCTTTCAGCAGTCAGCTGCATAATCATCAAATTATTTGTTTGGACATGCCTTCACTATCCCATAGCCAGTTTTAGCATTGCCAGGTTAAATTCAAACTTATGGTTCTAACCGTGCTGTGTCTTGTGGCTCCTAACCGCCCCTTACTATTTTGCATTATAATGCTTCAACACCACAAACCTTGCAGGAACAGGATGTTGCTTGCATAATAATATTAGTTTTCATATCCACTTTCCCTTCTCCAGCAGGATTCATAATTTCAGCAAAAAGCTAAAACCCAAGTTGCAAATTTTGCAGTTCAAACTAACTGTTCATATTGCAAGCAGCCATATTTCTCAAGTAGAGAATGTTTTGTCAGTTCACTACCTAATATCAAACAAGTAAGGGAGCACAGCATTCCTCAAACTCTCACCTACTGTATATCCCCCTTGCTTCACTTCTCTGTTGGTGAGTGTGCAACTGGACCTCAGCTATGGAATTTCGTTTCCAAACTTCTTCACCCCCTGAGCTATTTTAAAATCCTACCTGAAACCTACTCCCATGCCCACGGTTTTCATCCCATGCACTAAACGCTTCTATTTTGGCTCAGTGTAAATATCTGCAGAATCATAGAATCCCTACAGTGCAGAGAGAGGCCATTTGGCCCACCGAATCTGCACTGACCTTCCAAACAGCATCACACCCTATCCCCATAAACCCACATTTGTCATAGTTAACCCACCTAGCCTGCACATCTCTGGACATCACAGGGCAATTTGGCATGGCCAATCCACTTAGCCTGCACATCTTTGGACTTTACTGACTACGCTCCCGTGAAGCTTGATACGTTGATACATCAAAGCCTGGTTTAAAGGCAAGTTATTATGCTAGTTGTTGCATCAAAATTCATACCCCATCTGCTGCTAGCATTCCAAAGTTTCTTCTCACTGAATTGAGGGTGAAATTCTAATTTATGTTAAGCCCAACAGGATCTTTGTAAGGTCACCACAGTTCTTATCACATCATATAGCTAGTCACCAAGATGACATTTACACCAGCAATAAAGAGGCTGCCTATTAACAAATAACATTTCATTTTCTTCATGGGAAGCAAAATTATAAAGTTCGCTTTAGCTCGAAATGTCAATGCTTCTCTTTGGTCACACAAATTATTAATGACATGAGAGATATATAGTTGAAAGCATTCAAAGGTATCTTTAGAAAAATTAACGAAAAATGAAAAGTTTTTGGTTTCAGACTTATTGCTAACATTTAAATAGTGGACTAGAACTTGGACTCAGTAGTGTTCATTTTTTGGGTGTCCTAGGTGTCATTAGGGATTCATAATGGTTTCAGAGGCACATGCCAGATATTATCTTGGTGAAGGCATTGGTTCATGTGCCTGTTAACCCTTACCATAAATAGATATATGAAATAACCGTACAGAGGCCGATATCCTGTCACCAATCCACACTTTATTTACTAGTGCACAGTACACTGGCTGTGCCCAGCCAGCTCAGAGTCTCCCCTCAACTGAAGAGATTCTAATCTCCTGGTTATATTGGTCAGCCAGGCTTTCCTGATTAGCCCAGGTTAACGACTTCAATCAAGAAATTTGTAGTCAACGAGGTCAACTTGCTTCCAATCACTATTGTATACAATGCAGATCATGTTGTTAATCCGCATGTAATACCAATGCTGCCATTTCGGAACTCAATGCTCAGGCGACACACTCTTTTAAGTTCACCCATCTGAACTCGTGAAGCATCAGCAAGGACCTCCTCCCTGCATCAACATATGTTAAAAGGATTGTTAAATGTTAACTACTTGTTGATTTCTTTTGCATGTTGCAACAGTATATAAACTTTTGGTCATTTCTATAGTTGATTCAAGTTGTAAATGTCTGTGGTTAGTGGTGCAGCAAGTGTGAAGAATGTTTATTTGAAAGCTTTTCAAAGAACCATTACTCGTAGATGGAAGGGCTGCTATTAGGCACTTCTGTCAAAGTATAGCCTGACTGGAAGGTTGAGCACAGTTCGTGTAGAACAGGACAAGGTGCTGGAAGAGGAAGCAAGGACACTAAGGCATTCAGCAGGGTGTTTTACTTGGTTAAGGTGCTCAGAGAGCAATTTGTTCACCTGAACTTCAGAGAGGAGCAGTGCGTGGGATATCAACAGTTCACGAATGAGTTTGTCACTGACCTCTGTTTTCTATAACCTCACTACAGGGCAAAATACTGCCAGCAGTTATGAAGGTGACTATGGCAAATTCACTTTAATGAGCCTGGATCAATTGAGGTTTGAATTGATGATTTTCAGTAAAGTCTCGCAGTTAGCTGTTCATTGTTCCATGGGTGAGGTTAGAGAGGCGCTGCATTCAAAGACAGGAAATTGTGTGACATTCCCTTTCACAAGTTAAAAAAGCAGGTGAAGTGAGCAATCATTTTTCTAGAATTGCAAGATGCTACATGCTGTAGGTTGTCATTGACAACACACATTGCTTTGCAGGACAGCTCACATACATACCTGAACACAAAGGGGTTGTTCTCCCCCTATATTCAGTCGATGCATAATGATAGTGCATCATGCAGGTCATTGCTGATACCTTACAGCAGTCAATATGCCTTCAGTCTGTGGCAGTCCATTTTGCCAACAGCATCTCTGTGACCAAAAGGTCAGTCAGCAAAAGAAGGTCATAATGGCTATTCTCCATCAACATGGCTCAAGCCAAGTCTTATTATACATTTTTGGCTGAGTGCCAAGAATCCATTAATCTCTTGTAACATATGAGCCTAAGAGGAAACATTGTTTGATTGACAGTTCTGACCTTTTTTTTTATTAATTGCACAATGTCTATTAAACAGGAATAAGAGGTTCAGTTTCTGCAATTGATACTTCGAAAGGGTTTAGATGATTGATACTTTCATTAATCTGTAGTGAAAGGAGATTTTGTTTGAAAAAAAGTAGTGGATTATAAATGAATTACTTTTTTAAAGCTTTTTTCCGACACATTCTACTGTCACTATAGGGCGATTGCCTCGAAACATTGTATGGTGGATGAATGGGCATTGAACTGCAATAGCATGGTACGAGTTGATGAGGGACTGTAGGGGTGGGTGATGGCTTGGCTTGGCATGGGGATCATAGAGGAAGGTGTATGATCATGAGGTGGCAATGGGAAATGTACGGGGAAAGGAGATGGTAGGTGCAGTTTGGGGGATATGTGAGGACAAGGCATTGTGGGTCTTACATTTTTCATTATAACTGGAACAAAGCCCAAAAAACTTTGAAATGAGCCTTTTAAGCAGCCTGCCTCGGCACCTGAGAGGCCTGTGGACCACTCTGAGCACTTTATTGGGTCAGCTGGCCCAACTGTAGCCAAAACATGCACCCAGCCCATGCAAGGGAGATCAAGACCCCAGCGCTATTTTTTATCCCGAATGAGGCTACATTATGCTGGGAACTTTTCTGTCTCTTATTAATCGATGGAAATCCAGGTCATTTATCTCCAGCGTATTTGTCAATTCTATTTGCAGACTTGCAGACTGAACTGTGATGCAACACACAATGGCCAATATCTGAGCTCTGGAAAAGATGATTTAAAAAGTCCATCTATTTTTGATTTTGTGGTTCTACATAGATCTGAAAGCTGTTACTTTTCACTCGTGACAGAATATCAAGTGGAAGAGACACATGCCATAGTGGCCCTGTGCCTTTGTACATCAACGTCTGCCAGGCTTTTCATGCTCTGAATCAGGCCAAAATTGAGTATTTACAAACAAGGATAAAATGCAACATTTTGTGCCTCTTTGAGTTACGAGCCAAGTTTGGCATTCAGTCTTGCACCTGCAGTAACACAGAGTTCTGAATGATACTGGCATGAATGTTGATACATTGTCATTTGGTTGAAGACAGTCATTAAATTATGATTTAAACATTCTTATGTTTGGTTTACATTGGACTATCATGTTATGTCCTACATTATTAATAAAAACAAAACAAGAAAGAAAATCAATGTTGAGTGATGGGGCTCTTTATTAAGCAATTACTCAAGGGGCAGCTGAACATTTGACTCAGAACATTGGAAAACCTATAAGAACTGCTCGATTTTCTGTCCATGAAAATGAATGAGTAGAAAACTGGGCGAGTTTTATGCCCATCAAGCAGCACTTCCTACCTGATTACTGCCAATGCCCTCCAACTTACCCTGTATTCCCAGATGAGCTTTAGACTTTGGCAATGCTGCTTGGAAAGAGTTGATCGGGGCGGAGTGGTAGAATAGAAAATTCATAGTCTAACAAAAAGTTCAACCCAACTTGCTGTGTGCATTAGGTGGGATCTGTTATAGATGGACACCTGGGGAGGTCTAAATACAGGTTACCCTATTGAGACGAATTACAAAGGAAAAGGGCGTGAAACCTACTTCTTATAGAAATCAATTTTATAAAGTAAAATTAGAAGGGACATATTTTCTGGCTGAAAGCCTGATCTAAAGTGTGCACTGAGCATTCTGCCAGCTGGCTTTGAATCTGGATTAAAATACTCTTGCATTCTTCACTCAAGAGCTCAAAAGCATAAAAATGCATTTAAATAGACATAAATACGGCACAGCATGATTTGCCATCTGGAGTTGGCAAAAATGGAATTTCTATGTACCTTGGAACACTTCAAGCAGCGGACATTTTTTTATGGGAGGGAAATATAATAATCCTTTATATCCACACATAATTTTCAAACCCAAACAGAAAGATGTAAATGAGCTAAATACTGTGGACATTGGAAATCTGAAGTATAAACAGACAATAGTGTAAAGATTCAGTTGGCCTGACAGCATCTGTGGAGAGAGAAAACAAGTTTTTGTTTTAGGATTATGATACTTTATTAGAACTGGAGAACTTTGAAATGTAAGATTTTAAGCAAGACTGGGATGTCTAGAGAGGGAGAAAAAAAAAACACAAGGGAAACAAAAGTTTAAATGAAAATAGGGATGACAGGACAAGCGATAATGGGGCAAGTACAGTGTGCCTAGAAAAGGTGTAAACATGAAGGTAGAATCTTCAAGAACAGTGATATTCAAAAGTATATAGGAAAGACAAAAAGAGAAAGGAATGGAGTTAGAGATTAATGGTCTAAAATTATTTACCTCAATATCAAATTTGGAAAACTATAAAATGCCTAATTGAATCAACCTTTACAATTAGTTCACCGCAATTACCTTCACCATGCACCTGCCTAGCTTGCTTCCTTTATGAATTCTATGCCATTCCCTGCTTCCTTTCTTTTAAATTCACTCATGGAATGTGGACATTGCTGGCTGCGCCAGCGTTTATTGCCCATCCCTGGTTACCCTTGAGAAGATGGCGGTGAGCTTCCTTCTTGAACTACTGCAGTCCACATGCTGTGGTTAGACTCAAATTCCAGGATTTTGACCCAGCGACAGCGAAGGAACAGCAATGTATGGCCTTGTCAGGTTGGTGGGTGGCTTGGATGGGAACATGCAGCTGGTGGTGTTCCAATGTATCTGTTGACCTTGTCCTTCTAGCTGGAAGTGGTCATACATTTTTAAGGATTTCTGGTGAAGTTCTGCAGCTCACCTTGTAGATTATACACACTGTTGCTACTTGAGTGTTGGTGGTGGAGGGAGTGGATGCACACCGATGTGATATCAATCAATTGCCCTGGATGGTGTCAAGCTACTGGGTCTTGATGGAGCTACACTCATCCAGGCAAGTTGGGAGTATTCCATCACACTCCTGACTTGTGACTTGTGGATGATGGACATAGTTTGGGGAATCAAGGTGTGAGCTACCTGCCACAGTATTCCTAGCCTCTGACCTGCTCTTGTAGCCACTTTACCTATATGGCTGATCCAGCTGAGTTTCTTGTAAATGGTAACCCCCAGGATGTTGTTAATGGGGAATTCAGTGATGGTAACTCCATTGAATGTCAAGGAGCAATAGTTGGATAATTTCTTATTGGAGTTGGTCGTTGACTGGCATTTGTGTGGTACAAATGTTACTTGCCAATTCTCAGCTGAAGCCTGAATATAGTCCAGATTGTGTAGCATATGAACTTGGACTGCTTCAGTATCCGAGGAACCGTGAATGGTGCTGAAAATTGTGCAATCATCGGCAAACATCCCCACTTCTGACCTTAAAATGGAGGGAAAGTCATTGATGAAGCTGCTGAAGATGGTTGGGCCTAGGGCACAGCCGTGACAAACTCCTGCAGAGATGTCCAGGAGCTGAGATGACTGACCTCCAACAACTATTGACTATCTTCCTATGTGCCAGGTATGACTCCAACCAGCGGACAGTTTTCTCCCTGATACCCATTGATTTTAATTTTGTTAGGGCTCTTTGATGCCACACTCAATCAAATGTGGTCTTGATGTCAAGGGCTGTTACTCTCACTTTACCTCTAGAATGCAGCTCTAATTTCTACTTTCACCCCTTGCATTCATGAATCTATGATAATGTTCTCCTTGCCCTCAGGCTCTAGCCCACCAAACTCCATGTCCAATGAATCATGTATTACCATTTCTAGCACTACCAGAGATATCTTTCTTTAATTGTTCCAAAGAGGCTATTACCAGCACAATGACCAACTGCGCTCTACAATCATCCCTGACATTCCCTCCCATTCCCACATAAGCAGCAGATGTGCATCACCTGATCTTTTACCTTCCCCTTCACACCATGCAAGAGTCTCAACATTCCTTCCAGATGATATAATTGTTTACTTGTGTGCACTGCTTTCAATTCAGTCTCCTACATTTGATACTTGCAGTGCAGTCTCTATTATACAAGCAAGTCCAAATAAAGATGAGATAATCACTGAGTTTGCAGAATAACTTCTGTTATGTTCACAGGCATGACCCTGTGCTTTTAATTGCCTTTCTTTTATTCTCTATTCCACTCCTACTCTAACCTTTCTGTCCTTTGTCTCTCGCAGTGTCACTATGAAACTCAAGGAACTGCACCTCATCTTTATGCACTCAGCAGCTGCCTAGGAATGACATTTGTTATGAACCACACCAAACCTCCTAAAAATATATTACGAAGATAGCCTAGATCCTAACTTTTTCTTATTTTAAAGGTAAATGTAAGGCATTGCATTCCAGATCCAATTCAATTGGTCAAACTACTCGACTTTAAGTAAAACACACTTTATATTTACACTACATTTAAAATACAGACAAAATAAAAAATAAAAGAATTGAATTAACTGCAGCTATCAAAATGCTCAACAAAATAATGTATATATATTAACTACTACTAATTGACTTATCCACCATAGTAACATCCTATAAATATACACTTTGGCAAAGGTAAATTCGGTAAAATAGATTGTCTCACATGCAATTCTGCAGCAAGAAGAGAATCCCAGCTTTTAGCTTTAACTGAGAGAAGAATAAGAGCTTCTACATCCAGCTTCAAGATCCCAGCAATTGCTGAAAGCTGAAATTAAAAATTCTGTTTCAGTGGGAGCTTGACCCCACACATTCAGGCTGCTTCTATTGTTCCAACTTTAAAAAAACAAGTCTTCACAAGCAGTTACTTTATTGGTTTTGAGCAGACTGCTTGTCACCTCCGTCTCAACATTTCTTCATTAAAAAAAATTACAAAATGTACCTCTTAATACCATAGTATTGTCACACATTAAATTAAATAATTTTGACTCATAATATCGTCTGCACTCTTCTGCTTTTTAAAATTGGTTCTGCATAACAGCCATTGATAATTCTGCTTTTCACTTCACACTTTCTCTTGACAGGTCTTTTGTTTCTTTACTTCTTTCATTGCCACCTCCTTCTGTCTTGCTCCATCATCTGTGTTGTCAGTTAATCTCCTGTCTTCCAACCTTTCATGGACCTTCCCTTTGTTCAATTCCTTCCTCCATTCCCTGTCTTGTTTAAAAACTGGGTAGCTGGTTTGTAATACACAGTGACACCAACAGTGTGTGTTCAATTCTCACACCAGCTGGGGCGACCATGAATAACTCTACTTTATCCACCTGTCCCCTTGCTTGAGGCATGGTGACCCTATAAAATTATGGAGACGTTATCCTTTACTCCCAGTTCTGCTAAGGGATCATTGCGCTGAAACCTGAATTTCATTTTACTTTGTTCAGATGTTAGCAGACCTCCTGCACATTCCCTGCACTTTCTGTGTTTAGAAATAAGTAAATATTTGATGTGTATAAAACATATATTTAGTGAGGAATATTCTAGGTTTTTGATTCTGAGGGTGACAATAAGTGTAGTCCTGTGTTAAACTAAAATTGTTCAAGGAAGATTTCTTCTAAATACTTTTTTTCAAAGTAAGGTGTTATCATTTATCTTCTTTGAAGAAGTACAGTGATAGGTTTTTTTTGATGGTTGTTATGATTAGCTACTCATTACACCCACCAAAATAACTTCCTGTCCCATTGAAGTCCACCCTAATGTGTTTTGCAAATTCTTCCACTTTAGAATAAATTTAAAGACTAAGGTGCATTTTTCAACCAAGTTTTCTTCCTTTGTGTCTCTTCTCCCACAGTTAGTTTCTCAATTTGGGTTAAGTGTGAGAAAGTTGTCTGATAGTCCTTGTGTTACTTCTGACAATTAATGTTGATGGCTCTTTCCAACCTCAGGATCTTGGATCCCAAGCTTGAGCACATTTTCTCTTCACATAGTTATACTTTATAGTTCAGAACATTAAATTGCCACATGAAATATAAAAGAGCTTAGCTCAATTACTTGTAGAGGCAATTAGACACCCATCAGAAGCAACAGCCAAAGTCCCACCACCAAAGACATCTTTCCCTCCCCACCCTTATCTGCTTTCCG
>NC_063333.1:132361370-132401467 GCF_021869965.1 Rhincodon typus
GACCCGAAATGTTAACTCTGTTTTCTCCTCCACAGATGCTGCCAGACCTGCTGAGCTTTTCCAGCAACTTTGTTTTTGTTCCTGAGTTTTTCTAACAATTGACAACAGTTTTGCAGTCATCATTAGACTCTTAATTCCAGATATTTATTGAATTCAAATTCCACCATCCGCCATGGGTGGGATTTGAACCCAGGTCTCTGGGATTACAGTCCAGCGATTAGCTCCCTGCATAATAGCATATATGGTCAAGTTACATAAATAAAATAAACTTTGTTGCAGAGCCTATGAAAAAGACACATCTGTTAGGTCTCAATCCTTTGAGATCCTAAGCTTTTCTCCCACCAAGTCCATATGCCATTACTGCATTTTGGGAATTGTTTAATGCAGTACTCAGCATTAACTCATTCAGATTTTCAAACCCATGTACAACAATTTAGATTCTGTTCAAAACGGAAGAAGAATATTTATATTATAGCTGAAGCAGTTAGGTGCACTGATCTATACAGATGAGAATCTCTGGTACTTTTAGAAAACAGCAGTTTTTTTTAACCACTTGCCCCCTTTGCTTCCACAGCCAATCTCTTAAAGTTGCTTGAATAAAACATTTGATTTCTGCAGTACTTTTTAAACCCTTGAGATGGACCAAGTCACTCCACATACAATGACGTACTTTTGAGATGCCACCACCATTGTAATGGATTTAAATGCAGCAGGCAATCTGCATACAGCAAGATCAATGGCTATGATATTTCATTGAACTTTCAGCCATTGGACCACTAAAACTTTGCAGGAGAGAGTCTAAGGAAATTTAAGACTGACATAATCTGTTTCAGCATTGTTGGTTTTGGCTTCAATGAAGACCAGGAAACCAGGGAGGACTCCTTTGCTTCTCATGGGATCAATTATATCTAACTAAGAGGACAAAATTCTGCTTTGTTTCTTACGTGACAACGGTGTTGACAGTTGGAAATGTATTTTCTGGGCAGTGAAATGGTTTGGATTATCTTATCATAGAGGATATCGTAAAAGTGTAATTTCTTTATATCCAAAAGAAAGTGCCTTCAACTTTGCAGCGTTCTTTCAGCATTGTCTTAAACTTTGGTCCTTATGTGCATTAGACCCTGGGGTGGAATTAACCCCAGAACCTTAGACAGCACTTTCCAAACCCACAACCTTGATTTCCTAGAAGAAGAAGAGAGTAGAAGGCATCTGCAAGTTATCTTCCAAACCACTCACCATCCTGACTTGGAACAATTTTGCTGTTTCTTCACTATTGTTGGGTCAAAATCCCATACCTCCCTGTCTAACAGCAGTGTGAATGTCCCTGCGCCAAATAGACTGCAATGCTTCAAGAAGCAACTCACTGCCACTTTCTCAGTGAAATTAGGAATGGACCATAAATGCGGATTTAGCCTGTGACACACACGTCCCATGAATGAACAAAGAAAACTAATTTCCTTTCACTTTTATTTCTTAATGGAATGTGGACATCACTGGAAAAGCCATCATTTATTGCCCATTCCTAATTATCTTTGAGTTGGGTGGCTTGTCATGCCTTTTAAGAGGGTAGGTAAACAGGCAAACAAATTCCTTTGAATCTTCGATCACATTTAAATTAGACCACATAAAGATGGAAGCTTTGTGAGCCAGATTGACTTTTACAACAATCAAAGACTATTTCATGGTCATCATTACTGAGACTAGCTATCAATGCCAGATTTTATTCATTAAATGATTAGCAACAGGAGCTGCTGTTGGGGGATTTGTACCCATTCCCCTCGAGTATTTACCTGGACTTTGAGCCCAGTGATATTATCATTACCCCATCATAGAGGTGAGAGTGTATTAGCTGAGCCATGGTTGAAATCTATTCCCAGTTTAAAACTCAGTGTATGTTTTCTGTCAGTTTCTATTGCAGCAATTGTTTTGTGAGTTGTCAAATTAATAGACTTTCTTGATTCAAGGATGTTCTTGGATTAGCCCAATTTAATTGAAAACAGATTCATTATCCTCTTGTTGATTTTGCAATGGGGAATCTCTTTTAATTGCAACAGCTCCAGATTTCCTACCTGGAAATAATGAATGGCCTAGTCATTGGGTAGTAGTTTATATGACAGCTTGACGGAGTACAGATCAGCGAAGGCCTATAATTTGACAGCAAAGTGTTTATCTTCTGAAAGAAAACATTTAGTGATTCAAGCTTGCAGTATTTTCTGGGACTGCGGAAATTTAAAAACACAATGATAATGCATTAAAACGTTTTTGGTAAATTCAGTTAAAACAAGGCTTCAGAACCTGTGCTAATTAAAATAATCACATAGATATAATTGTGTTACCATATCTATTTTTAAAACAAACATTTTTGAGTTGTGGGCATCTTTGACAAGGCTAGTATTTATTGTCTGGTTGCCTTTGAGATGGAGATGATGGGAAATTTCTTTTCCACTTGCTGCAGACCGTGTGGGAAGATACTCCTACAGTTCTGTTTGCAAGTTCTAGGATTTTGACATAACATTGATGAAGGAACAACCAATACATATCCAGAGCAGGATGGTGTATGACTCAGATGGTAGCCTGGATGTGTTCTCACACACCTACAGCTCTTGTCTTTCTACGTGGCAGAGATTGCCAAAAGAAACCTTGGTGATTTGCTGCAGCCCTTTTCCTTTGAATAGCACCCCCTGCAGCTATGAGGGTAAAGAAAATGCAAGTTTAATTTAATAGATTGGAAACTTTTTTGTCTATAATAGATAGTCTGCACTTTATTAAAATTCATAATTTCTCAGCCTCATTCTGTTATGATTATCACCTTAAATTTCTAAAAGGAAAGATAATTTGACATAGTTGAAAACACCATCATTGTCCAATTCCTCTCTATTATCCTTCACTTGTGTGGACTGGACATACCTTGGTCAATTTTTGACTATCTAATTATAGCCAGACCATTACTGGCAGGACTTAATTGCTACCACTGGTGAGCCATGAAGATCTATCCTTGGCCCCTTCCATCTTATCATGAGTAACTACTCACAACCAAGAAGACTTTTCCTTGCGATTTACTAGATTGAAGTGAGATGCTAGTGTTAGCAGTGGCTTTGCACAGTCTATTCGAATTATCGTGACCTTGCAGCTTCTCCCACAGTGTAGCCATCAGTTGTCAGCTTTTAGAAGTGGTGGTGGATTATTGAATTGAGCAACGTTCCTTTACACCTGCTCCTCACTTTCTCTCCCAATAGCTGCTCTTGTTGATTGGAAGTTCATGGCATCATTTTTGATAGTGGATCACCGTTTCTGTCACAATTGAGACGCTGCCTCCCAAGTGTTGATATTAATACAGCAGACCTTCAGAAACATTGGGATTTTTTTGAAATGGCTCCTTTGCACTTGATATGAATGAGCCTTCTGGCGGAACTCACGACTGAGCACATATTTAGGCAGTCTCAAGCTGGGCATTCTGATGACATTTCTGTTTTATGTCAGCTCATGTGAGACCAGCAAGGCATCAGTATTTAAGATGTCTGCCTCTTGGAGGGAGTTTATATGTGTTCTTTTAAGTTCCCACTTGATTCACTAGATCCTTTGATGACATGTGGACTTGATGGGCCGAATGGCCTGCTTCCTCACTGTAGGGATTCTATGATTCTATGATTGTTGATGATTTTGCTCTCAGACAAAGTTTTGACAGACAGACATGCATGGAAAGAAACACTGGCCAACAGATATTAAGTTGATTGTCTAGTCTGATATCACAATCCTCAAAAACTTAAGTGCGTAATTCACCATAAGTTGAGCTAGGAGACTGAATTCAATGCTGCATCTCTTCATCAATGTCAGTGTTTGAGGTGGATAGCTTCTGGGATATGAGAGATCAGGAAAGTTTTAAACACTTCACCAATAATATTGATTGAACATATTTCAAGGAATGAAGGATTTAAAATATTTTATGCGTGTTGGTAGAGGACTTTGATTTTTCACGTGTTCAGGGCAAGTCCCATGTTCTTAGAGGCTTTGGTGAAAATATATATTCTGTATTAATCCTTCCTCAAAGTGAGCAATCATTTATACTTCATCAGCATTCTGTAGTTCTGTTAGAGAAGCAGCTGTTTCCTTGATTTTGGCCTTCAGCCAGTTGATGTTAAAGGTTACCATCATTGCACTAGGCTTGGGGGGGAGACAAGTCAGTATTAAAGTGCTGAGTTGCTGCAAGACGGATTGAGAATCATGTCACTGCAATGACATGCCCTTGATTGAGCCCTGTGTTGCCAGGGAAGACATCTGGAGTGGAACTATTGCACAGTGCTGTTATTTGCCTTTTGTCATATTGGAAATGGATGATGTCCATGATCATAAATGGACATTAGAAATGTTGTAGCACCTTCCAAAGAGCAGTTTGAGTCAATTAATAGAAATGCTTTCTGAGATTGAAGAAGGCCATATGCAAAATGATATTCTGCTCTTTGATGGTATGCAATGAAAATCATGTTACTTGTTTCTCTGGCAGGTCAGAAACTACACTAAGACTTAGAAAAACTTTTCTGCTAATGGTGAGAGGTGATTAATAAGAAACATAGCTAGCACTTTACCAAAAAATTCATAGCAATGTTATGCCCTAGCAGTTTCTACAGTGTCTCCTTTCTTGAAGATTATGATCATCACTGCATCTTTGAGGTCACTTGGGATGTCTTTATTTAGAAAGAGGAGTCGGCCATTAACCAGTGGAGCCTTCCCCACTATTCAATACGATAATGGCTGATGGAAAACTCCAATGCTTTTAGCCTTCCCATAATCTTACATATCAGCAATAATCAGAAATTTATCAATCTCTATCTTAAACATATTCAAGGACTAGGTCTCCACAATTATCTGTGATAAGGAATTCCAAAAGCTCACAAATCTCTGAGTAAAATAGATTTTCTTCATTTCGGGCCTCAATGGCATTTCCCTTCTGACAGAGCTTGATATTAAGAGGATGTAGCTTTGGGATCAGTATGTTTTCTCTGTGTTTCTGCATTTCTGCTGAGATATTGCCAGGACCAGAAGCTTAGGTGCTCATCATGTGTTTTATGAGCAATTATCACCTTGTTAAACACTAAATTATCTTCCAGCTCATTGTTGACTGTGTGTTGTTTGAGGTTATCCAACAGATGCATGCCACTGTGGAGCTTTGATTGAGTAATTCCACAAAGTTATCTTCCCATAGTTGTTGATGATGTTTATGACTTTGAGGAAATCTTTCATACTTTGGATTTTATATGTGTTCTGTTCATATGCCATCTGTCTGTAACATCATCTGAAAACTCTTTTCCTGTCTTTACACGTCTACTGATGATACCTCGTTTATCTGCATCACAATCTCTTTCAACCCCTCCAATATTTCTAAATTATTAGTTACTTGTGTGACATCCAATACAGAACAATCACAAATGTTCTCTAATTAATCATTTGGATTGCTCAAAGCCATTAGGACAGATAGTTCTTGTGAATAAACTATATTATTGTTAGCGACTGTCTCTAACCCTTTTTGTGCCAATTGTCTGCACTAGACCAGATTGTTTTTAAACTCAGTACCATCTTTGACCAGAGGTTGAGTTTTTGACCACATATTTTTACCATCAGGCGGTCTGTTTTTTATTTAAACACCTCCGCAATATGCTCAACTCTGTCCTTGCTTCAGTTTATTTGTTGCTGAAATCCTCATCCATTCCCACCTGACTATTCCAATGGTCGACATTCCATGTTCTAACCCTTCCTTAAAATCCAAAACTCTGCCTGTCTGTGTCCTAACTCAAGTCCAGTTCTGTTTTCTCAGCACCCTTGCCCTGACCTATCTCTTTTTCCTTGTCTTCAATCTGCTCCATATCCTTACTCCCCTCTCTGAAACCTCTTCCAGCACCAGCAATCTCCAAGGTACCTCTGCTCCTCCAATTCTGGTCTTTTATGCGCTCCTTTGATAGTTCCACCAATGGTGACCATGTTTCAGCTGCGTAGGTCCTATGCTTTATATCTTTTGCTTTGGATCCTCCATAGAACCTATGTCCCTGACCAAGCTTTTGGTCATTTGTTCTACCATTTGTTTATTTGACTTCTGTCAAATGTTTTCTTGTAATGCTGTTGTGAAGTAGTTTGGTATGCTTTGGTATGCATTAAGTGCACCAAATAATTATAAATTGATGCTATCACTATTGTACATCTCTGGACTTGCATGTAAAGTTTAAGTATTTCCTGAAAGAATCCCTAAATGATATATTATGATGAAAGTTACACCACAAACATCAGCTTGGACACTGAGTAGAACTAGATGTATTGACCCAGAATATCTTACTACTATTGAAATAGATCTGTCCACTGGTTGTCAAACCAAGAATTGCCCACTTTCCTTTCCATATTTTTGTGATCAGACATTGGAATCTGCTTTCTTTTGGGTACCTCCATTGCAGAATAAGCAAAACTATACCACTCTTAACAATCCCAACTGCATACCACCATGGCACCAGAGGATCTGGGAACACCCCTTATGGAAGCAGCACATGGCATTAAGATTAACATTGAAAGATTTTAAGGAAGGTTTTAAGCAGCAACTAAATGAGGAGAGAGAGGCAGAGAAAGGGAAAGGTTTAGTCAGGGTACTCCAGATCTTAACTCTGGACTGGATGGTCTCATTCTGTACTGCAACCTTTCTATTATTCTAAATTCTTAAAATACTACCCAATTGAATTAATGACAATTGGATTAGATTTGTAAAGGAGTAATCGCTTTTCATGAGTGTGTGCCAGTGTTACTAGTTCAGACAAAAAATGCTTTCTCTTGCTGTCTTTAAATTTCTAACCATTATCATTTCATCCACAAATCAGTTAACTACAAAATTGCCTTCAGTTATGTCCAAACATTGCTGTCTTTCACTAAATTATCTGAAAATGGTTATTTCAATTGACTGAACTGGTGACAGTTTACCTGATATATTCACTCTTAAACCCAAACTTTCATTGCTGAAGAATAGACTATCACAAAAACTAGTCAGACTAAGGCTGGATAATCTTAATATTGAAGTTATGCCTGTTAGGAGTGATATCAAGAAAACATTATCTTAATACAAACAAAAATAAAGGTCAACAAATCTCTCACGCAAAAATTGGCTTTGGGTGTTAGGAATTAATTGAAATTCTTTTTCTTAAAAAAAGGGGTCAACACGTTTTTTTTCTTGGATTAAAGTATTGAGGTATCATGGAGATAAAGTAGATGTAGAATCATAGAATCATAGAATCATAGAGTGTAAAAGAGACCCTTTCACTCATTGAATCTGCACTGACAAAAGCCCACTGTCCAGCATGTGGCCCAGTGCCTTGAATTTTAAGTGTGAATCCAAGTACTTTTTAAAGATTATGAGATTTCCTGCCTCAACAACTGTCCTGGGCAGTGCTTTCCAGATTCCCACCACCCTCTGGGTGAAAAGAAATTTTCTCAAATCCCCTTTAAACCTCCTGCTTTTCATTTTAAAATTATGCTTCTTTGTTACTGACCCTTCAACTAAGGGGAAAACATCTGCTTTCAATCAACCCTGTCCATGTCCTTCATAATCTTAAACACTTCAATTAGGTTCTCTCTCTTCTTTGCTCTCAATAAAATGACCCAAGCTTACCCAGCCTCTCTTCATATCTAAACTGCTCCATTACAGGTAAAATCCTGGGGAATCTCTTCTGCACCCCTCTAGTACAATTACATGTTTCCTATGGTGCACTGACCACAACTACACACAGTACTGCAGCTGTGGCCTAACCAAAGTTTTGTACAGCTGAGGCATAACCACCCTGCTCCGGTAATTTATGCCATTTGTGATGAAGGTAAGGGTCTCATATGCCTTCTTATCCACCTTATTCACCTGTCCTGCTGCTTTCAGGTATCTGTGAACAAGTACTGCAAGATCACTTTGTCCCACTGAACTTCCTAGTGTACTGCATTCATTGAGTGCTCCCTTGTCTTGTTACTTCTTCCAAAGTGCATCACCTCACACTTAATTCCATCTGCCATTGATCTACCCATCTGACCAATCCTCCTGTAACCTAAGACCTCACTATCAACTATCAAGCCAATCTTCGTGTCATCCGCAAAACTTACTTATCATCCCCCCACATTTTCTTCTGTATTGCTCATATATATCACAAACAATAAAGGATCCAGCACTGATCCCTGCGGTATGTCACTGGACACTGGCCTCATAAAAATAGCCTTCTACCACAGCCCTCTGTCCCCTACCAGGAAGGCAATTTTAGATCCACCTTGCCAAGTTGTCTTGAATCCCATGCGCTTTTACCTTTTTTAATCAGTTTTCCCTGTGGGAACTTGTCAAAAGATTTATTGAAATCCATATAAGCTACATTAATCATACTATCCTCATTTGCACACTTGGTCACCACCTTGAAAAATTCGATCAAATTTGTGAGGCATGAACTCCCTCTGACAAAGCCATGCCCACCATCCCTGAACAAACTTTCCCTCTCCAAATGGAGATTTATTCCCTACCACTGATATAAGACTCACTGGTGTGTAACTCCCTGGTTTATCTAGACTACCCTTCTTGGGAAGTGAAACCACACAAGCTGTCCTCTAGCCCTCCGACATCTGCCCTAAAGCTAGAGAGGAATTAAAAATGTAGGTCATTGCCCCTGTAATTTCCTCCCTTACCTCCCATAGCAGCCTGGGATGCAATTCATCTGGGCCTGGGGATTTGTCCACTATTAATTGGAGTTCGGGATTGCTCAGCCATGATTCATTGATTGGTGGAGCAGACTTGAGGGCAGCATAGCCAACGACTTTTCTTGTGTTTTACTGTCATGGCAAATTTTCCATTGGAAACCATCAGATATGAATAAGCTGAAGAATATTGCAAGTATTTTCAAACTGACTGGGCTTCTCAGGTGAATAAGGTTCAGTTAGTAGGAAGAACATAAATATTTAAATTCTCCTTCATTTGGTCTGATTCATTGTAGGTTTTATGGGGGACTCACAGCACAATATCTGAAAAATGTTTGCAAGCCAAGCTGACAATTCATTCACAGGATGAATTCATCCCTAATTGCCTGGGTAGTAGATAAGAAACAACCACATTGCTTTGGTTATGGAATCACCTGTTGGTCAGACCAGGTAAAGATGGCATATTCCTTTGCTGAAGGACATTAGTTAACTAGATGGGAATTTCCTGACAACCGATAATGGATTCATGGTCATCATTAGACTCTTAATTCCAGATTTTTATTGAATTTAAGTCCCACATTTGCTGTAGCAGGATTCAAACCCAAGTCCACAGAATATTACATGGATCTTTGGATTAACAGTGATAATACCACTCGGCCATTGCCTCACCTAATATTAAAGCCCTTACTCTTTAAGACACTTAAAAACATATTCCAATCTTGCTCCATTTAACTGCAGCATACATAATCCTCCCAGAAATGAATTAGCATTCCCTTTCTCAAAAGGAGCACGAGTGAGAATTAAGACTGTTGGACTATATAAGTGAAAGGGAGGTGGTGCTGTGGAGCTACATTTCTTGCAGATTTTGAAGCAAATGTACAATAACTTCTCATTAGATGCATTGGTGCAGTGAGTGTATTATAGTTCATGTTGCTCCGTGTTTGTAAAATTGTTTGGTTCCCTACTTACCCATTTTCTTATACAAGCACTGGTAGAGAATTAAAACGACAGGTGATGGAGCAAACTTAGACCTTAGACCATAGACTTAAGATGTGAGGGCTATTGTGGTGCAATGGTATTGTATCTGTTTCAGGGCCAGAAAACCAGGTTCAGGTCCCACATACTCCAGAGTTGTCATAACATGTCTGAAGACCATAAAATGTAGGTTCAGAAGTATATCACTTGACACATTAACTCTGCTCTACTATTCAATGAAATCTTGGCTGACCTGATAAACCTCAACTCCACTTTCCTGCTTTATCCTCATAACTCTTAATAATTAGAAATCTGTATATCTGAACCTTGAATATATTTGGTGACCCAGACTTGACAGTCCCCTGCGTTAATGAATTCCACAGATTCACCACCTTCTGAGAGAAAAATTCCTCCTCATTTCTGTAATCTCTGTACCATGAGATTATACCTTCTGGTGTTCGACAAGTCCACAATCTCTCTGCATCTACGCTGTCAAACCCTCTTAGAATCATATACGTTTCATACTTGTGTGGACTAAATAGACGTGTTCCTCAAAGTGTTCACCCATCTACTTTTGGTTTCCTCAACATTGAGCAGACTGTATTAGGCTGGTCAATTAAATTGGAAGGAGCAGCGTGAATCACTGCTTCACCTGGAGGAAAGAGGTGGGTTTGAAGGGAGGGGTCAAAAGGGCAGATGATATATTTCCAACACATGTATTGTGGAACACATAGGAAGGGAAGCAGACTAGGATGTCACAGAGGGAATTGACCTTTCAGAATGTGAAAAGGAAGGGGGGAGGGAGGTTGTCTCATGATGATATCTCCTCATGTTTGAGTTGGAAATGGCTCAGGATAATCCATTGAATATGGAAGGAGATCCTTATCACATTTCTGGCAAGGAGGGAAATAGGAAAGAGCAGAAATGTGAAAATGACACAGGCATAGAGAGCCAATTAATCATACCGGGGGTGACAATCACTTAAGAAAACAGGAAGGTATACAGTATCAGAAGCAGTAGTATGGAAGGTTTCATCATCATAAAAGATAAAATGGGGACAGAGAAACTGGAAGAATGTAATGGAGATTCTCCAGGAACTGATGTCTTGTGGAAAAGAAAACCAAAGTGTTCATCAGCTTAAGATGATTAGCTAAAGAAAAATGAGGTAATGGAAGGAATAACCCCTTTATGCAGGAAATGGTTAGGGTCTGGGATATTTTGCCTTGTGAGTGTAAAGGAAGTTAGTTCAAAGGCAGTTTTTAAAAGATTATTCATTAAGCACCTGAAGAGAAAAGATTAGTTGGGCTATGCAGAAAAGCAAGAGTGTGGGACTTGCTGAGTTGCTCTGGCAGAGAGCTGGCATGAACATGATAGGCCAAATAACCAACAAAAGAAATGCAGAACCTGGAAATCTGAAACAAAAACAGCAATTGCTGAAGAAACGCAGCAGATCTGGCAGCACCTATGCAGAGAAAGCAGAGTTAATGTTTCAGGTCCAGTGACCCTTCTTCAGAACTCTGGTAGCTTAGAAAGGCAGTATCCATGCTGAAGATGGAGCAGGGGGAGGTATACTGGCATAAACTATAGTGGATATGGACCCTTGATTGGAAGCAAACAGTAGTCACAGTAATTGGGCAAAGAAAGTTGAGGATAATGGTGAGCCAGGGAGAAATGGGGACATTACTAGGTGGAAATGGGTTGGCTGTGATGAAAGCAGCCTATGTTATGACAAGTTCCGGGATGTGCAGATGGGTAAAGGACATGGCTGAAGGAGCTCAGGCCCTGATGTTGAGTCCTGAAGGCTGCAGGGTTTCCAAGCGGAAGATGAGATGCTGTTCTTCCAGCTTGCACTGAGTCTCGCTGGAGTGAGCCTGCAACAGAGATGTTGGCCAGGGAACACAGTGGTGTATTGAAGTAGCAGGTAATTGGAAGTTTGGTGTCATTTTTACTGTCAACTGTACTCACTTCTCACAATGTAGTCTCTTCTACATTGGGGAGATGAAACGACTGAGAAATGACATTGAGTCCTGGTTGCAAAATGACCCAATATGGAGGACTCAGTATTGAGTTCTGTAATTTTAGAGCCTGAACAACTTTTCCCAAATCCTTTTACTCATCTCCACACACAGGCCTCATCATCACATGAGCCATTTTCATCACAGCCAACTCATTTTCACCCATTAGCAGCTTGTCTTTCTCCCTGGCTAACCATCATCTATACCTTTGTCCACCCAACTGCTGTTCTATCTCTCTGGGCTCCATCTCCACCAACCATTCATTCCTTTAAAAACTCTTTCCTCCACCCGTTCCCCAATGACTCACCACCCTTGTTTTCAGCACTTCTTCCTCGTTACAATCAGTCCTGAAGAAGGGTCACTGAACCCAAAACATTTAATTCTGCTTTTTCCTCCACAGATGCTGCTGGACATATTGAATTCCTCCAGATACTTCAGTTGTTGTTTGAGGATAAACGACCTCCTGCAATGTAACCATCCTATGCTTTCCAGCATTTTATGATTTTATTGTATCTTTACTTACTAAAAATTACCTAAAAGCCAATGACCCAGGCTATTCCACCTTCATCCTTGTATATGTGCTGTCCCACTGGCAGAATGGACTCACCAGAGGTGCTACACTGTCATTGATGGATTGGCATCAACATTGTCACAGGACCTCATGAAGTCTCATGGTATCAAGTCAAAGAGGGGCACAGAAATCTTCTGCTAGTTATCACATACCATGCAGTTGATGAGAAAAAAGTACTTCTCCAACTTGAACGCTGCTTGGAATCAGTGCTTATGGAAGCAAGGAGCCAGAATGCACTCTGGGTGGAGTATTTCATGGAACATCATCAAGCATAGTTCAGTAGCAGCATAACTGACTGAGCTGGTCAAATCCTGAAGGGCAGAACTACCAGACTGTAATAGGTTGGTTAAGAACGCACAAAAATGTACAACATACTTGACCTCATGCTCACCAGTCTATCTGTCCCAAATACAATTGTCCATGATGGTATTAGAAGGTGTGACTGCTGCAGAATCTTTGTAGAGACAAATTCTACTTTCCTGTTTTCTTATTCAGGTATCAGCATTAGCTAGGCAGATTGCACTCTTATCCTGAGATAGAAAATTGTGGGACCAATGCTTTCAATGTTCACTACTGCTTCAATCATTCATCTGCGTGGTGGTGCAATGCTGAACTGAACTAAATTACTGGTGTTGTTTTGAGTGTTGCATTTCCCAATGAGCTATTCTTCTTAGCAGCACCTCGAGGGAGAGTGCAGATCTTCTGTAAAGTAGATGTTAGTGTGTTTTGCAGAATAAGTACAGATTTAGTGTAAGAGCATTATACAAAATATCTATATCTTAATTTTGCTTTGCTATTGTTTTGCAGAATATCTAATCAGAATTTAGTTGCTATTTCAACCAATTCGTTTCCTTTGATGAAAATTTCAAACTAAAACACAAGTCCAGCAACTGCAGTGTTCAATTTTTGCATAAAGTACAAAGGTACATTTGAGGTGTCCAAAAGTAACAAGATCACAGTTTCAACTATCACTGTTTTCATTTTTAGAGGCAGTTACAATTATTGGTGCATACAATATTTATCAGAATTGAGGGTGGAGGAGCACTGGGAAACTGGGAATTGGGAATTTTGCAGAAGAACATATAAAGGTCTGGGAGCAGGCAGAATGGGATACATAGACTTGTGGGCCTGGGAACGAAAAGCTAAAGTCTGGATGAAGTGTGGAGTGGAATATTAGGGCTGAGAGCTATAGCAAAATGGTACTGAGGCTTTGTCATCATGGAATGTGGATACAGTGACTTGGAAAGCAACCTAAGTCTGGTTGCATTGAATGAAAGGCCAGGGTCTGCATAATATAAATAGGTGAAGGATGTCCAGAAGTAATGGACGTCATTTAAAAAATTATGTGCTGCACTTATAGGACAAAGTTGAAGAGAATATTTTTCTCACAGATTGTTGTGCAACTTTTGATTTCTCTGCCCCATGAGGCAGTAGAAGTGGGGTCATGGAATATTTTTAAGACAGAGGGGAATAGATTCTTGTTAGACAAGAAAAGCAAAGGCTATTGAGATACTTGGGAATATGGAATTTGAAACACAAACAGATCAGCCGTGATCTGATTGAATGGTGAGTAAGTTCAAAGGGCTGAATGGTTTACTTCTGCTCATATTTCATATGTTCACTAAAATTTGAAGTTGCCTCACCTCAGACTATTCGCACTCTATTAGGCACTGTGTTCCCACATTACCAGACCAGTTCCCAAGGTGGAAGCTTGTTTAAAGTATTTTAATGCCACATTTGCTGTGTTTAATTCATTTAATTTAATAACTAACAGAGCCCTAATGATTTTTTTACACAAGTGATGTAATTATCTTCTAATGGAAATATCGTTAAACATAACCAAACATGAAGGATTCAGGTAGTTTGCTCTACTTAACTGTAAAATTAAACTGGCTCCAAGAGAAATTCGTCTCAGAGTTAGACACAATAAACAGAAGAATTATGTGTTTTGCAAATAAAAAGTGAAATCAATTGTTTCATAGAAACTTGGAAACATAGAAACATAGAAGATAGGAGCAGGACAAGGCTATTCGGCCATTTGAGCCTGCTCGGCCATTCATCACGATCATGGCGGATTGTCCAACTCAATGCCTAATCCTGCTTTCTCCCCATAACCTTTGATCTCATTCACCCCAAGTGCTTTATCTAGTCGCCATTTGAATACATTCAATGTTTTGGCATCAACAACTTCTTGTGGTAATGAATTCCACAGGCTCACCACTCTGTGGGTGAAGAAAGTCTCCTCATCTCCAACCTAAGTTGTCCACCCTGAATCCTTACACTGCGATCCCTGGTTCTGCCCACCAGCAAATCATATGATGATTCCTTTCTGTGTTCTGTCTCTGGTGATCATACTCTCGACAGGAAGACATTGAAGCCTCTTGCCTGCTGAAAATAAAACAGTATCATCCCAAATAGGGAGCAGACTCTTTTGATAGATTTCCAAAGTCAACTGAAGGTCTCCCATGAATAAGGGAGGGGTCCTTTAAATATGCCAGTTGCGATTCTGCAATGCACATAGAACCCCGATTGCCACACAAGAAATCAACAGAGAATCCTCAAACTGAGGAAATAAATAAGGATGAGATTTATTTTCTTCTCAAGGCAGTCTGAGTGGAAATCTTAGGGGCAGAAATATTCTATTAAACTACTGCCCTCACCAAAAAGCAAGATAACAATGAGGAATCGGAGCATAAACTTAAAAATTCTGTCACTTGGTTTTTGCTCAAGGTTACCCTCAAAAGTTAGAGATTGATGTCATGACCAAATGAAAAATTCAAAAAATTGGGCTTGATAATTTTTTTGCCTGAGAATGATATTAAAAGTTCTGGAACCAAAGTGGATTGATGGAGTTAAAACACAGACCAGCCATGATCCATAATTGAATGGCAAAACAGAATAGTGAGGTAAAATGGCTTCCCCCATTCCTATGTATTTTTTCTTTTGTTAGTGATATGATGATTGAATAAAGTATTAAAACACATTCTTCACATAACTTTTTTATTTCCCTGCAGTCTTCTCCACAACCTTTACCCAGTGGGCTGACTATCGATAATGCCCTGTCTTAATTTTTGTCTTGATTGATCCTACACGAGCTGGTGCAGTCCACTCTGAATCTCTAGCTGACAGAAATCAGATACAAATACTAACAATAGTGTAACTGTGAAGGTGTGGAAAATTCACGACTGTGTCAGTGGTTATTGATTAGGTGCTTAAAGACTCCACTCAGGAAGTTCAACTTCGATTACATGCGATGACATGGTAGCTGAAATCAAGCACGTTGGATGAAATAATGACTGAACTGACAAGTGTGTTCTGTGAGATTATAGCCTCCAACAGTTTGAGGCACAGTTTGTAGACTCTCTGTGAAGACTGGTGCACTTTTCACTGGTGCCACGCTGAGTCTTTCTCAGTGTCAAAAATTGCTGATAGTTCCTTCCGGATTGCAGTTGAAATCGTTCTCTAATCTTTTTTTTTAACCAGTAATTCAATTCCTCAGCCACAAGTGGAATTGTTATCATTTCTGAGCCTGTGAAACAGGTGAAAGGAGTTGACTGTCACAGACACAAATGGCTCCATGGCAACTATTTCAATCATGGGAGATAGTGGATGGCATGGGGCACATTCAATATTGAGTGCAAAGTTGCAACCTTCTGAAACCTGTGGGAAATGGGATCACACTCACCTCTGCTGGTGGAGATAGGATCCAGTGCTTGTCCAACCTTTATTATGTTGATCCCCTCCCTTCCTTGAAATAGTTGGGGAGGGAGTGAATGTTTGTGAGTATGGTGTCAATCTGGAGTTTTCCTGGATGATGTCAAGCTTCTTGAGTATTTCTGGAGCTGCGCTTATTCAGGTAAGTGGGGAATAGTCCATCACACACTTGACTTGTGTGTTGCATGTGATAGGCAGGCTTTGAGGAGGCATTGAGGAGGTGAGTAACTTGCCACAGTTTTCCTGGCCTCTCATCTGCTGTTGTGGTCAAAATATTTGTATGGCTGGTCCAATTCAGGTTCCGTTTAATATCAACCCCAGGATGTTGATAGTGATCTAACGATGTTCAACAACAAGGGGACATGGTTAGATTTTTACTTGCTGTACAAAGTAACCACTTGTGTGGTGCGAATTCTCCTTGTAAATTCATTTTTCTTTGAATGTTTATTATTGAAATAGAGAAATAGACAGAAAACAGGAAAAAAAAAATTAGATTAGATTTAGATTTATTGTCACATGTATATAAAAATACAGTGAAAAATGTTTTTCATGTGTAAAAACACAAAGTTTCACCACGCTCACTGAATATAATGCAAGACCTTACTACAACAGAATTCTTGTTTCCGTCTTCTTCTTGTTACCCTCCGCTACTCCTCTATTTACTACTGAAGATGGGGGTCTCTGTAACGGGCTCCGGGATCACGGGTTACAGGCTTGCGTCTGCTGTCACCGCCGCTCCAGCAAAAGCCGCGTCCAAGCTGGAGCCGTACGCCTGCTTTCATACTTCCTGCCTGATGATCCTCCAGACGTTACTGCCAGTCATCAGTCACCAGGGTCCCAGCTTCGGGCTCCTCCACCGCCGCTCTGAAATCTCTGCGGCCTCACGCCAGAGCCGGAAATGGATCTGGGGCCTTGCGAGGCCAGCCCCAGCTGACTCCCCTTGCGGAAAGACGACAAAGCTGCCCTACAGCACCAAACGATGAAGATGTGTGAGGTGGTGTGGATGCAGCTGTCTCTGCAGCATGGTGCCCATGAGCAGCTGAGCGCAGGAATCAGGAGCTGAACTAAAGGGACTAAATTACATAGGCCACAAAATTGGGCGCAGGGTTCAGGATGCACAACTACCATAACAAGTCCATTCAGGGAAATGCAGGCAGCCAATTTCAGAATGGTTCTGAACAAGGGTCACCGCATCCAAAACGTTAACTCTGCTTTCTCTCCACAGATGCTATCAGATCTGCTGAGTTACTCCAGCAATTTCTGTTCTTGTTCTGTTGTATTAGTTAGTTTGTCCAGAGGGACTACGTTGGTGTGGATCTAGAGTCACATGTAGGCCAGCAGTTTCCTTCCATAGAGCGCATTGGTGAACCAAATGGGTTTTTACATCAATAAATTCATGGTCATCATTAGACTTTTAATTCTGGTTTTTTATTGAATTCAAATTTCACATCTGCTATGGTGGGATTCAAACCCAGGGCCCTAGAACATTACCTGGGCCTTTGGATTACTAGTCCAGTGATAATACCACCAGGACAACACCTCCCTAAGTGCTTGTTCCCCAATATCCACCTTAAGGTTTGCCATGGCGACTCAAATACAGCTCGCACTTTGGACAGCTGGGGAATAAAGACCTTAAGACTTCTGCTTTATCTACTGTCGTGCACCAGCTGGATGTTCAGGGAAGGAAAACTCTGGTGGTTCTGGAATGACATCATTGATATGCAACATCCACAGTATGTGCAAAGTCAATAGCCCTCTGGAGGAATCTTGGAAACGTGACAATGTTTCATAATCCCTTTGGCTACTTTTCAGCAGCTAAAGGGAATGAAATATGATTAACTCTCATTGAATAAGAGATCCTCAGTGATTTCCCTTCTATTACAGTGGACAGTAAGTGGCAAGATTCTGCAAAAGTGTCTATTCCACTTGGGATTGAAACAAATATGTAATAGTTCAGTTTCACGTCTGCTGGTAATGCAGTCCTTGCCATTCTCTGACATTCTAGACTGTGGCTGAGGAAGTGGCAAGTTTCAGTATTTATTTAGTGCATGCAAACACCCAAAACTGAGTGATAGGCTTCTCATTTGGTGTGTCTGTTGTTGGGGCATTTATTTGGAATGTGCAGCATTGTATGTGACACCCCACAAAGCACAGAGAGTATGCACTGAGTTCAGAGCAGCAGAGGTTGACTTCACAGGGATCCTGGCTATTGCACTGGATCCAAGAAATCAACCAATCAAGCAATATACTTTCCTCACGCTTTATAAAGTGGTGTTCTTTATCTCAAGTTTGTTTCTTGCATCCTAACCCCGACGAGCACATGACAAAAAGCTCCGACTTATTTTCTCCTCTTATCAATGTTTAAGGTTTGCACCACTAAGCGATTATCCATACAGATGTACAGTTCTTCTTTTGGCATTGACATTTTAGAAGTAGAATACACCAGATATGGTTTTGGATGCAGTCAATGTGAGATGCTGTGTGCTACAGCAGTCCATCAACTTTGTAACATCTTCATTAGGATCTGGTCCTGTGTGTAGAAGGATGGAGTTTAGGCCACACAACAGATGTCATCAACATTGACAGACTTGTGGCTTTGACTGTATACATGTCAAACAGGATTGGGCTAGACAGTGAACCCCATGTTGGTCTACTGGCCAGTCTTCTCTATGCACTTGCCCACTTGCTCAAAGTAGACTCCGATTGTGTTTCAACAACTATACTGACTCAGGTTGGAAGAACACTGGACAGCTTTAGGAGCAGGCCAATGTGCTACACTTCACTGTAGGAAGCTATGAGGACCAGTAGCACTGTGTCTGTCTTCAGGTTCTTTGATGTGGAGGTGCCGTTGTTGGACTGGGGTGGACAAGGTCAGAAATTGCATGACACCAGGTTATAGTCTAACGGATTTATTTGAAAACACAAGCTTTCGGAGTCTTACTCCTTCTTCAGGTGTTGATAAGAGAGGTAGTATCAGACACAGAATTTATAAGTAAAAGATCAAAGAGTCACACCATTAATGAGGATGTACAAAACAAACCTGAGATGGTGTTAAATCTTTAATTGATTTATAAATCCCTGAATTCCTTTGAAGTCACTGGCCTGAGAGAAATAAAAATTTTATCAGTGCAAAGAAGAGGTGACAGTTTAGCTCAGAGAATGCATGTTAAGTGTGAGGCCTTGTTTAGAATCTGTTTGTGCTTTGGTTTGAAGTCAGACTGGTTTTATTTCTAAAGTAGGAATTTATAAAACAATGACAGTCTATAAATTGTGTGCTTTTTGAACAAAATAGAATGTATCTGCAAATACAAATTTACCCCATAGATTCATATGTCTGTTTGTGTCTGGGTGTGTGTGCTTGAGAGACAGTGTGTGTATGAGAGAGGATCTGTGTGTGAGAGTGTGTGTGTGTGTGAGTGTGCGTGTGTGTGAGTGCGTGTGTGAGCCTGCGTGTGTGTGCGTGAGTGTGAGTGTGAGAGTGTGTGTGTGTGTGCCTGTGTGTGTGAGTGTGTGTGTACACGTTGTGTGAGAGTGTATTGTGTGGTGCAGTCACCTGTAGTGCGACATGACCCCAAGATCCCAGTTGAGGCCGTCCTCATGGGGACCGAACTTGGCTATCAGCCTCTGCTCAGCGACACTGCGTTGTTGTGTATCCCAAAGTCCGCCTTGGAGGACGTTTACCCGAAGATCTGAGACCGAATGCCCTTAACCGCTGAAGTGTTCATCCACTGGGAGGGAACATCCCTGTCTGGCGATTATAGCACGGTGTCCATTCACCCGTTGTAGCGTCTGCACGGTTTCGCCAATGTACCATACCTAGGGTCACCCTTGCCTGCAGCGTATGAGATAGACAATGTTGACTGAGTCACATGAGTATCTGCTGTGCATGTGGTGGGTGGGGAGCACTTCAGCGGTCAAGGACATTTGTCCTCAGATTTTTGGGTAAACGTCCTCCAAGGCGGACTTTGGGATACACAACAACACAGAGTTGCCGAGCAGAGACTGATAGCCGAGTTCCATACCCATGAGGACAGCCTCAAACGGGATCTTGGGATCATGTTGCACTACAGGTAACTCCCACTACACTATACACGCTTACACACGCGCGCACGCGCACACACACACACACATATACACACACACACACACACACACACACAGACACACACAGACGCACGCACACACAAACACACACAAACACACACACACACACACACACACACACACACACACACACACACACATGTGAATTTGTCTTTTCAGATACTCTCTTCTAACACCTGAAGAAGGAGTAAGACTCCGAAAGCTTGTGTTTTCAAATCAACCTGTTGGACTATAACCTGGTGTCGTGTGATTTCAGGTTCTTTAGGAAGCCTTTGTTGACATACTTTGGGAAACCTGGCATTATGGTAGCTTCCAGTGAAGCTGCTCTCATTAAAACAGAAAAGTTTCACACGTGGTTCTCCACAGAGGTTCAATAAGAAGAACTGCACCCTAAAGACCCTCGACAGATATGCCTTACAGCATAGAGGTCTTGCCTACAGCTTGTCCCTTGTCCTTATCTTGCAGTTTCTCCTGCCCTCTGACACAGTTCATTTCATGTGAAATGCCTAATAGAGCACTTTATCTTTGGTGACAACTGGTTTTTGTAGAAGACACAAAGTCTGCAAAAGTGCTTCAGCATCTACCACAACATTTCCTGTCGATGTCTGCAACATGAGAGGACAATGAAGCATCAAAAATTGTAGCAATCATTCAAAGAAATAAAACCGACAATATGATAGCTTTAAATAACACTGGTGACAGGAAGAGCTTCCTTCTGGCTGCATTTGCAGTGGTGCAAGGTTCAGAGGGCTTCAGCTTCATAATCGCACCACAGGAGTCACATCAATATTGCATACTGCTTGGCTTTATAACCTGCCTGCTCTGCATTCATTTCATGAACTAACATCGCCACAGACATAACGTCCAGGCCAACAACCTCCTCAAGTTTACACCTGTACTGCAGGTGTCATTTTATCCCTCAACATTACTGTTAACTCAGAAGGGATGTGTGTTAATACCTCACTTGAGCGTTTTTCATGTACAGGTAACCCTGGCAGATTGTTTATTGGAAGAACAGATTTGACTTGATTTAATTATTGATTACTCCCAGCCTGATACACATTCCAATGATCCTTGTTCAGCAAATGATAGTCCGCAATAAAATACGAGTTCAGATACAAGTTCTTGATGTCAATAATGTCTGAGAAAGGAATTTATAAGCATAGAAATATATGTGATTTTATATGACACACATGACGTTTTGAAATGTAGGTCTTCCTCATTGCAATTGCCTGAGGGGTCATTCTAGTTCCTGCAATATCTGCCAAGCAAGCATCACTGAATGCCTGGCCAGTTTGTCTGCTTGAGTAATCTTTCAGAATTGAACTGAAGGGTTAATCTTCTCATTTAAGATGAACAATTATAAAATTATTTAACTACTATTATGGAATGCTGATAGTTATTACCTAATTAATCATCTTCTTAGCACACCTTTGTAAGATATTCTCAGCAACTTGTTATGGAAATGCCCTTTACAACCATTATTATGCCCCTGTCTCTTTTCAAGGTTTTTGTTTGAACTGTTAGGTACCATTACACTTTGACATTGTTTAAATTATTAATCATTGGTAGAATGGCCTTGTACTAAATTCTCTTCTAAATAATTGATGTAAATTATTTAAATCCTAAAATCAATTCTTGAAAGTACAATGCTAACAATGTGAAGATTCCAAGTTAATTTCTCTGATTGAGCTGACATTTGCGAATTGGAATTAATAGTGACAATGATGAGATTCAGATGTTGTTTTAACATGAGGTTTTGCTTCCTTAAGGCCAGCATTAATTAATCTTTGGCCTAGAAATTAGTGGAAGTTAAATTGGATAACACCCAAAAACTGGAGTGGTAATTGTCATACATGATTAACCCTGGTCTGTTCATTGTTTTGTAGGCAACATGTTAAGCTGCTAAAGGTTGTCATCCAGGAAAAGTAGTTCACATGATTTATGTTCACTCTATCCACCACTGTGTGACATGGCTGCAGTGTGTACCCTCTATAAAATGCACTGCAGCAACTTGACAATGGTCCTTTGGTAGATCTTTCCAAATGCATAACACCTTGAAAGAGAAGGACATAGCAATGGGCTGCTGAATTTTAAGCAACTCCATGAGTGGGCTTGAAAGCAGAGTTGCTCCTAATGTCCAGCATTAGTCTGCCTACCCACTCACGCTGCCTTCCTATAATATTACCAGTACCTGGCATGGAAACTCACTGCCTGCCAAACACCTTGGAGCACAAACTGCCATGGCCTCATTTAGCCAGTAATGGAAGAGGTCCTCACCAAAAGGCCAGCATGGACGTTTTCCCCGGAAGGGATAGTGCTGCACAGAAGCTCTATAAATAATGGATTCTCTGAATCCAATGGGTGTTACCTCCAAATATTAACAACCATCTCTGCTCGCCTTGCTCCAACACTGAACCTCTTCATTATGGCCAAACAGTGAGATCCCAGAATCATCCTCTACCACTCAAGGGCAGAAGTCTTACCTCCAGTCTATTGAGCAGCCAATTTTTTTTTTATTCTTTCATGGGATGTGGGCATCACTGGTTAGGCCAGCATTTATTGCCCATCTGTAATTGCCCAGAGGGCAGGTAGGGGTCAATGACATTGCTGTCGGACTGGAGTCACATGTAGGCTAGACCGGATAAGGATGGCAGTTTTCCTCCCTAAAGGGCATCATGGGTTTTCCTGACAATTGACAATGGACTCGCGGTCATCATTAAACTCTTAATTCCAGATTTTTATTAAATTCAAATTCTACCATCTGCCGTGGTGGGATTTGAACCCGGGTGCCCAGAACATTATCTGGGTCTTTAGATTAGCAGTCCAGCAATAATAGCACTGGTCCATTGCCTCCCCCTTGTCTATGGTTAATAAGTAACAGTGGACAACCATTCTTCCCCTGCAAATTCTTTTTGGGGGTAATGTTGCTGATGGCCATAGCACATGGTAAAACCCTGCCTTGAAACACCACCACCTGTACACTGCTCTCACATCACACATCGTTTTGGCTTAGAAGTGAATTGTGAATTCTTCTTTGATGCTTAGTATAAATTCTAAAACTTCCTACTTAACAGGACTGCAGGGTCACTTTCACCACAAAGACTGGGTCATTTCAAGATGGAGTTCACCACAAACTTCTCAAGGAAATTAGCAGATGGGAGCAATGCCCACATCTCATGAATGGATAAATGATTTAATAGAAGATGTGATGTCTCAGACAGTTGTCGTCATGACCCAAGATGCCACTGATATTGCAGACATCCAGCAATCTGTTCTCCAATAGAGCAATGCAGTCACTGAGCTGATATCCAAATGAGTGGCAGCAGGTGCATGGAACGGAAACCCACTTGCCTTTCTCAGAACAGCATTCTTGTGCTCTCCTCGACTATTCAGCTGTTAAGTATGTGCTCAAAAGACTTAACAAGAAGTTGTGCGGGGTAGACATTTGCACACACATCTTGAACCCCCAATTTTGTGTCTTTTTTGTTGTCAGTAGGCTAAAGAATGGACACTTCACAGCTTTATTTTGGATCACACAGTCCTTTGAGGTACAGATTTTCAGTGCTTTTTGCTGAAGAGTTAAGGGAAATGAATGGATCAAAATTGTAGATCAGAAAGAAGACAAAGAATGAGAGAGAAAATAAAAAATAGGGAAAGCAAGTTCAGCAGAATTAAGGGGGAAAATAGTGATAGAATTGCCATCAGATAAAAGAAAAGAAAAGAGAAGGGAGGGAGTGAAAAAGTGAAAAACAAAGGAAAACAAAATTGAATGAGACTTTTTTTTGACTCGATCCGTATTTTAGAGTTTTAAGGGGCTATCTGGATTTTGATGGCACTGATGGAGTGAATGATTTCCCCTATATGGAGCAGAATTTCAGCCGTGAGGAGAAAAGGAAGAACCTGCTAAAAAGAATTGTGTTTATCAACGATTATGTACTCAGCATATTTATTTTCCAACCTCACAATAAACTGTCTGCCATCAGTAATGGAAATGATCTGATATTGCTTAAACCTGTCAGACTAAAATAATGCCAAGTGCCTCAGGGCAGACCTAAGAAACCATGCTTCACCTTAAACTTCAGTAGATCACATGCACAACATACATATGATGGAGGTCATAGTACAACCACTGAAATGCAGCATGATCCAAGATTTACACCTGCCATGATTCTGGTATATAGTTTTTATAGAGGTAAGTTCAAAATTGTGTGGAAAAAAAAACAAATTGATTGGGAACAATAAAGTCAGAAACTGCTTGTAACACTCATTGGCTGTTAGAACAGTGATGAGATGACCTTGGTTTATAGTGCCAACATAAGTAATACAATGTCCCTTCCCCTAAAATTTCCTCCCCTTAGTTAACCCATTATAGAATAACATAAGGAGACATTAATTTAAATAGACTGTATAGAAGTCAGTTTTTTTTTTCCAAAAGGAATTTGACCGTATCTCTCGATCAGTTTCCATTTTTGAGTGTGGATGTTTCAGTGGTTACATGTTGAAATCTGGAAGAGGCTGCAAACTGGCTGTACGATTCATCAACAAACTGCTTTCTGTTGTTCACATGGCAGCAACAAGGCTGTCGTGTGTCGTTAATGTTTAATGTAAGATGTCCATTGACAAAGTTCAGTCATATCCACTTGTGAAGTATCTCCTGTTTTCCTTACCAGATGCCGCTGGTATTTCCTTCAACAGAGATATATATTCAAATGCAGGTATTTCTTCCAATTGGAGGTTGGTGATCTACTCTATAGAGCTCGTTATGTGTTTATCTACTTTGGTTCAGGTGATCTGGAACTGTTCTGACTTTTGCATATTCTTTGGAAATGACTAATTTTTTCACAGATGTGACACATATTTGCCACTATTGGCCATACACTGCCTTTGTCTGTGAGGCTTTGTTTGATTGCACTGATGCTGACTCATAATATCTGATGTTTTGCCCCCTTTCTGTGTTTTTTTTATATACCTCTGCTTAGAGTGTTAGCATCTTATAAAGTTAATAGATTCTGATTCTGTTCTGTGGTAAGTTTATTCCTCTCCTCTCAGAGCTTGTCTGTGATTTTTCCTACTCTCTGTTCCCAAGCTGATACGGATAGCTTTTTCCAATATCAAATCTTCCTTGGGCTGTGAAAAATCCAAAAAAGACTGATCAAAAATTCCAGCAACAATACTGTCTCTTATGAATTCTGAATTGCAAAGCTCCACAATCACAGGCATCAACTAATTGATAAAATCATTAACTAAATTGTCTACAGTTTCTCCTGGAAGTTGAACTTTTCTATTAAATCTTGCCTGTTCAAGAATTCTGTTTGTTGCTAATTTGAAGTAATGGTTGGAAACTTTATTTTTGTGTCATCAGAAGAATTTGAAGCTTCTATTTTCTGGTGATTCAGAACATCATCATCTCCAGGGCCTATTAAATATGGTAGTATATTAATTGCTTCGGCTTCTGATAGATATCCAATTTTGAAGCAATTCTGTTTCTTAGGAACGGTTTTCTCCCTCAATTCCAATGCTGTGTTCTGTTAGGGTTTCCACTGTCTGTTCAGTTCAATTAAATCATGGCTGATTTTTACCGTTACATCATTGGCACACCTTGGTTTTCTCCAAATATCTTTGTCAAACAAGAAACTTCCAATCTTCATTTTGAAATGTTTAATTGGCCTACGAGTTCAACAAATCTTCAGGGGAGAAAGTTTCAGCTATCAAATTGTGTGAACAAGTGCTTAGCTGATATTATCCCAATCAACTTTTTTTTTAATGCCATCTTTTTCTGATCTTCTCCTGCAAGAGAAAATATTTTTCCCCCTAAATATCCCATTATCTGCTTTAAACACCTCAGTCAGAGCACCGTTTTTATCCTTTGTATCCAAAAAGAATGTAAATCCCCGTTATGCTATCAATCCTCACAACATACTGGCCAATCTGTGCTATGCACCCCCCCCCCGGGTCTAATAATCCCTCTTGAGGTGTACCCAGAACAGAGTGTAATACTTTAGATGAGGCCAATTTGCACCTTTATACCGCTGCACTATAATTTCCATCTCTTCCAGCCCCTTCGAGATGAAGGCCACCATTTTATTAGTCTTTTTAATTACTCGTTTCTTGTGGTTGGTTGGCTTGTCGAGCTGGTTCGTTGTTCTGCAGACGTTTCATTACCCTGCTGGGTAACGTCATCAGTGCAGCCTCCGATGAAGCGCCGTTGTGTTTTCCCCGCCTGATATTTAAACTCTGGAGTCCATTGAGCTGGATTACCTCACTTTTGGTTTTCCTTCGCAATGGAGTGTATATGGGGTCGAGTTCTATGAGTTTGTTGATGGTTTTCTTTGTGGAGTATCAGGCTTCTTGGAACTTCCATGCCTGTCTCTGCTTTGTTTGTCCCAGGATCTTTTTGTTGTCCCAATCAAATTTATGGTTCTCCTTATCCATGTGGATAGAGATGAGTGAGTATTGGTCGTGTCTTTTTGTAGCCAATTGATGTTTGTGTACCCTTGTTGTTAATTTCCTTCCTGTTTGTCCAATGTAGTGTTTGTCACAGTCTCTGCAGGGAATCTTGTATATGACATTGGTCCTGTGCATAGTGGGTAGTGGGTCTTTGGTTCGGGTGAGCAGTTGTTGTAGGGTTGATGTGGGTTTGTATGCTATTCTGATGCCCAGTGGTTGTAGGCATCTTATGGTTAGTTCCGATGTGTTTGTGATGTAAGGTAGCGTGATGAGTGTGTCGGGGCGTGTAGTAGCTTCCTGGTGTCGTTCGTTTAGTAGGCATCTTCTAACCCAGATTTTTGGATATCCATTGTCCTTGAACACCTGGAAGGGGTATTCTTCTTCTTCTCGGTGTAGTTCTGTGCTGCTCTCGTGTGTTGTTGCCCTTTTAAATAATGTTCTCATGCAGCTTCGTTTGTATGTGTTAGGATGGTTGCTGTTGAAGTTCAGTACCTGGTCTGTGTGTGTGGCTTTCCTGTGTACCTTCGTTAGGAATTCCCCATTTATCCTTTGCTCCATCATGATGTCCAGGAATGGGAGCTATTTGTTCTTCTCCTCCTCTCTGGTGAATTTGATTCTGGTAAGGGTGTTGTTTATAAGTTTGTGTGTCTCCTCTAGTTTGGTCTGTTTAATGATGACAAAGGTGTCATCTACGTCGCGTATCCATAGTTTTGGTTGGATTGGCGGAAGGGCCGTACTTTCCAGTCTTTGCATCACTGCCTCGGATATTAGTCTGGAGATAGGTGATCCCATGGGTGTCCCATTGATCTATTCATATGTTTGGCCATTGAAAGTGAAGTGGGTGGTGAGGCATTGGTCCAGGAGGTTCAGCATGTTGTCTGTGGAGATGGTTTCACTGGGGTCTTGTTCTTGTTCTATTAGTGCTGTCATTGTTTCCCTTGCTAGTGGTATGTCTATTGATGTGAATAGGGCAGTGACGTCAAACTGGTTTCTAGCTGTGCACTGGTATTTTTTAAAAATGATTTCTAAACACAATTTTGTTAATCTCTCTGTTCTTCCATGGTTCCTAGCTTCTTGCCTTTAAAAAAAAACACTCCAATCAGTCTTCCTTCAGCTCAAAATAGATGACCTCAAACTTTTTATGATTGCACTCCATCGGTCATAGTTTTGCCCATTCACTCAATCTATCAATGCCCCTTTGCTCCCATGTACACTATTTAATGTGTTGCCTAACTTAGCGCCATCAGCAAACTTGGATTTACAGCTCTCTTTTTCTTCGCCTGTGTAATTTATAAATATAATGAAAAGCTGAGGCCCCAGTACACAACCCCACAGGACACCACTCAGCAAGTCAGACAGTATCTGTAGAGAGAGAAACAGAATTAATGTTTCAGTTCAATCACCTTGCATCAAAATTAATTAGAGAGTCCTACAGTGTAATAATTTATTGGTGTCAGTAGGGCAGTTACTTAAATGCACTTCTATCCTCTTTACCCATCAAATCTATGTATCTTTTTTACTACCATTTTGGTACAGCATTTTTGCAAATTGAAGATGCCATACTTATGCAAGTTTTTGTTTGTGGTTAGGAACATTCAGTAGGAAAGAAACAAATTGTGCACTTTTTAAAATCTACAGAGATTTCCCCCAGGCAAGTTTACCACAAGACAAACTAGGCATTCACCATGAGTTGCAACATTCGTGATGCTGGGGAATGGCAGGAGAGGCAATGGCCTAGTGGTATTATCAGTAGACTGTTAATCCAGAGATCCAGATAACATTCTGAGGATCTGGGTTCGAATCCCACCACAGCAGATGGTGGAATTTGAATTCAATAAATATTTGGAATTAAGAATCTAATGATGGCTGTGAACCCGTTGCCAATTGTCGGGGAAAACTCACCTGGTTCACTAACGTCCTTCAGGGAAGGAAACTGCCATCCTTACTTGGTCTGGCCTACATGTGACTCCAGATCCACAACCATGTGATTGACTCTGAACTGGCTACTGGGCAATTAGGGATGGGCATAAAATGCTGCATCGCCAGAGATGCCATCATCCCATTAATGAATAAAGGAAAAAGCTGAACTATTCATGAAACTACACAAGTAAATGACCAGGCTTCAGCCGTGGAAATGAAACAGTTGTATCTACTGATACACATCTGTATATACTGACGTAGATATCCATGTATGTACATTAGAATTGCTACTAACATTCATAGTATATTCCTCATTTTGTTTACTTGCCAATTTTACAAATTTGTACGTTCACATGATTATTCCAAAACTGTTAAACAGTGAGAATATCAAGGGATGTACTTTAATCTAGCCTACTTTATCAAACTATTTATTAATTGTGTAAATTGTGCATTAAATCACTTATCAACACATAGGAATACATCATGTGAGCCATAGTACACATTGTAATCTGATTTTCTTCCAGTACAGACACTGCAACAATTGTAGAACAAGGAGAAGTTAGAATCAGTATCAAAACATTCCTCTATTTCAGGTAAGATATAATTATATATGCAGACTTTAAAAAATTCATTACCAGGCAATGACCATCTCACAAGCCGTAAATTTTCACTTACATTCTGGAATTCACAAATACATTCCAAGTCTATAAACTGAATATCCTGGAGCTGCTCACCTCACACCTTGGACTATAAACCATGCATATCATTATCCTATATTCAATGTTGTCCTTGTTAGGTTATGGAGGTGTGGGGTGGAGGAAAGAGTTCTTATTTATCCTCCCACTATTACAACCTCTGACTATATGGATGTCAAATAGCTTGTTCATCTGAATCAGGTCTATCTATAATATAAATATTCCAAATAGTAACATCTGTTGCCTTCCTTGCCAGAGACCTCCATGTCCCCATGTTTGGAGGACGGCTTACATATTGTTTCTGTGTACAGTGACTGCTGAATGATCACATTATGGAGGAGCTGCTTTGTTTCTGATATTACCCACACAGGGTCATAAAATCGGCCTCAGTGGATTCAGGCAGAGAAGACGCTGTCTTGTTTGTGTTTGTTGCACTACAAGTGTCCACTGAAATTGATAAAGAACCCATAAGTTTGGGAGCCTAGGACAAACATCAACATCCAATGGATGTCATGTAGCCTCCTACTGTGGAGCTTTCAGTCAAAGGTGCCCTTATCATGCAGTAAAAGTGCAGGAGACTCGTAGTCTATCATCTTCCAAGCAATGTCGTGCAGCTGAGAGAGGAGCACTGGTGCTATATTCTATTCCTAAGGGTCAGAATGCCAAGTCATGAGGCCCTGAATAAATGCCATGCACCACCTTGTTGACTGAGATCAATGAGGGCCATAAGGCGTCTCCTCGACATGAGGTTCCCATGTTTTTCAGGCCTGGGGTTTCATTGTAGTACAGACAGAGGCTGTTGCTTTAACCTCTGGGACGATGAGCCTTGCCAGGAGGTGCACACAGTTACAAGGTTACAGTGAGTGTGAGATAGCTGACACAAGATGGCCGCACCTGCCACTGGTGCAAAAGTTCATTAAATTCCTGCCTGCTGCATTGGCTGTTCTTCAGGACTATGGGCACTGCGTTGACCTGGGAGGCAGACCAGACTGGCAAAGTTTGATTCCATGGTTTCCTCTGACAGTCCTGAAGAAAGAAGATAGCTCTCTTTTCCAACATCCCAAGCACCAGGACCTCTGGGTCCCTGTTAGCAATTCAGGTGCTAACCTACTTCAGTTAGCCATCTCCAGGACAATTCTTCCCACGCTACAACTGTGAAAGGCAATTCCTAACCTGCAGCATTCAAACTGATACACAGCTCAGACCTACATATTCATGCAAGCAACAGTTAACTTACAAAACGGAAAACATTCTTGACCTCATCTTCGTCAAACTGCCTGCCATAGATGCATCAGTCTGTGACAGTATTAATATGTGTGACCACCACATGATTCTTGTGGAGACAAAGTTCCTGTCTTCACATTGACAATACCCTCCATTGCGCTGTGAGGCATTATCGCTATGTTAAATTGGATAGATCTTGAACAAATCTGGTAACACAAGACTGGGAAACCATGAGGCACCATGAACAATAAATCAGCGTAGAATCATACTCCAACACACTTGTAACCTCCTAGTACAGCATATCACCTTTCTATCATTAGCATCATGCCAGGAGATCAATATTTGTTCCATGAAGAGTATAGGAGGACATGTCAGAAACAGCAAAAGGCAAGGCTAAAAATAAGATGTCAATCTGGAGTAGCTACAAAACAGGGCTCTTTACGTGCAGAGTAGAATAAGCAGAAGATGTTTGATCGAGCTAAGCAACTCCACAACCAAAGGAGCAGATCTAAGATTTGCACTCCTGCTATATCCAGTTGTGAATGGTGGAGGATAATTAAACAACTCACAGGAGGAGGAAGCTCCTGAAACATCCACATACTCAATGATAGGGGAGCCCAGCAAATGGGAAAAAAAAAAGCTGAATTCCAGGGTGACAGTGATAGAGACATCAATGTCTCATTTGACAGAGTGTGGCTTCAAAGAGCCAGCATTGATCATATCCCATGAATGAGTAAAAAAAAAACCTGCAAAGGCTTGGCAGCAGTGAGCACTTTTGTCAATAGGGAGCAAAATTTGGCATGAGCGTGGAGGGTATGGTACAGTCTTACAGCAGCATAAAATTATGCTAGAAAACGCGTTAGGTCTCACAGAGCGAAATCTTCTATGAAACTCCCCAAATGTGACTCTTGGGGAGCTTTGGCTTATGCCAATACTTATAACTTATCATAAGAAAAAAAACTGGTTACCTTGTATTTTTGTTTAGGAAAGCTTGACACATGCAAATTGTACGTCATGTTTCCTAAAATGTAACAGTGAGTACACTTCAGAAGTGTTTCAATAGGATATAGAGCTCTTTAAGATATCTGGTGCTCATGAAAGACACTATCTAAATGCAAATCCTTCTTTCACTTTAAGCAGAAATGGATGGGTTATTGGCTCGTTTTAGTTTACATGTTTTGTAGCCAAACTCCCTGTTTTATGCGCCTTTGGTAAAATTGGGACCATGCATGTTCTAAATGTGTGGTGGGTAGAATTCAGTGAAAATTTTCCTACTGCCTGTTAAACACTTTGAAATAAAGAACAGAAAACTGCTCAGAAACACAGACAGATAAGCAAGAGAAAAAGCCAAAGAGAAAATAACCCCAGTACGTTTAAAGGAAAAGTACCAATCACTCAAAGTGACAGAACTCCCTTTGCCTTTAAGATTATTGCACAAGATGCATCATGAAGGCAGTTGCAGACTGCCCAAATGGATAATGTGTCACAGGAATAATAAGCGTCCTTAGGCACTGCATTGAGGTGATGCAGAGCTGTGCATCCAGCTACAAGTCATGGAGTGAGAGAAATGCTGTTCCTCTGTAATAAAAGGGTAGTTACTGTGGAAATAAATATCCCAGTGAAAATTCTGTTGCAGGGACATTAATAAACACTTTCATGTTTTGCAAGGGCATTCTGGTCTGATTTGTTCACTAAATCTGCAACTCAGAATTAGACCAGCATTCACAGGGTAGATACAGATAGGAGATGAAAATGATCCTAGGGAACTGGGTAAAATTAGATTTGCTGAATCAAATCTCCCTCTATTTCTTAAATGTAATATTTTGTTGGTGTTTATTTATTTCTCCTCATCAGTGGTTAGCACTGCTGCCTCACAGTGCCAGGAGACCAGATTCGATGCAACTGTCTGTGTGAAGTTTGCACATTCTCCCCGTGTCTGCGTGAATTTCCCCTGGGTGCTCCGGTTTCCTCCCACAGTTCAAATATGTGCAAGTTACATGCATTGTTCATGCTAAATTGCCCGTAGTGTTCAGAGATGTGTGGGTTAGATGCATTAGTCATGGGAAATGCAGGGTTTCGGGGTAGGGTAGGGGAAATGGGCCTGGGTGGGATGCCCTTTGGAAGGTTGATGTGGACTTGTTGGGCCGAATGGCCTGTTTACACATTGTGGGGAATTATGTAAATGCTTGAGTCTGAGGTGGGGTTTGTGGGAATTATAATTCTGCTTCCTATTGGATAGATTTCTCAGGTAAGCATCGATGCCAGCGTACATTTAGAACAGGGAAGGAAGCGTTCAATTATAAATATTTATTTTATGCAGGAGGATTCTAATACCATTTATTTTGCATCAATAATATGCATCATATGTATCTTTAAGTGGCACTTCAATGTCTTAGTGATTTCATTGTTCTGCATCTCACATCAATTCTTAATGGTTAGTCTGAATGAGATGATCAGTGAAAGAGCTAATGAAGGATAGGTACATGTTAGTGACAGGTGAGTATGGAAGATCTTTACTTAGTCCAGTGGAATAAGAAGGCATTCATCCAATGTTTTAGGAGTATGTGCTGTGATGGTACGGTTAGTGCAAAAGAAGGGGAGGGAGAGGAGCTCAGTAACTAACTTTACCCAGCCTTTTACTTATTTGTTGATTTGATTTTGTTTGATTGTTTTACTATTATCACAAGTACTGAGATACAGTGAAAGTATTGTTTTTCATGATGCTCTGACAAATCATACCTTACTTAAGTCCGTTAGGTTAATAGAACAGAATGCAGAATATAGTGCTACAGCTACAGAGAAGGTGAAGAGAAAGATCAGCTCTAATATATGACAGGTCCTTTCATAAGTCTGATAACAGCGGGGAAGAAGCTGTTCTGTTGGTACGTGTTTTCAAACTTTAAGAGATTTGTGTATCACTAACACGGTCAGTGAATGATGCCCATCCCCACTTGCCCTTGAACTGGGTGTCTTTCCTCGCCATTTCAAAGGGTAGTTAAGGGTCAACAACAATTGTTGTGGATCTGTAGTCATACGTAGGCCAAGCAAGATAGGATGGCAGATGTCCTTCCCTACTTAGTTGATCAGAGAGTTTGTCACAACAATTGATCATCGTTCCATGTTCTGAAACTAGCTTTTAATTCCACATTTTATTCAAGGAATATTTTTAAATATTCATTTATGGGATATGGACATTCCTGGTTGGGCCAATATTTATTGCTTATCCCTAGTTGCCCTTGAGAAGGTGAGCTGCCTTCTTGAAACTGGAATTTAAATGTCACCAGCAACTGTGGTGGGATTTAAATTCATGACCCTAAAGCGTTAGGCTTCTGGATTACATTATATTACCTGATAGTATGATCACCTGACATTTAAGGTAATGGCTCTATTGGAGTTAATTTTCATGTTATATTCAGCATAACCCATTCTCTTGATTTCACACACAGTTCTACACCAGATTTTGTAGGAAGCAAATGTATTATATCCAGCTCCCGGAAACCTGCTAATTTTGCCTGATGAGTGATGTAGTTGTACTTACTCCATTGTGCAATATCTTGTTGACTAAGAAAAATGTATTTTCTGTAAAGATTGTGCATTGCATATCTTTGACTACTGACTAGTGGCCCTAGACAAAACACAGGCAAAGTAGGATTCGTGACAACGAATTGTCTCAAACTCAATCCAACTCTGAAACACATACCGGCAGAGGAAATAAATACCACAAAATAGTTTTCTGCAGAAATACCAAGGGGCTGCAGGTATAAGTGTTTGAACCCCCAGCACAAAAAGAAGAAATCTAAAAAACCCAGAAGAAATTTAGAGCATATGAGTTCACCATTCTAAGGACATTATTGCTTTAAGAGAACGGTCAGCAGCTAAAACATGATAACCCACAGAGCCAAGCACAGCAGCTGTGAAAGCTGCAAAAATGCAAACTAAGCACTCTAAAGGCAAAACTTCATTCAGAAGCTGGTAAAAAAGCTGAATGATAATGAAGGCTAAGGAAAGAGAGAAAAACCAGCCGGACTTCAGAATTGTGGCGTCTTTAGTGAAGGACTCTCTGTAAAGATCAACTGAAGAATCCAAGGTGTAACATTAGAGTTCCCAAGCGAATAAGGAACATTATGAATAAAAGCACTCAAAGGATGAGAAAGGATCTCTCCCCTGACAATGAGTATTGCTGCCATCAATCTTAGGCTCACGAGGTGTAAGTGTAAGAAACAGTGCAAGGACAAGAAAATAAGTTTAGTCCAGGGCTATAGAATTGAGAAGAACTCAAGTTTATTTAAACTAAAAATGAGCAAAATTAAATAAATGTAGTGAAACAGTTTAGCCAAAAAAGAAAAGTCAGAAAAAAAAAATAAGTTTAAAAGAACGAGGACACAATACTTAAGTCATGATTTTGGTAGAAGATTTACTACAGATATAATCAGAGAACATCCTGTAAAACATAGTGTAGAAGGAAGTCCTTGAAATTTCAGCTCATGGAGAGCAGGAAAATATCAATTTTATCCAGGAAGAAGTGGGAGATCTTACTTTTGGCTGAAGAAGGCAGGAAAGAAATGGTAGACACCCTGCACAAGGACAGCTAATATATGGTACAGTGATCCCGGTATTAAAAGGGGATAGATTTAAAATGTTTGAAAGCATTTAAATTATGACAAAATATTCAGTAACACAATTTAATGCTTTATTGAAGGACTAACATAATATTACAGCCTTGCAATGTTTAAAAGGCTGGAAAAAAAACAAAATACTGTCACTGTATAATGCTATAGTACAAAGTCTAATGTGTTCTACAGTTATTCAATTGAAAACAACACTCATCAATACAAGAAAACAAGCTTAAGGTACAGCAGATTTAAAACAGTATTGAAATAATACCTGAACATCAGTAAGATTAATCAGCATATTGTGAAGAAATAGAAAAAAAAATCATGTTTCTTTGTAGATTCCACCTTAGAGAAGGACCATGTGGAACACAACTTCGGACTTTGTAGAGTTGGCAGTTCTTAAGACATATCATTGTGTCATTAAATTAATCAAAATTAAAGACTGAAATGAGCAAGTAAATGCACTATTTTATTCCTTGAGTCTGACTGTAGGTAATGTTCTTAACAGATAAAGTATCAAAAAAGAGTACAGACGTTTTTGAAGAATATCTAATAGCCTTTGATACTTACTTAAAATTCATGGACAAATACATTTTTTTGAATGAGCCAGATTTAATAGAAGAGTTTAGCTTCCAGGACAATCCACAGACAATTTAATTAATGACATCCATTGATTAATGGAAACCCTGAATACAAAGTTTTGAAATCACGTTGCATGAGAGACAGAATTGTTGCTGAAATTATTAATGAAGTTTTGTTTGATTTCTTACAATTAAAGAAAAATTAATTTTGGAGAAAGTTAATCAAATTGCACTGAAAGCAGAAACCAAAAAAGACTCAACGACAGATTCTTTGAGAAGACTAACCCTACCTTGAGAAGTAACAGAATCCATACACTTTATAAGGCATGGGTGCTCTAAAAAGGCAAGTGACAAGCCAATACAGAGAACAAGCCAAACCCCGATGCAGAAGTATCAGCATTGTGGAACAACAAGAATTCACGGGCACCAGAAGGAAAACTTGTAAAACCAGTAAAACTTGGAAATGAATATATTGCTCACACTGGAGTTCCATTTTTAAGTATTAAATTGAGTTGAACCTGCATGTGTCATTCTTAAGTCTTTTTTTTTTCCCCTTCTGGAAATAGACCATGTGCTGTAATCACTAAGGCATCCTTCATTCGCAAAATTGTAGATCACTTCCAGAAAATGTGCAGAGATAAATCGCAGTTTTGGAACAGCTGAAGTGCTGGTGGTCACAAACCCAAAGAGAGTTACACAGTTGAACCACTATATGAAAAAAAAACTGCATTTGACAAGATACTTCTACTGGTGAAGATATCTGTGGTATTAAATAAGGAACTAACTAACCAAGATGAGGCTGAACAGATAGAACTTTTGTATGACAATGGACATCCTGTTGATTTTGTCCTTGACGCAGCAACTGTTACCATGGCTAAAGGAGCAGAATTTAAGAAATAAGACCATAGGGGACCAGTTGAATAACTGTCAGAAAATAGGGAGATACGGATGTTCCAAGTTACATTAGAATAGAATGTGCATAACAAAATTGAAAATGTGTACATTGTTCACATTCAATCAACTTCACTTCTGAGCCTGTACATGTGTCTCAATCTTAACTTCATCAGAAGAGTTTGAGATCAATAACCTCCCAGAGAACAACTGGTTCAGAAGCAAACAGCTGCACAAACACTGGACCATGAAAACAATGTTATCGACCAGCCTGTCAAGTGACAAACAGCAGAAGATTTTGTAGAGACAGAAAAACTGCAGATGCTGGGATCCAAGTTAGACAAACAGGAGGCTATGAAGAACACAGCAAGGCAGGCAGCATCTAGAGGAAAGGAGAAGTCAATGTTTCAGGTGTTACCCTTCTTCAGGACTGGATGCAGGCGTAGGGAGAGCTGCAGATAAAGCGGGGTGGGGAGGGTAGTTAAACCAACCAGGTTGTACCCACTACCGGTGTCCACCTATCACCACCATTCCACTACCCTCCCTCCCTCTCTATCTGCAGCTCCTCCTACCCCCACATCCAGTCCTGAAGAAGGATAATACCCAAAATGTTGACATCTCCTTTTGTCCAGATGCTGTCTGGCTTCCTGTGTTCTTCCAGCCTCCTGTTTGTCTACCCAACAGAAGATTGCACTGGCCTTCCCACAAGATGGGACCAAACAGAAAAAAGGAATTATTTGAGATCACTGTTGAACATTGAAGTTGCAAACTTCACAGAACTGGTGAAAATGGTCACTCCTCTGTCTTCTAAACCAGAACGGTCAATGCCAGTGGTAGACAAAGTGCAGAGTAAGCAGCAATCCTTCAGTAACATGATTGAATATGACATCAATTAAACAATCACATTCGGTAGTTGAAAGCATCAAGTCATATCAACAACTCAATGCAAATCAGCTGCATATGGCTCCATGGCCGCCAGACCAACATCCAAAGATATAGGGCACAGTTAAGAAGGAAGTAAGATATTGCCAAAAAAAGGGACTACCTTTTCCAATTTGAAAGTGGTTGCTAAATCACTAGAAATCCTGACTTTGAGGAGAAAAGTATGTGTTTTCTCAGGGCAGCTGTCATCCATGATGGACATTAATAAGATGAAAATTCCTCCACATGCTTTTATGGGGTAACTACCTTAGTTACTATGGGAGAATTCCTCTGGGAATAGAATTCAGGAGATATAGGATGTTCCAGATAAGGTAGTGGCCCAACAATATGGACTACAAAGATCCAAAATCCTTTGTGAAGGATAACCAAGAGATAAAAGATCCTCCAGCAGAGAAATGATCCACAGATCCAGAAGCAATTTCAACAGCCTTCAAGCAAAAACATATCATTCTTCCACGTCCAAAGAGGGTGCCTACTTGGAAAATTGTGAAATATCCCTGACCACCTGCATTTGTGAAGCTTGAGACAGTAGTAAATGTAAGTCAGTTGTATTCATAACTGTATAGTAAGTTATCAATGGAGAAAATGCTTAGATGGAGATATTGTATAAGGTAATAGATCTGAAGGAACTAGTATTGAAGTTACATTGAGCTGCACACTTTCTGGTGATGTCACAGTCTGTGGGTGGAGACAGTGAGTTCTACTTTAGCCTTCGTGGGAGCATATCTAATTAGTACATTGCTGACCATTGTAGTAATAATGGCTGCCTAGTAATGTAGTTGCTCTCACTATGCAATAATCTTCTCAGTTAATAAGTTGATTTATCTCTTCTGTAAAGACTCTACAGTAGTGAATCCACTGCCACTGATCATTAGACAAACTCTAGGCAAAGTATAGACAAAGGAGGTTTGGTGACAATGTATGACCTCAAATAACTCTTACTCTGAACCACACACTGGCAGAGGTGACAGATACCATGAGGGGCTAATGGTTGCAATCAGGGTAATTTCACACCACCAACTCCCTCAATTGACAGAAGGCAGATTAAAAAAAAAATCGCTTTCTATTTTGAAAACAAAGAATCAACTTGATCCACCACTTTCAGGTTTACCCTGTACTTCAGGGCAGTGGCAAATTTACCAGGAGCTCCTTCTGTTGTCCCATATATTTCTATGGGGCCATTATGCCTTCAGGATGTGCTGAATCTCCTTACAGCTGTTGAAGTCCTTTTGAAGCGTACCTACAGTTGCAGTACGGAAAAAAGACAGAGCAGTCAATTTGTCTACCCTAAGCTCCCAGAAATAATTAGCACTTCGTTATTTGGCTGTCTTTTTAGCAGTTGTTTGAGGGATTAATACTTCCCACTTTTCTTAAATCCTTCGGTAGATTTTGTTTTAAGTCTAGAGGAGAAGGTAGACATGGCCACAGTTTAATAACTTACCCAGAAGATGGCCTCTCTGATAATGCAATTCTCGCTCAGCACCACACTGGAACGTCAGCCAAGACTGATCATCCAGACTCTGAAGTAAGAATTGAATCCACAATCTGACCCATAGGAGTTCATAGAATCCCTACAGCGTGGATACAGGCCTTTCAGCCCAACAAGTCCACACTGACCCTCAGACCATCCAACCAGACCCATTCCCCTATAACCCACCTAATCTACACATACCTGAACACTACGGGCAATTTAGCATGGCCAATCCACCTAGCCTGCACATCTTTGGACTGTGGGAGGAAATTGGAGCACCCAAAAGAAACCCACACAGACACAGGAGAACGAGCAAACTCCACACAGACAGTCGCCCGAGGGTGGAATTGAATCCGGGTTCCGGGCGCTATGAGGCAGCAGCGCTAACCACTGAGCCATTGTGCCATGGTGTCTCCCCAAGGGGAGAGTGACACCAGGTGAGGCACAGGGGATTCACATTGTCATGAGATCAATAACATTTTACCACTGAGTTGAAGCATGTCAGGAAATGACCTAGGGGTGTAACCCTGAAAGGTTAAGTATATTTCTTTTCCTTTATAGCCTCAGAACAAGCAGCTATGTTTCTCTAACTCCCATGATGAAAGTATAATCCTGCTCTAAACCAGCACTTCTTGCTCAAAATTCCATTCAGTAATTCTCTACCTCAATCCACCAGCCATTTTGGGCTGGCCCAGCACTGGAACAAAGGCATGGTGATAGGTGCAGCAGTTAAGACTGCAGTGCCCCTTCTGCAATGGGGGAGGGGAGGGCAGAAACAAACAAACTCCTACAGTTTCTCACAGGAATCCCACTCATGGTTACAATCGACCACAAGGTCCCAGAGATTCTCAGACAGTTTGCCAATCCACTGGAGATTTTTTTTTTAATCTTAACCCAGCTGTAGAGAAGCTGATGGACTAAATGAAGCCAGTGGAGAGTAAGGTCAAGTGATATGTAAAACCAAGGTTCTGTCTGATCCTGTGGCCTTACTACAGAATGAACAAGGTATACAGAATACCTGTTGTGCTGCCAATTTCCATTCAATTTCGATATTTCTGTCCGACTCTATGCTCTACAGGAACAGAACAGGACTGTGAAACTTTGCAGAGCAAGATAGATACATTGAGTGAGTGGGCAAAGGTCTGGCAGAAGGAATATAATGTAAATAAATGTGAAGTCATACATTTTGGTAGGAATAATAGTAAAAAGGATTATTACTTGAATGGTAAAAAGTTGCAGCATG